>NC_134705.1:158769586-159097919 GCF_043290135.1 Rhipicephalus microplus
ATCAAAAGAAGTTCGTAGCCTAAGTAAACTAAAAAATAAAAAGAACAATTCACTGTCAGGATAGCAAAGAAAAATAGAATTAGTTCACTGAAACATTGTGAGCAACTGGAATTGTGGTAGAACATGGAGGAGAACGTGTCAACAGCACTTTTCTTTTTACGTGTTCTCTGAGATTTGAATGACCAGCTCGCGAAACGCAAACTTCACCAAACATTAAATCAGACCAAATTAACACCTATACGCAACAACAAATACTAAGCACCAAAGCCAAGAGTGAGGGTGACTGCAACATTTTTTTTACTCTCATTTAGTTTGAGAGACATCTAAAATTCGCTAAGATGCCTTGATATGCGTAACATTTGATAACCGATATGAAAAAGAAAGCAACCGGTAATGTGTACATGCGAAGAGTGTGTAAGTTGATGAAAATTATTAAAGGATTTTATACATTTGTTTCGTGAGACACCGATACCTCACAGTTACTTCTGAGAGAAGACGTGGGTAGGTGCTGCCTTTAAAACAGGAGTCACGTTAAAACATTCAGTAAGCACGCATGACGGCAGGAAAGTGTGGCGGAAAACAAAAGAGCACAAAACGCCTGCAGTTTCTACTCGCGTAAAAATGGCGGTTAATTATATGAGACTCGCAAGTCCTCAACACATTAAACGAGGTTGCCTAAACAAAACGAAGCTTTTTTTTTCAGTCTTCCTCCTTGGTCAGTACCTCGGAAGATAACTTACTGATTCTTGTTTTAACAGGAGTGTAATCACAAAGGACGCATGTTGCAAAAAAATAACTCTTGGAGCCACAAAGCGGAAGAGGTCGCTGTAAGATTCGTTACTGATTTGTTATATAGTATGTCGGGATGGCCTTATGCTCTCCCATAGTAGAGTACCTAGTACTCTGAATTGTTAACCTCTTATTCTAAACACATCAATTTTTCCGCGTGGCACATACTCTATGAAGAAAAAAGGGCTACAAATAGTTTCAAGCAGTGCAGTTCTATTACGTTTGCTCGTTTTCAATGAAAACACTTCGCTTTCTTGAAATATCAGACGTGTGTCCTCGTACTTGTGTACCTGGCTTTATTATTTTGTTTCCTGTTGCTATGACAACTGCAACTGCTTTTCACACCGAGCAAACTCAACACACAATTTTTGATTTTGCTAAATAAAGCTCAATGTCAAGAGCGAGGGGAAGAGGTTTCTGGAAAGCTCCGAAAACAAAAGATACCAAATACCACAGTATATATTTTGGTAGTTTGCATGCCACATGTTGCATCTGACTCAATGAATTAAGTAATCAATAATGCATAAATATAGAAAGCAATAGAGGACGACTATATGCTCAAGGTGTAAGAGATTCCTTTGCCAGTTCAGTTCTGAGGCAATATCAAGCCATTTTTTGAGGTGATTGCTAATAGACATCGAAGTGCATGAGAGTGGGGTTAAATAAGTAGGAAAACATTTATATAGTATAATCAGATTATAAGGAAACCTCAATGCAAAGTGGCCGAGCAATGAGCTTTTCGTCACTTACAACCACTGATCGATTCATTTTCTGTATATCCCCTGTAATAAACTTAATAGTGTATATAAAATGTGTTATTTTGCGATTTGTCTTGCTTTTGGGTTCCACGGAGTCCGAGGTAATTTTCATTAAAAATGTACGCAAACAGTAAAAGTATAATTTATCCTCAAGTATACCTTTTCATTTCAATTTTAATCTTACAGAACATGCTCTTGTAGGCAGAAAGGAAATTGCACCAACTCACACATACGAGAACAATGAGTAGAATATGAACTCGCGCACGGGTTGATTTATAATTTCCTTAATTACTGACGCCTTGCCTGCCGTTAAGGTGCCTTTGCAAATGGAGCACATTATGAATTCACTCTAGGTTCTGTCGCTGTTACTCGTCCCGAACTCTTGTTGCACCACGCCTCACGAGTTCATCCCAACGCCACACAGGAGCACGTTGGTTTGTCGCGTGTCTGCAGAATCTCGTTACCCGACGCTATCCCGTGATTGCTGATAGAGCCTAAGGCAGAGATGACACAGCGTCTTAATTAGCCCTTTACACAGGCCTGAACACTCTAGCGCGTGGGCACGTTCTGGCAGTGCTAGGGCCAGTTGTTGCATATGCGCAGTATGGGTGTTTGCACCGAACATTGCTGGATTGAACTCCCCCATCAGAGGCTTCGAATCTAAAAGAGGAGGTATTCGGTCACCAAAAGGGTCATCATCATCATCATCATCAGCCTGACTACGTCCACTGCAGGACAAAGGCCTCTCCCATGTTCCGCCAGTTAAGCCGGTCCTGTGCTTGCTCCTGCCAATTTATACCCGCAAACTTGTTAATCTCATCTGCCCACCTAACCTTCTGTCTCCCCCTAACCCGCTTCCCTTCTCTGGGAATCCAGTTAGTTACCCTTAATGGCCAGCGGTTATCCTGTCTACGCGCTACATGCCCGGCCCATGTCCATTTCCTCTTCTTAATTTCAACTATGATATCCTTGACCCCCGTTTGTCCCCTAATCCACTCTGCTCTCTTCTTTTCTCTTAAGGTTACACCTACCACTTTTCTTTCCATTGTTCGCTGCGTCGTCCTCAATTTAAGCTGAACCCTCTTTGTAAGTCTCCAGGTTTCTGCTCCCTAGCTAAGTACCGGCAAGATACAGCTGTTATATACCTTCCTCTTGAGGGATAGTGGCAATCTACCTGTCATAATTTGAGAGTGCTTGTTGAATGTGCTCCACCCCATTCTTATTCTTCTAGTTACTTCGATCTCGTGGTTAGGCTCTGCTGTTATTACCTGCCCTGAGTAGACATAGTCTTTCACAACTTCAAGTGCACTATTACCTATCTCGAAGCGCTGCTCCTTTCCGAGGTTGTTGTACATTACTTTCGTTTTCTGCAGATTAATTTTAAGACCAACCTTTCTGCTCTCCTTGTCTAACTCCGTAATCATGAGTTGCAATTCGTCCCCTGAGTTACTCAGCAATGCAATGTCATTGGCGAAGCGCAAGTTACTAAGGTATTCTCCGTTAACTCTTATCCCTAACTGTTCCCATTCTAGGCTTCTGAAAACCTCCTGTAAACACGCGGTAAATAGCATTGGGGAGATTGTGTCCCCCTGCCTTACACCTTTCTTGATTTGTATTTTGTTGCTTTCTTTATAAAGCACTATGGTAGCAGTTCATCCCCTGTAGATTTCTTCCAGGATTTTGATATATACTTCATCTACTCCCTGATTCCGCAGTGTCTGCATGACGGCTGATATTTCTACTAAATCAAACGCCTTCTCGTAATCTATGAAGGCTATGTATAGTGGTTGGTTATATTCTGAGCATTTCTCTATTACCTGACTGATAGTATGAATGTGGTCAACTGTTGACTAGCCTTTTCTAAATCCTGCTTGTTCTTTTGGTTGATTGAATTCTAATGTTTTCTTTACTCTGTTAGCAATTACCTTTGTAAATAGCTTGTATACTACAGAGAGCAAGCTGATCGGCCTGTAATTCTTCATGTCCATGTCATCTCCTTTCTTATGTATTAAGATGATGTTAGCGCTCTTCCAAGACTCTGGTAACCTTCCCGTCAGGAGACACCTCGTAAACAGGGTGGCTAGTTTTTCTAACACAATCTGTCCTCCATCTTTCAGCAGGTCTGATGCTACGTGATTCTCACCAGCAGCTTTGCCTCTTTGCATGCTCTCCAAAGCTTTTCTGACTTCTTCTATCATTCCTGGTGAGGTGTCATCTGGGTTACTGCTAGTTCTTATAGTATTAAGGTCGTGGTTGTCTCGGCTACTGTACAGGTCTCTGTAAAACTCCTCCGCTATTTTAACTATCCTATCCATATTGGTAGTTATTTTGCCTTCTTTGTCCCTTAGTGCATACATCCGACTTTTGCCTATCCCAAGTTTCCTCTTCACTGCTTTGACGCTTCCTCCGTTTTTCAGAGCGTGTTCAATTCTCTCCATGTTACACCTTCTTACATCGCATACCTTACGCCTATTAATCAACCTCGAAAGCTCTGCCAGTTCTATTTTGTCTGTTGTACTTGGGGGTGCGGCGATGGCGTAGTGGTTAGAGCATCCGCCTCGCATGCAAGAGGTCCGTGGTTCAAATCCCGGTTCCACTCAGTTCCCAACCGGATTAAAAAAAATCCGCGTGTTGATGGAACTGCGTTAAGAGGCCTGGGGTGCGGCCTCACCGGTAACCACCGCCGGGAACGCACTCCCTCACCAGAGAAGGATTGGCCACCCTGGTGCAGTATCTGGCCACTACCTCCCACCAAAAGGGTAAAAATGCATAAGTATTTTACCAGGCAAATCACTCGCTGAAGAGAACAGGCAGACAAAGCACTTAGTTGTGGTCCTGAAGAACTGCGTTGTGACGCCCCTTTGATGGAGAATCCGTAACAGTCACGGGCCGCTCCCCCGTAGGGACTGGAAGACCATAGCCCTCCACCCTATCAAAGGCCCTCTGGACACCCCGAAGTTGAACCTAGAGGTCACCGCTGTTTAGGGCTTCCTTCTAGCCCTCTTTTGTGTTAAACTGTGAGATAATGAGCAAGCGAGATAATGAGCAGAGCATGTGAGATAATGAGCAATATACCTCTCCGCAGTCCGGACAATGCGGTTCGATGGTGGGCTATAAATCACTGAACCTGCCCCACGAAAAGGAAGACCCCAGTTGGAGGATCCTGAAGGCTGATGACTGCGGTCGAATAAGTTTAAGGTGAGGAACCGGGACGGCTTTCCAAGACGCTAAAGGAAACAAAAATAAGAGATTATTTCTTAATTGTGGATAATAATGTGGCCATTAAAAAGGCACGAAACCAAAAACAACGTTCATCGTTCAAGAGCCTGATCTGTAAATTGAGACCACATTTCTTTCTACACTCAACACAGGCTAGAGAAAGCAGGTATCAAAAGTTTTAAGTACTGCTTATTCCAAACCTGATACAAATAACGTCATGCTTTTCTTTTCTGAAAATAATTTGTTGAAGATCTATAGGTTCTTAAATGTGACCTATCATTTACTACAGAAGCTATGGTAGACAACTAACACTTTTACAGCGAAAGCTGATAAGCCAAAACTGGGGTCACGCTAGGCGTCATAGTTGTCCGCCGCCGCCGGTGCCCGTAACCACATCGCACAAATTTAGACAAAATTAGCATCAATGACACAGTGGGGTTCGAATATTGGTCCACTGGGTGCCAGCCCAGAATTCTACCACTGAGCCACGCCGACGCTTCGGATTTGTCGGCAATATTGCCGTAGGCAGGCTTGATGTCGGAAAAACAATCGCTTTATTACGACCTATAAAGTGTTTTAAAACAGCGAAAGAACAAGAACTCGTCCCACAATCGACGAACAAGAAGTCGTCACAGAAGCCGTAACGTGGGAGTTGTGTAATGTTCCAACCCATTACAAAAGCTTGTTCTTGTTCAGCTGTTAACTGTCGTGCATACCAACTTCAGACATAATTCCTTATTGTCGTCAGCCACTCATGAACAATTGGCGAAAAACGCTAGCAAGTGTTTAGCAGATACCACGGTTCCTAAAGAATGACCAAAATCGGCAGATCCCACGTACAGTGGGAATCGATGATACCTGAAGCACGAATAAGAAATGTTGATACGTCACTTTAAAATCAGCACAAGGTTATGAGGTGGAGATAAATGATGTCGTACATGACTTCCGTGCCATGATTATTATGTTTGAATTTGTCGTTTACCTTCGTTATCTATTCAGGTCACGTGATACCAAATTTAGTATATGTGGATCTAGCGAGACAGAGACGAGCACGCTATGAGCGTAGTATGTTGTCATTTTCTTACATGACACGCGCGTCAGGATTATCATGCTTGCACCAGTCATATACTTTATCATTCATTGACGTCACGTAACAGCAAATTTGGTATACATGGAGCTAGCAAAACGGCCACGAGCGCATCATGAAGGGCCCAATATACTCCAATGTAGCGTTGACGCGCACGCACGCTGGGCACAGCGAGGCTACGTTAGCGAAACGCGAGCATTCTATAGTCTGACGCCAGCTGCGACCAGTGTCCGTCGACGCGTCTCGACGGCAACTGGTGCGAAATGCGACATGCTGCATTTCACGCCAATGCGTTACCCAGGCGACACTGCGTCTCCCTCACTTCGTGACGGATGGAAGCCGGACGCGCTGAAATGCGCATGCGTCAAAGCAACGCAGCGCGGTGCGCGCCTGCGAATATATGGCAGGACCGGCGCCTGGCGTGGCCGATTTGACACAACGAAATGAACGCCGGCGAGCACGCGCACCGCGTCACGCCGAAATGTATTGGCGCCTTGACTGTGGCACGTAGTCAGGTTCTCACAAGACACGTATCTCATGATTATCACGTTTGCACAAGTCACATACCTTCGTCATTCATTGGCGTAACGTAATACCAAATGTGGCATATGTGAAGCTAGCGAGACGGCCGTGAGCGCATCATGAGTGTGGCATGTAGTCATGTTGTTACAGGACACGCATGCCGCTATTTTCATGTTCGGATGTGTCATTTACATATATCATCCGTTCGCGTCACGTAATACCGAGTTTGGTACATGTGAAGCTCGCAAAACGGCCACGAGCACTTCAAGAGCGTGGCATGTAGTCATGTTGTTACATGACACGCATGTCATAATATTCATGTTAGGGTCTGTCGCTTGTCTTCACCATGCAATCATGCCATACCATACGAGTTTTGCAACATGCCATGTGAACAAAACCACCGCAAGAGCTCCAGGATACTGAAATGTAAATCATGACATAGATAACATACTTGTCATGATATTCCTGTTATGACTAGTCAAATATGTTCTTCATGCAGTCATGTTATGCCATACAAAGTTTGGTATCGATACCAGTCCCGAAACGGCGAGGAGAGCTAAAAGTCGTAGACGGCTAGATAGATAGATAGATAGATAGATAGATAGATAGATAGATAGATAGATAGATAGATAGATAGATAGATAGATAGATAGATAGATAGATAGATAGATAGATAGATAGATAGATACGCTCAAAGTTGCCGAAGTTCGCTAACAAATGCTTCGCATTTATATTAGCATCACGAATGCCGGCCTACCACGCAAAAATTCTTATTATCAATGTCGTAGTCGGTATTACGCAAGTGTGCTTGCAGCAGTTACCTGACGCGTGTTTACAAAAGGCTTTTAAAGGCCGCTCCTCTAGCTTCCGCTGTGACCGTGCTGCGCCTTACGCGCAATCCAAGCATTTTTTTGCAATGCCTAACCACTTTACAAAAATGCACGCTTTACAGGCATGTCTTGGTCTTTGTGTGTGTGCGTGTGCGTGTGTGTGCGTGCGCGCCCGCGCGCGCGCGTGTGTGTGTGTGTGTGTGTGTGTGTGTGCGTGCGTGTGTGTGTGTGTGTGTGTGTGTGTGTGTGTGTGTGTGTGTGTGTACGCTTGATTGATATGTGGGGTTGAACGTCCCAAAAACACCATAATGATAATGAGCGACGCCATAGTGGAAGGCTCCGGAAATTTAGATAACCTGGGGTTCTTTAACGTGCACCCAAATATAAGCACACAAACCTACAACATTGCCGCCTCCAACGGAAATGCAGCCACTACAGCCGGGATCAGTTATCGCGACCTGGGGGTATCTTAGTCACTAGACCGCTGCGGCGGGAAGGGGGGGGGGGTTGTACGCTTGGATATCTTGTCATTTTTCGTCTTTACGTTAAAAAGAAGCCCAATTCTACACCACACAGATAAGAGTTTGGACCCCAACTTCCTCTTGTGATCATGACCCTTGCGGAAACCACTCTGTGCGCTTCAAGATGTTGCAGTAATGAAAGTTCGCGATCAAGCGAATACTTACTGTCCCTGCAAATACGACGGCGTTCTTCGCAATACACCATTGCTTTCCAGACAAAACACGCTTTACAGGCATGTCTTGATCTTTTTTTGTGAGCGTACGCGTGGATATCTTGTCTTTATTCGTCTTTACGTTTAGACGAAGGCCGCTGCTCTAACACGGAGACAAGAGTTAAGAGCCCAGCTTCCTCTTGTGATACTGATTATTGCGGGAACCACCTTGAGCGCTTCAAGAAGTTGCTGTAGTGAAAGTTCATGATCAAGCGAATACCTACTGCTCCAGCGCATACGATGGGTTTTTTGCAATACAGTACTCCTTACACACAATTCACAGTTTACAGGCGTGCCTTGATTTTGTTGTGTATTGGTGGACATCTTGTCATTATTCGACTTTACGTTTAGTCGGAGCTCACTGCTCTACCGCGCAGATAGGAGTTAGGAGCCCAGCTTCCTCCTCCGATCATGATCCTTGCGCGAACCACACTGTGCGCTTCAATGAGTGGCAGTAATGAAAGTTCACGATGAAGTGAATATCTACTGCTCTGCGCTACGACAGGGTTTTTTGTAATGCAGTACTGCCTTACAGACAAAACACTGTGTGTACACGTGGATATCTTGTCATTATTGGCTATCCGTTTAGACGGAGTCCGCTGCTCCACCACGCAGTTGAGAGTTAGAAGCCCAGCTTCCTCTTGGGATCATGATCTTTGCGGGAACCACACTTTGTGCTTCAAGAAGTGGCAGTAATGGAAGTTCATATATCAGTGAATAGACGTTGCCCCTGCGCGTATGACGGGTTTTTTTGCACCACACTACTGCCCCACAGACAAAGCATACCTTAAAGGCATGCCTTCGTTTTTTTTGTGTGTGTGTGTCCACGTGAATAGCTTGTCGTTAATCGTCTTTACGTTTAGACAGAGCCCGCTGCTCTACCACGCAAATGAGAGTTTAGTGTCTAGCTTCCTCTTGTGATAATTATTCTTTCAGGAACCACACTGCGCGCTTAAAGATGTTGCAGTATACTCTTCTGTACCTTCCAAACTGTTTTATGTTGTTATTTGTCCTACTCATTCGCCTTCCTCTGGGCTATCTATGATGGGCTGTCGCCTCGTCAAGTTCCTCACTCTAGTTGTTTTTTGTGACTGCTCAGATTTTTTTTTCTTTTTTAGAAAGATGAATAAATTTGGTTTGATTTGATTTGAAGTGAATGCCTACTGCCCCTGCGTATACAATGTTTTTTTTTGCAATACAACGCGGCCCTACAGACAAAACACACTTTAAAGGCTTGTCATGGTGTATTTTGTCATGATGTATCATGGTGCACCGGCTTAGCAAATTTTCTACCCTAATTTTTAGTAATAATACCATAGTCGGTAGCAAGAAGGTGTGCTTGCAGACGTTACCAATGAGTGTTTAGCAAAGGCTCTGAAAGGCCGCTCCTCCAGCTTTCGCTGTGACTGTGCTGCGGCTTCCTCACAGGCCTGGCATTTTTTATAATATTTTTTTACAATGATGCAATCCACCAGCAATGTGCTTATCATTGACATAAAAATGAACGACGAAGTTACGCTTTTCTTCAAGGTTAGTGCCAAGTTTCAGTATCACCCAATGGGTAGTCTAGTGGCTAAGACACTCGGTTGCTGACCCGCCGTTTTCGGGATGGAATCGCGGATGGAATCGCCCCCTGCACCTCCTGCGTGCACGCTTATGCCCAGTCATGCATGCATCCGTGAAGTTTAGTTTCATTTCATAAAAATGAGTAGGTGGGGCTAAAGTCTGGAATACTTTATGTAGACAACGGCTCACTTGTACCGTCTAACATCAGAAAAATGCAAGCACATAACTGAAAGTAGGGCATAATAAAAGAAAAGTTAGCTGCACTTGAAAGAGTAACATAGTCCTGCTGTAAGTATGTTGTAGGGACAAGATACAAACTGGTATAGAAAGCACGAACATATACAAAACTAAAGCTTACCGAATAAGTATATCTTTCGTTACTTTTGGCTGGGTATGTTTACTTTTAAATGGTATTTTTGAATATGTTCAAGGGCATGGTCAGGCAGTAGTTCCGTGTTAGTATTTTAATCGTTTTGAGTAACCGTACTCTTGGACTAATGGTAAATAGGGTGGTCACAGAGACTACCACCATTGCATTCACGTGACCTCCGCAGGTGTATGTGCAGTACACTGCCTCTATTAATGTCTGAAAAGCACGTGATGCGCAGACGCATTTTGTCTTGTTATCATGGACGTAACCTTCAATCAATTTGCCTGACTTCACCTGCTGGTTTAGTGTCCTTGTTTTACATGCTCATATTCATGAAATATCAGTTATTTAACGCTTTTAACTATAACTTTTAATTTAACTTTATTTACTTTTCAACTATAACGCTTTTAACTATAGGAAGCTGTGCACTTCTTTGTGAATACATATTTAGGTGAGTAATGAGCATGGAGAATACAAGCTAGTGCTGGGTACCACGAGTAAGCATACAAGTTATGGGTACCTCGTTTCATTCAGTGCCTGGTTGTTGCTACTGTAACCTACCCTGAAAGAACAAAGTCTGGTTAACGCGACAGTTGGTGCCTCTCTTAGGACTTCGTCGCGTATACACGACTCCCTATCCACAAGGAACCTTTGTTCCACTAGAAGCGAACAAGACTGCAGTTTCCATACGCATTATTGAAGGTAATGAGCGCGAGCTTCCCGCAAACTGTAAGAGAACGTAAAGTTCGGCCTTGGACAAGAGCAGGTATTATTCTGTGATGATGATGGTAGATTTTAGTGGCGCAAGGGCAACTCAGGCCAAAGAGCGCGAAACACATGGTTTTTTGTCGATTTGATTATAAAAAGTCTACTCAGGGTGGCAAGAGTAAAAGAGTAGTGTATAGAACTCAAACTTAGATGTAGTGACTATGTGTGATGGGTTTAAAACGGGCTACGCTTATGGGTTTTACAAAGTCATGCCGTGTCGTCAACAGTCCTTGTCAAAACAAGAAGTGCGTGCTGCATGACATTTGATAAAAAAAAAGTCTCAGCGGTTCCCTCAGGATTGAGAGGAGGCTGAGATTAGTGAGAATATGTTATGGAATGTAGGAAGCTTACACCAGCTAAAAACTTTAAGACTACGTTTGGGGGAAACAAGGGATTGTCTCCAAGAAAAAATTGTGGTTGAGGCGGAATGTGACGTTTGCACAGCTTTGAAAAGTGACACAGTCTTTCTGGTTCGAGGTACGGACAGGTAATTAGAACGTGAACGACAGACAGCTCATCACCACATTTTGCACAATGTGGTGCTGGAGAATTCTTTAAAAGGTGCGAGTGTGTTGCATGTGTATGACCGATCCTGAGTCTTCACAGTGCAACCTCTTGGTGCCTGTTACGTTTTTCAGTCAGATATCTTCCTATTCTTGGCTTTACTAAGTGCAGTTTGTTTGCGTTTGCTGCATTCCATTCTTCTTGCCATTGTCTACGCATTTGGGATATGATGAGTGGCCTCAGGTCCTCATACGGGATGGTGTTTACGTCAACTGATTGGCGGAGTGCTGCTGACTTCGCAAGTTTGTCCGCTATCTCATTACCAGCAATGTTGCAGTGTCCCGGAATCCAGCATAGCGTGATTTTGAGCTTAGATTTGCGGGCTGACATGATGCATTTTCGAAGTGTATTAGTAACTGGGTTTTTGAGTATCTTAGTGGAGGACAGCGCAGTCACAGCACTGAGAGAATCTGTGTATATGATCGAGGCTGGCTCTTTCTCCTTTAAAATGTGCGTTACAGCTAAAAGTATGCCATAGCATTCTGCAGTAAATATACTGGTATGTTCGTTCATTGTTCTAGATTCAGAGAAAGCGGGACCGTGTGCCGCACATGCGACTGCGGAGGACTTGGAGGCATCGGTATAATATTCAGCACACCTGTATTTGGCCTGCAGGTACTTGAAGTGTTGATCGATCGCGACTGGGTGGCCATTTTTTCCTACCTCTAGGAATGACAAGTCACAATCGATAGCCTGCATTTTCCATGGCACAACAGTGTCCTTGTGAGAGGTTAGTTGAAGACTGGAGACCGGTATGAGCATATTTCCAAGGTGTGAGGCCACTCTGAGGGGATGCGGTGGCGTAGCTGATGGTCGCCTCAAAAACAGGGGGGCGTTCGATGTATCCTGCAATAGCGCACGAGCTGGGTGGTCGATATGGGAAAGCACCTTGGTGGCATACGTGACACTTGTAAACTGACGTCGCCGTTCTAGTGACCACCGGTCTGTCTCAACATACAGGCTGGCTGTTGGGCTGGTCCGGAAAGCACCGCTGGCCAGCCGAAGCCCAAGATGGTGCACTGAGTCAAGCATCTTCAATGCAGATCTTGAAGCTGACTCGTAAACCACCGAGCCGTAATCGATACGTGATAGCACTACACTGTTGAGAAGGTTCAGCAGACAGTCACGGTCTGTGCCTCATGACTGATGTGAGAGAATCTTGAGCAGGTTTAAGGCTTTCAAGCATTTAAGTCGTAGCTGTTTGATATGTGCAACAAAGCTGAGCTTTTCATCAACCACAACACCTAAAAATTTGTGATCTTTTTTGGTAGCTATGGTTTGTCTGTTAATTGAAATATTGGGGGGTGGCCTTATGCCACGTAGTTTTGAGAAGAGTACCCAAACAGTCTTGTCACAGTTAAACCCATTTTTGTCTGCCCAGCTTGACAGCTTGTTTACTGCCAACTGAATCTGACGTTCACATGTGGCTAGGTTGCATGATTTGAAGCTGATCTGAATGTCATCCACATATACAGAGTAGAAGATTGTTCTAGGCTTAATGGTGCTTATGGAGTTCATTTTTACGACGAATGGTGTGCAGCTTAGAACACCACCCTGGGGGACACCATTTTCTTGCGTAAACCACTTCGATAAGGCATTACCAACACGAACCACAAATGTATGGTCAGAAAGGTAGCTTTCAATAGTATTCAGCATGTTTCCTGACACTCCAAAAGATCGCAGGTCACGGAGAATGCCATAACGCCATGTCGTGTCGTAAGCTTTCTCTAAGTCGAAAAATACAGATAGGCAGTGCTGTTTATGAATGAAGGCATCCCTGACATAGGATTCAAATGCTACCAGTTGGTCAGTTGTCGACCGGCCAGACCTGAATCCAGTTTGCTGACGATCAAGGAGGCCATTGTATTCAAAGTAATACATAAGGCGGCGATTCACCATTTTTTCGAACACCTTGCCCAAACAGCTGGTCAGCGCTATAGGCCTGTAACTAGTAGCAAGTGTGGCTTCTTTTCCTTGTTTAAGGATGGGTATGGTAACTGCCTTTTTCCAGGTCATGGGCAGACGCCCAGAGGACCATACACTGTTGAAAAGAATGAGGATGACGTCAAGCGTTTATTCGTGTAGGTGTTTCAGCATGCCGTAAGTAAACCTGTCCGAGCCAGCTGCTGAGCTGCCGCACTTTGCCAGTGCTGCTTTTAGTTCACCTATAGTAAAGGGGGCATTGTACCCTCCCGCCGATGGCCTGTCATCACGAATAGGTTTACGTTCCTCGGCAAGTTTGTATCGCCTAAAGGAGTCTGTATAATGTGCTGAGCTGAAAATATACTCGAAGTGTTGGCCTAAGGCATCTGCCTGGTGTTCAAGTGTATCACCACAAGTACTAACATGGGGCATCGAATGAGTGCTGCGCCCTTGGAGTGCTCTTACTCTGTTATAGACCTTATGTGTGTCAGTGTAAGAGTTCACGGATGAGATGAAGGATTGCCAGCTCTGTCGTTTAGACTCTCGTCGGACACGTCTACCGTTTGCTTTTGCACGCTTAAAATTCACCAAGTTTTCGACTGTAGGATACCTGCGGAATTTCGACAATGCTTTGTTTTGATTGTCACGAGCATTTTTGCACTCAGAGTTCCACCAAGGTCGTCGTTTGTTCCGTGTATTGTTAGATGTAGGTGGGATGGATTGCTCTGCGACCTGTACAATGTGTAGTGTGACCAACGCTTCAGATTCATCGATGCCTAGGGTTTCAATTGATGAGCGCGATAGTTTTGAGAGTTTTCGGAATTTCGTCCAGTTCGCACCCTGTTCTCGAAACCTGGTTACATTCACAGTCATTGTACTCGTATTTCCTTTGTATTTTAGACAAACAGGAAAATGATCACTTTCATAGAGGTTATGAATTACAGCCCATTCAGTGGTTGCCAAGAGTGAAGGAGATCCGATAGCAAGATCTATTGCTGTGTATGAGTAGTGCGCTGCGTTAAAGTATGTTGGCTCTTTTTTATTAAATATACAGGAGCCGGAGGACAACAGAAAGTTTTCGATTAAGGAGCCTCGAGAATCTGTTCTTCTACATCCCCATAAAGGGTGGTGCGCGTTAAAATCTCCGACCAACAGAAATGGATGCGGAAGCTGGTCGATGAGCGTTTCAAATTCTTTAGTAGAGAGTTGGTGGTCTGGAGGGATGTATAGTGAACACACGGTTGTTACTCGTCCAAAAATTAGGGTTCGTATTGCCACTGCTTCTAAGTCAGTAACCAGAGTGAGGCTTTGAGACGGAACTGCTTTCTGCACCACAATAGCGACGCCACCAGATGAATCGGAAGTGCCCTTTCTGTCCTTTCGGTATACCACATATCTTTTCAAAAGGCTAGTGTGTGTAGGTTTTAGGTGTGTTTCCTGTAAGCAAAGTATGTTTGGTTGGTGTTGTGCAAATATTTCATAGATGTCGTCTAAGTTCTTAAGTAAGCCTCGGCAATTCCATTGGATAATATTTTCGGCAGCCATTTTTATGTATGAGGAAAAGAGCGTGACTTATTCACACTTCGCTGCCTTTATTAGGAGGCTTAACTGGCGGGTGTCTTTTCCCTCTGAGGCGATCTATGGAGCCCCGCCTCACTTGGGAGGATTCCGTCAGCATCTTAGACGCTGAGGATCCTGGTGTCACTTCCATTGCCTCCGGTGGACCCTCAGAAGCTAATGGAGGTTTGTCAGAAGAGACAGGTGTCTCAGTTGTCTGTGTGGTCTCTGGGGTCTGATGAAGTTCGACCTCCGGGACGTGAAAGGTTGGTGCAGCCTGTGGCTGCTTGGTGGGGGGCAGAGATGTGCACGCATCAGCAAAGCTGCATTGCGTGCCCACCGTCACTAGACGCCGCCCGGCCCCCCGGCGTGCTGCGTCAGCGTACGTTCTTCCGGAGAAGAGTGACACCTTCTTCCGGGCTTCAGAGAATGTTATGTTTTCCATTACTTTAATCTGGATGATTTCCTTTTTCTTTTTGAAAATTTCACATGTCCGCGAGTACGCTGCGTGCGGCCCGTGACATTTAGGACACTCTGTTTTCGTGGAAGTACAGCTCTCTGTTGGGTGCTCATGATCACCACATTTTGCACATGTTTGTTTTCCGCGACAGGTATTCGACCCATGTCCATATTTCTGGCATTTGTAGCACCTTCTAGGTTTGGGTATGTAGGGGCGGACCTTGCAGTGAAGGAACGCAGCTTTCACGGATTCTGGCAGAGTGGAGCGGTTGAATGTAAGTACTATATGAGGCGTCACCACTTCTTCATTGTTTCGCCTGATGGTTATCCAGCGGATGGCGACTACGCCTTGCTCTCGAAAGCCTTCAAGGAGGTCAGCTTCAGTTTCTCGCATCAGATCACGTTGTGAAATGACGCCTTGAACAGTGTTAAGGCTGCGATGGGGGGTGATAGACACATTCAGGTGGGCAAACTGCTTCTGTTTAAGGAGAGTGTTTGCATGCTCTTTCTGGCTTTCTTCAACAAGAAGATCACCGGATGACAGTTTCTTTGCGTCGTACTTTTTGCCTATTAAGTTAGCAAGGGTTTTAGCTATCAGGAAAACCGACAGTCCTGCAACAGAGATGTTATCTGCCAGAGAGTGTATGACTAGGAAGCGTGGGAAGTGTTCACAATCGCTTCCGGTTCGTTTGGAGCTTTCATCGGTGCGGTTCCTTTTCAGGGACCGATCATTGAGGGGGGGGGGAGATTTTGCCATGTGGTGGACTTCATGTTCGTCGGCGATGGTGACCACCCACCACCGAGCCCAACAGGGGGACGCTACAAGGTAAAACACTTGAAGGCGCCAGTCATACATCGCCGCTATAACCAGATATAACTACCCAAGGTTGGGTAACTACACAAGGTTAGCCCTTGCCGCCAGGAAATTTGGAAGTAAACAGAAGAGAGTAGAAGACAGGACAGATAGATAGTGAGAAATAAAGACGAAGATGTAGGCAGAGAGAGATAGGAAAAGGCGACTGCCGATTTCCCCTGGGTGGGTCATCCCAGGGGTGCCGTCTACGTGAAGCCGGGGCCAAAGGGGTGTGTTGCCTCTGCCGGGGGGCCTTAAAGGTCCAATCACCCAGCGTCAGCTCAACCCCCAGGATCCCCTTTTCCTCGGACACGGCAAACCCACGCACGGCTAGGCGTGGGAGAAAGCCGAAACTCTCCCGTTAGCTCGGGTCCGTGGTGTCGCTACAGACTAAACGCCTACTTCCGCAGGCGCCCCTGCGGGGAGGTATTATTCTGCACAAGCATCGAAGATGTTCGCTATTGACGGATAAAGAAGGTTCAAACTGCAGCGAGACCAAATAAAGCATAGTATCTTCTCTGCGTCACCGTTTACCAGAGCTTGAATAGGCGTACAATTGCGGAAACACGTAAGGCAGGCTAGTTTTAGTGCAGCAGCCGACTTGAAGAAACAAGGTAGCCGTGCGTTAGAAACAAAAGCAATAACAAGAAACTCAGCGGAACAAGCACGCCAAGTCTGCAGCATACTCCATACACGAGTAAAAGCATAGCAGAAGCGTCAGGTCGGGCGGCACACGTGTGCATTTTTTTTCGCAAGTAACGTATGCAGCGTGGGTTTGATAAAAAACGTTTTCAATCAATTTCCTGCTTTGACGCTTAGGCTTTTTGTTCAATTCTCTACTGGAACTATGAAAATTATTTAATGATGAGTGAAGCATGCACTTACACAAACAATTGAGGGGTACGTAGATGACGTGGGATGTCGTATTCACCGGAGATCCCTCCCTCTATGCAAAGTGCGTGTAACACAGGTAGCAAGAACACATGTCGAGCGAGAAGATAGAGACCGCATGAGCGTATTGACAGAGCGTATACGATTAGGTATTGAATAGGTGGCAGATCAAGAGCTTTAGATTCTCGCTCCAGCAATCTTAATTATCTTCTGTATTTGTCAATCTTTTGTTTGTTTTTTGACGTTACTCTGACGCCTACTCTACTTAAACGCTACTTTGTTGTATACGGAATACAACTTCTTCATTCCAACTTCTTTTAAATTTGAAATATTCTAATAAAGTGGACGAATACTTTTTGTTCTCTTGGTGTGATTCTCGGAACGATAATAAACCTTTGTGTCAGATGACTTTTCCGTAGCATTGTACAGTCACAACCGACAGCTGGTTCAGCCATGCATAGAACGTTTTATTGGCAGGCACAACAATTATTCATTAAAAAGCTCTCCTTTGCGTGAAATCACAGTGTATGGTGCACTTCGAGTTGTTTGACGGTGCGATTAGGAGGATAACCACATAAAACAAAGTTATTGTGAAGAATAAATATTGGCCTATTGCTCTTAGAACACACAGTGAAAAATGATTCTTGCAAAATTCACGTTCTTTAGCGAATTATTAGAAAGGCAGTTTCAATTAAAATTCATGCCAAGAGGCCATAGAAGCACTACTGTCACTGTTTCCGAGGTGCGAAATGCAGCCGTAACTCTCTTTAACGCTGCATGCAACTGTGTGGCCGAAAGGGAAAGACTACTCCTAGAAATAGAGAAATGAAGGTTGCGGTAACGCGCAGTCACTTTCCTGCAGCTGCTCGGGAAAACTCGAAGTCGGCTTCGCTTTTGGGTTCCTTGAAACTTGGCGATGACCGCTTCAATGCATAATTCATGGGCACTTTGCGCCTTGTACCATTTCTGGCTACGACATCCTACTGGTGACGATTGTGGGTGCAATGGCACGAAACAGAGCGCAAGTGAAGTTGAGCAACGATACGGTCAAAAGCACTCCACCCCCGTTCAAAAGAATCCGCCTTCTGCAATAAAGACGCACTTTGGATTTCTTTTTTTGGGGAAGTTGTTCTTGGTCAGTCCTGTTTAGTTTTCCTTGCTGTGTCAAAACATCAGTTCTTATGAATGGCTATGGTAAGCATTTGAAGGTGGCTCAAAGGAGAGTTGCTGCATTTGTATTTGAATGTTGGGTGTTTTCATCTCTAAAGCGAAAAAAAAAATGGTGCACGGCTCTCGAACCTAGCGACTGCATGAAGTACAACATCTACCTAGGACTCATTTCTTTGAAACAATGATAACAATATTGATGCGGTATGATCTGTAAAAACGTAAAATCGACTGGCACATTCGCGAGCGATGTGCTCTACGTCAAACATAAATTTTAAGACAACTCAGTTCGTCTTAAGAATTGTATCTGATTGTATGAATATATTTTACGAACTATGTACGTTTTATAAATATAAGTGCACCACAAATCACTTATTTTAGTAGTAGAACAGACATATAATACAATTAACAAATAAAACTTTATGAGCTGTAGTTCAAGTAGCATCACTTTGTTTAGCATTGTCATTCAGTAAGTCACTTTATTTTACGATATCACAACTTTTTTTCTCAACAGCAAAACCGAAGCTTCGACTAAGGCGAATTCTGAAAAGAATTTGGTATATATAAAAAATGAAGACTGAAAAAAAATTAATGAAGCAATGATGAAAGATAATATGTAAATAACAGGAAGAAATAATGATAAAATAAATAAGAATAGTAAAGATAAAGAGGGTAGTACTCAATCTGTCTTCGCCTAGAGGCGGCGCCTGCTTGCAAGCTCCTTTGTTTATTCAGATTTTACAGACATTAGACTCACTTCAATTTTTTTCGTAGTAAGTTTTGGAACTTCAATTACAATTGTTACTTTACTCTGGCTTTGCAGACAGATTAAAACAATTAGGGTTTTTGTCGAGAGCAGAAAACTGGCAGGAAAAAGTACAACCCAGAACAACGAAGCGATCACTGAAGACAAAAAGTCAGTGTCTTCTTAGCTCGACAATTTAGTGGCTTCAGCCACTGGGGACCAATTAGCAAGCGGCGGACCAATCAGCTAATTAGAGAAGAGAATGCGGAGTCACAGGAAATAATTCCTGAACAACCGAAGATTATCCTATTATCTTGTTTGATGCTTTATATTTCTTTTGGTATCGTGTGCATACTGCATCATGGAAGTTCGTCTCGAGCCGTCGCTGTCACGTCTGCAGAATGCCAAGTACACAAAATTTTACACGCGGGTACACTAGAGCCTATGACACGCCGACTAAATCTTTTTGCGCCTTTAAGGCAACTCGAGTGTAAGGAGATGCAGCAAGTGCTTTTATTTGAGTTGCTCTAACTATTTGGCTCAGTAATGCTCATAGTTTATTACGTAAGAAGTTTGTATATTCCATAACAAAACATAAACTCCTAAGAAAAATTCAAGAGTTGAACTGACGATCACAACGTCTGCGATTTTATTTAGTGGTTAGTGTGCTAATTCTTAGCACCTATTATACCTGTCCTAAAATTATGAAAACTATGAGAAAATGTTTGCGAAAATCTCTGCGGCCTGTCTCGAGATGTCAGTACTTACGTGAGCAAGCACATGACAGTGATTGGCTTACAGTGTTTACGCACACGAGCATTTATTGTTTATATCGAAGAAATAGACCCTGAAATGGGAAAAAACCAACCTATCATCTGTGTGTTCCGTATAAATTTCGTCTAGCAAGCGCTAGACCAAAACCTATTCTGGAGAATAGAAAACAAGTGACTAAAAATTCGTTGGAACTCCTTTACAAACATTCCGAATATTTCGTTGAAAAATATGCAAGTAAGCATCGTCTGAAAAAGGTCTCTTCACAGCAGTGCATAGCCAAATGAGAGCTCGAACTGCTCTTTTCCTTGCAACGCTGTACGCTGGGTACCTGCAGAATGCGCTAGTCTGCTAAGATGAGCACAAATAACCACATATTCTCCACGTAGACGCTTTATCGTTTGACGAGATTCGCATATGTGTTGCCCGAATTGAAGAGTCTACCAGTCCCAGTACCGAGAAGGGGTGCTGTATATGATGTATTCCTGAAGTTGGTCGAATTGACTGATTGATTGATTGATTGATTTGTATGTGAGGTTTAGCATCCCAAAACTACCATACGGTTATGAGAGATGCCGTAGTGGAGGGCTCCGGAAATTTTGACCACCTGGGCGTTATTTAACATGCACCCAAACTGATCCCACGGGCCTACAGCATTTTCGTCTTCATAGAAAAATTTCTTAAGTTTTCGTTATCAGTTAGGCTTACCGGTTTCTGAATTCCATATTTTAATGAACATTACAATAATTTTTGTGAAGTGAGTTCGATATACTTGTTATACCCGGAATACAACTCGTAAAATATCTGGTTTGACTGGTTTAGGACTTAGAAGCCATTCCGTTCATTCATTTATCCACGCGCAGATTCACTGCTGTCTTTTTATGTATATGCCCAAAGCTTTCTTTATTTTCATTTCTTTTCACGGTATATTCCTTCAACTATGCATGTAATTCTACCCAGTCATTCTACAAAGCAATTTTCTTGAAAGGCTCAATCTTATTTTCTGATTCCTTGGTGTGGTTTCGTTTGGTTCATTGCTCCCCTACACAGCGAGAAATTGTATTATGAAATGCACACGTCTTGTCAAAGTTAGCGAATATTTCCAAGCGTTTTTTTTATTTTTTGCTCTTGCTGTGTTTGGTTTAAGCCCTCAAAGACTGCCAGCGACTGTCGGAGCGATCCATAACTCAGTGTTCTAGAAGTTTCTCCAGCGTAGTAGTTCGCTTTGTCCAGATTACGCGCGCCACGCGAACATGACCGATTTTTCTGGAACTAACATGGCCGCTAGCGATAACGCTAAAATATTAGACGGCACATCAATAAAAGGTGACGCTTGTCACCGATTGTCAGATGACCAACGGCCGGCGCTCTGTTCAGCCCTGCCACTGTAGTAGGTACTGGGCTACTGTCCGGCCGATCGCGGCTTCCAGTCTCGGCTGCGGCGGCCACATTTTCTATGGAGGCGAAAATGCTGTAGGACTGTGTGCTCAGGTTTGGTTGCGCGTGAAAGAACCTCCAGTGGTCAAAATTTACGAAGCTCTCCACTACAGTGTCTCTTTTATTCATATGGTGGTTTTTGAACGTTAAACTACACCTAACAATGAATTAATTAATAAACCAAGCTCTGTTCGTTGGTATCAGTGTCAATGCTGACTTTTGACTTTTCGATTTGAGTTTGACTTCTTCTTTACAGGCCACAAGTTCGACCGAATAAACACTTTCGCTTTGAACCAGCCGTGTCAGCCTTCGTAAATGTCACAACCCCGTGACAATATACATGAATGTTTTATAGAGTAGGTAGCTTCCATTCTTTCGTTCGTTCAGATTCATAGGACATTCTTCATGTCGTTGGTAAGACAACGTACAACTAAGCCTGATTATTTAAAATGAGGGCGGAATTGGCGTGAAGATGAACACTAAAGAACCTAATAAATTGATGCCTACGACAACCTTGTACAGTCGACCTCGACAAAACTGAGTTGTGCGAGGAGTTCTAGCCAGGACATACAACAAAGTTATCTGGTCATTGGCGACGTAAGGACATCGCAGCCACATCCCATGGTCTCTCGCGTAATGAAACCTGCAATGATGGCATCCTTGACGCACTTACGACTACGCAAACAGAGATATGTTACATAATTTTGACTCTATCAATGGTTTCTCATCATAGACATATGTCCATGTCATATCACCACGTTCTCACCTTAAATTATAGCTTCCAGTTATCGACGCCCTGGTAACCAAGTAATCTCTACAACGCTTCAGGAGGGGAAAAGGGGAGACTGCAACAGTGCAATCAAGGAACATTTGCAGCGTTACGTAATCAATGCCTCGGGAAACGACAGGCTTTAGCCTTGCCCTGCCATACCATGGTGAAAAGGAATGTCAATTTTTAAGCGTGGTGTGTTCTCTACTCTTTTCGCTGATAGTATTCGAGTGACGCTTTGTGAAAAGCCGTTACGCGGGAATATAAGCGAGGTCATACGAACTTTCAAATGAGATCACCCAGGCATCACTGCAAGAGTGAAACGAGACATACGAGCAATCAGTCAAAAATCTATGAATGGCCACTGTCACTGACACGGACATTCCTTCCCTAACGATACAATCGACGTGACGTATGACAAGTGAAGCGTACGCTGCTCAATAACGTTACTGTGATCTCATTTAGGAAGTTAATTATGAATGTTCTGCCTATATATAATTACTATTACTCTAAGAATCTTGTAGACGTAAAGTACCTATCTCGTTTATAAACATTCTTGCATATCTTGTTCGCAAACTTTACATTACACAGAAAAACGGCAAAGAACGCCCTGCTGTGTGAATTGGCAATGACAATGAAAAATCTTTAGAACTAAAGAAACGCACAAAGCAGAACTTAAGCTATTTCTGCCAATGAGGTAGGAATATTATTGCAAAATTGGCGCAAATGGCTCTAACGTTGTTTTTTTTGGCAAAACGCCACACTGCTCACAAGTTAGGCGTATACGTGGCGATAAGTTAAAGGTGCTGATGTACCTTAACTCAATTTCAACACACGTTTTATTGTGATGCTGATATTCGAAAGAGAATTGCCACCGACATTGGTTTCTTAACCGACATAACAAGTCCACCAGCATGATGCATATTTCGACAACATGTTCACTCATTAAGTGTATAACAATCAAGTGTTGAGCAACAACATTCTTCAAATACAGACACATTAAGTCTTCAAGATTAATGCTCATCACGGTTTACTGAGTTGTACAAACCGGACATCAACATATCCTCTCTAGTGGCTAAGGCACTCAGCTGCTGACCCGCAGGGCGCGGGTTCAAATCCCGGCTGCGGCGGCTGCATTTCCGATGAAGGCGGAAATGTTGTAGGCCCGTGTGCTCAGATTTGGGTGCACGTTAAAGAACCCCAGGTGGTCTAAATTTCCGGAGCCCTCCACTACGGCGTCTCTCATAATCATATAGTGCTTTTGGGACGTTAAAACCCACATATCAATCAATCATCAACATATCCTCGCATCCAACAGGACATTTGCTGGTTCTATATTTTACTTTCCTCGTTAGAGAGGTGGAGCTGCAGTCCTTTGCCTTGCCAGCTTTAATTACCTCGGCCCGTTCTTCAACACCTCTACAAATTCAATTTCTTTTGCACCACCGCCTTCATCAGAATTTACTCTGTCATCCAGCTTGCGCTTCATTGAAGGCACGCGGCCTTCGCCGAATCTGGCACGTTGCCTTCCTTTGCAGTCATTCCTGTCGGGTCTTCCATTCTTCTGCCTTCGGCTCTTCTCATCGCCGCTCTTTATGTGGGGGGGGGGGGGGGGTGCCACTGGCAATATAATTAATGCTATGGAATTCGCCAGTCTAAGCGTTTTCGTTGGGCACCGCATTTCAATCTTACGTTCTAGCCACCTCATCAACCAGTGCCTTTGACATAGGCGATGGTGGCACATGACAGCTTTGTTTCTTAAATTTTCCAGGCAAATCGTGTTTTGTTTCATTGTGATAGACTCCATTCCCCGTTTAATCCGTTATTCTTCATTCACTCACTTTTTATTTTATTGTTTAGCTTCTTTTTAAATGTTCTGGTTTAAGCGTATTCGAATTTCAGGCTTCCTTTGTTTCTCATCGCCTACTTTTGTTGCTGCCTTCGCCAGTCAGCGCACACACCGCTCTTTGTCCTCTCCACAAAAACTTTCTTGGCGCATTGTTTTTCTTATTTCTGTTTCCTTTCGTACTTTCCGTATTCTCATTAGGACGACGGTATAATGGGACTGGTTATAAAGACAACGTATATTTACGAAACGTGGCATAGCTGACAGCCCTGCTTTATTACGCCAGGTGATGTTGTTTCAACTAACATTGACATTGCACGGGACGCGGGCCTCTATCATTTCACCTCCACGCAAACGCTACAACCGTGACAGCGATTGAGTCCGTGAGCCTCGGGCCAGCAGCCCAGCATGATCGCGCAACGCTAATCAGAGTCAAGTTATCTTGCGCCAGTGCAATAATTCCATATATTGAAATTGTACAAGTGTAATCATTTGATAGCCTCCATAGCTTTTCAAATCTAATCATGGCTTCCGCCCATGCGTCAAGGCTGAGTAGATAAAGTTTTCATGTTATTCGATTCATGCCAATGTTTTTCTATATTGCTGTGAAGAAATCAAAACACTCAGTTCGTCACATCTCGTCCTGTGTGTCCTTCGTTACGGGCGTACCATGCCCTCTACATTTATTTATTTATTTATTGTTTTGATCATTTTCGTATTCTCAGCGCAAGTTAAATGACATTGATTGGATAAAATTGTGGTGCTAGGGCGTGTCTATATGGTTGGCCTCATGGCCAATGGCTCGTGTGGCGCAAACCTCCGTAGGAACCATTTCTGTGCACTAAAGGTGCCATGCTCCTCACGCATGACAACGTCGGCACTGAAATTTCAAGCTCTTAACAAGCTTCGCTTGAAAAATGCGCTGACGCAACAGGAGACAATGTTTTTATTGCAGCATCCAGATATAATATCTCGCCAGCGATGTAGCATTTCATTGAATGCTGGCTTTCGAAGTAACGTATCCCAAGTCGGTTGGATGGCTTGATTGTCGTTAGCCATTCCTCATGCGTTGCTATGTATATTGACTTCTTTTCTTCTCCACGATGCACTAGGCAGTCCTTAAAAAGAATAGAGTCTTAGAAACGCTACCGAAGTTGAAGAATCATGTGGGCCGGAGAACAGGGCGTTGATTAAGCTCCGATAGATGGGTGGCTCTTGTGGGTCATTTTTTTTTTGGCTCTCTATTTTTAGCTCCTCATGCATAATATATTTTAGAGTGGAAAGAAACCAAGGTCATGATCACACTGCGCTGAAGGAAATGATATCCTCACAGCTCATGACAGGCTAGTGGAGTTTGCAACATGGTCAGTTTTTTTAAGACGATCGTCTTTCTTGGGGACTTTCAACGCCAAAATTTGGGCATGCCTACCTGCCTGACTGCCTGCCTGCACAATTGTGTTTAAAAAAATTTGTTAACAATTTTGAGTACGAGGTACTCTACTATGGAAGAGCATAACCTGCACAATTTTCTGTTTGTCCGTGTTAACGATAACTCAAACAGCACCAAACGATCCCTAAAACGGCCAACCCCATTCGCAACGCCCACTGATATTGCTCAAGTTTCAGCGTTACAAAATTTGCGTTTGTCAATTAAAAAACAAATAATGAGCATATCTGAAGCACCATAACACCTCGATATTTTTATGTGTGTCTTTACAATAAAGAAGGCACGCATTGGAGTATACAAGCATCGTACCGTTTATCACGCTTTGCTAACAGTGCAACTCGATGCTCAAGAAAACAAGTGTTTCCAATGCTTTGTTCAGACGACGCGGTGGTGGCACCTGCCCGTCGCTATGTATTCTACACCTTATCGCCTCCGAAACAGGAGTGCATCTTTCTTCGTGGGCACGCACATCTTCCTTCGTTTGCGAAGACAGGTGCTAGATGGCGCTTGTGTCTAACTTGCCTCGATGTGCTCATTCGCCTTGGCTGCGCGGATCGAGACTCTCTGAAACAGCACTACCAAAATACAATTCACCAATTTTCTCGCACATAACATCAAATAAACGTTTTGTTCACTCTCTCCACGAGTAAGACTGTCGTCTTTCGACGACATTTACAGTGAAACAAGCGCAGATACGTGGCGAATTATTTTTTTTTTTTGCTTTTAAAGTATCTAAGTGCTCATGAATCTTTGGTTGATTGGGAACAAACAAGGGCTCCATAACAAAAGAACAAGGTGAATATTTGAAGACATAATTGGAGGTTATTTTCAGATTCGTTTTCTGTACATCATAGAAACATACTACATTTTCAGAAATTCGTAGGTTGGGACAACAACATAATAATGTCCAACGTTTTACCCTTTCCTCTCTCGCTTTTTCCTGGTTGTTGGTTCGGTGTTATGAGTTTTTTGAAACTATGCACAAATTCGCGCTACGTAATGCTCTATTACAGCAAGGCTTGTACATCATGACAAAATAAATGGCATTGTACATACTTTCTGTGTAATTTATTTATTGCTATAAAAAAGCATGATGAATGCGTTGATAGATACGCTTCTGCAATAAAACTAAAAAGAACACATAATATTGAGAAGCCTCAAAGAACGACTATAAATTTAGACGTTTGTTGAGGGTCAAAATTGTGTTTTATTCTAAGCAAGCGATGGTATCGTAAATGTAAGCAGGACCCACATGTCTCACAACGAATATGTAAAGCTCTGATACACACCACTTTTCACCAGGGTGCACCATTCAGAGTGTGTGAGGCAATGTACAGAGAGATTAAAATTTCCCTCGGCACTATGCCTTGTGTTTCTATGAAAGCGTGGCCTGGGAACTTTTGACCAGTATTTTACTTGTCTATCTTGTTCTTGTGTTCTGTCATTATTTCTCTTTGTCTTAAACTGCTCACGAGTTTGATGTCGTTAAAGAAATTGCTTTTGCTGATTTCCATTTCTCAAAGGGAATCGACTAGTTAAAAATAAGCTCGACTACAAAGTTTGGCATGCGTGTCCTAAGAGACAACTAAAAGAATAGAAAAACGTTTAATAATGGAAATAAAAAAGGAAGAAGAGTTTGACAAACAGATGGATGGCATCCCTATTCCAGGATTCCACTGGCCTCAGCAACCTGCCGCGCCTGGTCCAGAAGCGCCTTAGTTCTCCTTTTCCTCGCTGGTGAGCTAAATCCCGAACTGATCTGTCCTGAATTTTCAAGGCGGAATCTGACTTCTGTTAATTTTGGGTGGCCTTAATTCACATCGTCATGTGAGCAAGAGTATGCTGTTTTCCGCACCATGGACATAGACCGGCGTATATGAGTGGCACCTCTTGCCGAAAAATAAATACGGCTCAATAAAACTTGCTTCTGGGCGAGTTGAACTATGCTTAGTAATAGAAACTATACGCTGGCGCATTCAGAACTAAATGACAAGGCAGACACAAACGTGCGCAAATTTACAACTAACTTTATTGTTCGAACGATAGTGTGATGATTGTTGATACCAACCGCGTGACTGATGTGTGTATTTATAATTACGAAGGAAAATAGCGGCAAGTTTTCCGTCGTTCATGTTCATTTTCTCCTTCTGTTCCAAGTGCGTAACCATAGTTACCTACCAACGACAAATACATTATCAGCAACAGCGTTCAGAACATGACGTCAACCCAACAACATACGCCGGTTCTTGGCCAATTGAGGGCTCAGTGCAATCACGAAGGATTGAGAAGCTATGCATTTTTTTATGGATACTGTAGAAGGCCGTTCATAATGTGAGCGAGTTCAAAACACGGTGACTTGTGAGTAGCTACCGCGGAACCCGCGGGGTTTTTACATGTGTTCAGAATGTCGTCCACACAAAGTGGGGCTCGTTTATCACCTTAAAGCATGCCTCGCTCAGTCACGATGACCATGCAATTTTATTCCGCTGATCGGGCAGTTATGTCTAGCTTCTACGTGCGCCGGCACCCTTCTGTACGTCACGCCTGCTCTGCCGCCCACGGGGCATGATTTACGACACCGAGAAAGTCGTTACAAATGTGGTACGTGTGGACGGTTAGTTCGCCCCTTGATGGGTCGTTCGTTCATTCTCGTGGAGTTGCTGACTGTATCTGCTCTAATGCAGCAGATGTCTATACTAGGAAGGGGGGATATGTACCGACATTGCAAGTGTTCTTTGATACATGTGCTACCCGTTTGTGAGTATGCCATTACAAGTGTTCTTGGATGTGTGACTGTGCAGCCGTGCGATTTCAGTATGGCGATTGAGATTGCCGAAAGGTCCGCCTCGCCGTAAGAGTGACTGTCGTTTTTTGGCACGTAAATCAAAGGTTGTGGGTTCGATTCCGGTCGCTGCATTTGTACTTAGATGGAGGCGAAATGATAGAGATCTATGTGCTGTACGATGTCAATGCACGTTAAAGAACGCCAGATCGTCCAAATTTCCGTAGCCCTCCACTACAGCGTCTCTCATAATCATATCCTGGTTTTGGAGAGTATATTCCTGGTTATTATTTAGATTGCTGAAAGTTAGTCAAAAGATAATCTAGATTCAGCTAGTAATTCTTCATATCGTTCTAAATGCAGTCACCAGCTCTCATCTTGTTTTATTAAAGGACTACAGCAAAGTTTGACGTTTTCACTCTCACGTGAAGCACCTACTTGACTGAACGGGCGTAAGGGCGGCACAAGCTCCTCTGATAACAGAACAAATCAAGTGGTAGATAAAAAACTTCGAAGTGAGCAAGTGCTTAGACTGGTTAGCAATTCTGTAATTGAAAAAGCCCATCGCAGGAATAAAATATTATTAACGTAATTAGCCCTGCATCAAAATGAAGGCATGGTACTTAGAATACTTCTCAACCTCCGCCCCCTTAATACCCTCTCCACACACATAGAGAAGTTGAACGAGCACGCGAAACTCGGACATCCTACCCGTAACCAAGCTTAACGTGAAATCTGGCCTTGCTCTGTGGTGCGACACCTTGCGGTCGTTACGTGTCGATTTGACGTGTCCATGGCTGTATTCTTTGTCACAAATGATTCAGATTGAGCATTGCTTAGAAAAAAGAGGTTTAGGATTTAGAATACTTGTTACTCTACAATACAGAAGAGCTGAAAGCCGACCCGTGGGCCTTACACTTGACGAAGCTAAGCTCACTGTGGTACGATACGAGCTGTTTAGAAAAAGTTTATTTACAATTTTTACAGAAAACAAAGGTATCATAACATTCCAATAATAGGGCACATACACTTCGGCACATCTATCTACCGCGACAAACGTCACTACGTTGCAATGAAGACACCATTGCTATAATAAAAATGACACTGTTGGCATACATGTACACAAGAACTTAATGCAATTTCATGATACAATGGTATAACGATGAAATAGATGCAATGAAACAATTCGTTGTTAACTAAATCATGAATAACTACTACACGGGGGCTGCTTAACACTACGTTGGTCAAAAAATCAGTTTTACCCTTTCGTGTTCAACATTGACGAAAGGGCACGACAAATTCCGCAGAAACTCGTGCTCCCCGAGAAATAAAAGCTCCTCAAAAACGAACTCAAAGATCTCACGACTAATTCGGCCCAGTATCGGCCACAAAGCACGCCGGCGGCCGTCCGAAGACACCGCCTCGCATCGGTTTCACCATAGGTTGGAAAGCCCCGCAACTATTAAAATAGCCGAGAAGCGCCCCCACGTGAATCGGCCGTTGGAGAAGAATGTTCGCACGCATTGTCCCCAAAAACCTTTATGAACCACATGCTAAAAAAGGTGGGAGACCACACATTCAAATGTCGCATTTCGATTGGTCTCGAGCGTGGAACACTTGGAGCAAGTGGAAGTGCGAACCACCTGCCATCGCTGCGACCGATCTCGAGTGGGGAGCAAGCCCCAGCCCAACCGCCAAATAAAGTCCCGGAAATGTCCAATCAACACTGCTGCAGTTATTGAATTCCAAGGGTGGTTCATTATATGTCGACAATGCTGAGGCACCAAGGGCAGAGCGGCCATTGTGTCCACCACTTTAGAATCGGCCACCTCTATCTCTGGGCACGTAGCTTCCAAACGTCGGTGAAATGTCAAAAGGGCTTGATACAAAGATGGTCATTTAGTTGATTGAGGACCTTGGCTAATTTGGCCAGCCAGCTGGAAGACATGTAGTGATGGCCCCAGATGGTAGCGAGCCAGTGTCTGAGTGGGTGTGCCATCATTGGTTAGTACTCGCAATAGAGTGCGGAAGCACAATGTAGAAGCCGTGACGGAAACGTCGGGGAATCCAAAACCGCCTTGATATTGTGGTTGAGCTAACGTCGGACGAGGTAACAATTCTGTGCCACCAGAACAAAAAAAAATTAACTGATGCAGCTTCGCACTTTTCTGCAGACTTGCAGTGGTGGCTTAACAGAATGGCAAAGGTACCAAAATTTTCCGAGGTACGCCGTTCGAGATAGGTATCGGCGTTCCAAGAGGGGGAATTTGAAGTGCCTGGCTTCTTCAGCGAACTGACAGCGCGGGAGTAAACGCAGACACAAAGCAAAGAGGAGGCACACAGCACGAGCACTCGTGCTATGTGCCTCCTCTTTGCTTTGTGTCTGTGTTTACCTCCACGCTCCCAGTTCCCTGAACCATCATGAATTACCAACTAGCTCACCTTTCCATCCTATTGCAATACCTGTCTTCTTTCACGTTACTTGGAAGAGTTCGTACAACGGATGACCAGGTGCTGCTCTGTACACCAAATGTAGTGAAAGAAACTCCAAGTATTGCCATGTTAGGAGACCACTGTAAACGCGACATGATGTTGATACGACCACTGGGGTTGTCAATAAAAAATACGGACTTTTAGAAAAGTTTAACCTTGCACCAAAGATAATGCTGATTTCATGAAAAGTATCGAGAGGATTCTCCAGCGACTCTTCATTATGTAATTATGGAGTAATGTCATCTGCATATGCAGTGACCTTAACTTGAGTGTTACCAGGTATGGGTAAGCCTCAAATCTGCGGGTGACATTCAACGGTCCCTAATAAGGGTTCTAATGCAAGGATAAATAGCACTGGGGAGTGGGGACACCCTTGAAGGACCCCAATCGTGACACTAAATGGGTGACTCTCAAAGGAATCTATGTAAAGGGTACTTTCTGAATTGGTGTACATCGCGTCAATAAGGTCCATGAACTTATCCGGGATTCCAAATGGAAGTAAAGGAGGAAGGAGGAGGAAGAATGTTTAAGCGGAAAGACAACGAGGTTAGCCAGTTATTAGAGCGGCTGGCTACCCTGTGTTGCGGAAAATGGTGAAGGGAATAAAAGACGTTAAAAATGTTGCGAAGAGAGAGCGAGAGAAATTACAAAAAATGCGACAGAGGAAAAACAACATCAAAGAGTATGCGACACTAAAGACTATCTCTGAGGCCAGTTGTCCGCAAAAAGCGCAGCAAAGCTTTCAAAGCCTTTTTGGCTGAGACTGGGCTCCACAAATGACCCATAATCCTTTGTTCCGATAAAGGACGATCATCCAGTCTATCAAGAGCTGCAGTCAGTTCTTGTCTTTGCGCGTTGAAATGAGTGCACTCACACAGAAGGTGCGCGATGGTGTCTTCGCAGCTGCAGTAAGTGCATGTAAAAGAGCTGGTCATTCCAATGAGATAAGAGTATGCATTCGTGAAGGTCACTCCAAGCCACAGGCGGCATAGAAGAATCTCCTCAGCTCGAGATATCCTTGGGGGAAGACGAAGCTGCAGATCAGGATCCAAGTTATGCGGGCGTGCGTTTCTGAAGTCTGTTCAGTTCAACTGTACCAGTGCAAAGTCACGTCCAAGTGAACGAATCTTGTAGCTGTGTTGGTTCTTGAGAACGGGATGGCTATCTATTGGGTACCGTCGTGTGCAGATCGAGCGGCTTCATCTGCTCGGTTATTGCCATATATACCGCAATGACCTGGTATCCACTGACACACTATGCTGTGCTGTTTCTAGAATGCTTGGTGATGAAGAAGCCTTATTTCAGCTACTAACTTGTAACACTTTCAGTAAAAAGCATTGTTCTATGAAATCAAAAGCTTTTTTCTGATCTAAGGAAACCAACAGTCCTTGCGCACATCTGCTAGTGGTGTACTGAATGATGTCATGTGTTAGCCACGTATGCGTGTGTATTTCTCGACCCGGAACAGAAGGGAGTTTGTGGGGAGCGATTAAGTAGCAAGAGATGGACTGATTCGGCCAACAAAGATGTTGGCCAAAAGCTTGAAATCTACATTGGGCCGGGTAATATGGCGCCAGTATTTCTGGTCGCGTGACATTGGGTCTTTCTTGGGAACTTGTGTTATAACGCCTCTGTGGAAAGAGGTTGGAAGGATAATATCTCGGAAACACTTGCGAATGACGCGTGACATAATTGGACCAATCATAGGCCAGAACTGTACATAAAACTCTGCAGGGAGTGTATCACGTCCTGAGGCCGAACCCTTTTTCCGTGCGTCTAATGCAACCTTTATTTTGTCATCGGATGGCGGTGATGGCAGAAGGTCATGTGACATGTTGTAATCGTGTGGTAAGTCTTTTAGCAGTGAATGCGAAGAAACGGATGCTGCGTAACTGACACTAGCAACAGATTGAGTCATTGACTGAAAGTGTTGAGTGAATTCCTGAAATCACTTGTACCCGCAGCAGCTGGCACGGTAGAGTATAGCGAGTGGGCAGGCGAGCCTGGTGGACGAAGCAGAGCTTTGCGTGCATACCTTAGCACCTTAGGGTGCGCACACGGTGCAACGATACTGAGCCAAGCTGCAGCCGACAGCGAAGAAGCATGCTTAGTGCGTTTGTGCCTTTCGACAAGCTTATTTTTTGGATTAACAATGACGCACCTTTGGTCATACGTGCGATAAGGCCTTGCCCGACGCACTGCATTGATGGCGCCACTGTTCTCTGAGGCGATTCCAATGAGCTATATCCGCCCCAATGGGCGATGCACGTAACGCTCGGGAAAAGTTTTCCGTAGCCTGAGAGTCCTGGAGGACGCCGAAATCGAGACGCATGGTCTGTTAATCGTTGGCGTCCCCGCTGGCAGGCTGAGAGAGAGCATAACCGGGTGGTGGCCGCTATTGTACACTGAAGTCGGTGGCAATGACATTACGCCAGTGTCGTGAACGTTGGTAATTAGACAACGGGATGCGTAATCTTGTACAATTCTGCTGCTCGACGCTGCTCGACGCTGCTCGACGCCAAGTATAGGCATACTTGCTGCCATGTACATATTATTGAATGTCACTCAATGCTAATTGCTGCACGAGACATTCGAGTTCTCTGGCATTCAAGTTTGACAGGCCGCGATCCGGACCTCGAAAGACTGCGTGTGAGTCTAAGACACAATTGAAATTCCCAAAAAGTACCACACGTTGTGAATTTAAAAGGAACGCATCAAGAGATTGGGTGAACCCATTAGAGTTCACGGGCGCTGCTAGGGCATACACGCCAACAAATTCTATTTTAACAAAAAAAAGGTGCAGTCGAACGCCAGCATGCGTACGAAGGCGTCGAAGAAAACATGATGATCCCTCAAAACCTAGAGTTTCTTATAATTAACTAGATGGGACTCTGACGCTGCGATCGTTCAGCCAACATGGGAATGATGGGTAGTACACACATTTGCCTAGTCTTCGTACTTGCGGATGACGAATCATACTTGCGGCTTCGTTTATTGCTGTTTTGGTTTTGTTTTGAAAGAAAGATTTATCCCTTCTGAACTTCGTGACCCGATTTGGAAAAGTAAGTCTAGAAGAATAAGATGGTGAAGCGCAGCCGCTGAACATTCGCTAATATTTGTTTCGTGAGAAAACAGCTCCAAGCCACACGAACACGCACGGAGCCAAGAGCAGGCCAGAAGTACAAATATCACACAAATGTGTGTACTACCCATCATTCCTACGCTCGCTGAAGCGCCGTGCGTTGCAGCTCCTATAGACACTAGTGCCAGGATAGAAAAAGGAACGAAAATAGGAGGAAAAGAACAGCAGAGAGGTTTACCAGCCTATAGGCAGCCGGTTTGCTACCCTGCGCATGGGAGGGGGTGGGTGGAGATGAAAGAGAGAGAGAGATGAAGATGCAGGGAAAGGCAGGGAGGTTAACCAGACGCACATCCGCTTTGCTACCCTGCACTGGGGAAGGGATAATGGGGAGAAAAGAGGTTGCAGAAAGATGAGAAGGTACACACAATCACGAGCACACTCGCGGAGCACACACAGTCTATAGATGGTCGCTCAGGTTTGTTCACTTTAGGTAAAGTAGCAGTGCTTTAGTTGCTTTCTGCGCAACTGAGGCAGATGCCCAAGGTCCTAGTATCTTCTGCACACAAAATGGTTCGGGGTCAAGTTGATTCAAAACCATCCGGAGCTGGCATCGCTGTGTGTCGTAGCAAGCGCAGCTGCACAGGACGTGTTCGATGGTCTCTTCAGCTCCGCAGTAGTCGCATGTAGGTGTGTCTGCCATACCAATGCGAAAGAAGTACACCTTTGTAAATGCAACACCCAACCAAAGGCGGCATAACAGTGTCGCATCGGAGCGGGAAAGTTGTGATGGTAGCTTTAGATTGAGCAAAAGATCCAGTTAATAAAATTGACACCTCTGGAATCTGGTAGACGACCAGAACGTGCGTGTGAGATCTCGAGCCAGCAGGTAAAGTTGTCTTGCTGCATCATTCTTTGATAGAGGAATCGGAACTACACGGGTTCCTTCATGGGCTGAGCGGGCTGCATCATCGGCTAATTGATTTTCGGTAATACCAATATGTCCAGGCAGCCATTGATATATAATATCATGCCCTCGTGCTAGAGCTTCATGATGGCAATGTCTTATTTCTTGTACCAATTGGTCATGACTCCTCCTACGCATGGCAGACTGCAAACTCTGAAGCGCTGCCTTCGAATCACAGAATATGACCCATTTTTCTGGACGTTCTTGAACGAGATATTGTAACGCAGCCCTTATAGCAGCAAGTTCTGATGCCGTAGATGTAGTCATATGCGACAACTTAAACTTGATTGTCATTGCTGCAGCCGGAATTACAGCGGCACCTGATGAGCTGCTGGATGAGACGGACCCATCAGTGTATATCTGCGTTCGGTCTAACTACAACTCTTGTAATAATAACAGTGTTGCTTGCTTCAATCCTACTCTGCAGTGATTGCTTTTCTTTTTGACTCCCGGAATTTCTAGATGTACTTGCGGCTGGTCGAGGCACCACAAAGGACATGACATTCTCGCAGCTGGCGTATATCCTGATGGAATGCTGTTTAGGTGCTTGGCTATGACGTCTGAAAACGTAGCACGTGGTCTTCCGGAAGGTAGAAGGGCCAAGTGGTGGTCGGGGACACGGGTAGCATGTCGAATGTGCGCTCTGAGGCAATCCACAACTCTATATGTCCTGACCGGGTGGTCTTTGGCAAGCATGATTGTGGGATAAGTAGAAGCGCATCGGGGAAGTCCTAGGCAAATACGCAGTGCCTGACCCTGCAAACTCTCCAATGAATGAGTATTTGATTTGCAAGTGTTAGTCAGTACCGGCAAGCTGTGGCGCGATAGACCCAGAAATAGGGCCCTGTACAGCTGAAGCATGGAGGCCACAGAAGTTCCCCATGCTTTCCCGCACAAGAATTTAATTATATGCACAATAGATAGCAGCCTCTTCTTCAAGTAGGCACAATTTGGGCTCCACGAAAGACTTCTGCCGATTATTATGCCCAGGAAACGATGCGTCCGTGCATATTTGACACTCTACCCATTGATGTAAACAGGGTACGGCGTCATTGGTTTGCGTATGAACGCCATCAACGTGCACTTCACAGTTGATATATTTAGGCCTTGTTTCTTAAGGTAGGCTGTTGTGAGGGTTGCTGCCCGCTGTATTCGTGCACGCATCTGAGGACGAGTAACTGCAGCACTCCAGAGGCAAATATCATCGGCGTAAATGGATAGGCACATCGACTTAAGGCAGAACCTTCACCAGACCAATGAGGGCAACATTGAACAATGTGGGGCTTAAAACACCTCCGTGAGGTACTCCGCAGTAGGTGTAATGTTGAGGAGTTGTACCCTCATATGTTTGTACAAGAAACCCCTGCCAGTTATATAATCTTTTATCCATTGAAACATTCGTCCACCAGTGCCCATTGCTGTGAGAGAAGTGAGGTTGGCATCGTGAGCTACATTATCATATGCACCCTTCCCGTCAAGAAAGAGTGCCACTGATATGCGCTTGCGACTTTCTTTTTGTTGAACAAATGTCGATAAGTCAAGAACACAGTCAATGAAGGAGCGGCCCCGACGAAAGCCTGCCATGCAAGAAGCGTATTTGGTGTATCGTTCCAAGTACCACTCGAGACGAAATAGAACCATTCATTCCATCACTTTTTCGAGGCAGCTTGTGAGGGCAATAGGGCGATACGCTTTCAAGTCCAATGGTGATTTTCTCGATTTCAAAAGTGGTATTAAATGACTTATTTTCCATTCTCGGGGAACACTGCCGCTGAGCCAGGAGTTGTTGAAACATGTTAAAAGTTATTTTCTGGTATTTTGTCCCAGGTGTCCCAACGCACTATAAGTAATACCATCCGGACCTGGCGATGACATGCGCTTAGAAGCGACTAACGCACCTTCCAATTCTTCCATGGTGAATGGAATGTCCATTTCTGGTAATGGTGTCTCAGGAACGATCACGGCGTCGGTGCTCTCGTTCATAATATTCCCGGCAACTCTCGTGCAAAATTCTTCAGCCACCTCGAGTTCTGTTTTCCCATGATGGAGTGCCAAAGCTTTAAAAGGGTGCCGTTGTTGCGGAGAGGAGCGAAGACCACGAACTGTTCACCAGATATATGACAGCCGCTTATGAGGGTCTAGAGATTCGCAGAATGCTTTCCAGCGTTCGCTCTCCAGCTTGTAAATGCGTCGTTGAATCTTATTCTGGAGCCGCCTTGCTTCCCTCAGATCGTACATTGATCTTGTGCGTCTGTATCGTCGTTCAGCACGCCTTCGTATAGCTCGTAATTTTTCCAGTTCGATGTCAAACTGTGTTATTTTAGACGAAAATGGTAATTTACATTTGGACGCTTGCATTGCTTCTGCTATGGTATTTTCCAGGCTGCAGGCGAGGCCTTCTTGGCAAGCGTTCTCAACACGCGATGTAAACATCGACCAGTCAGTGCCAATTGAAACACCGGAAGAGAAATGTTTTATGATACCATCGATCGTCACGTATATGGGTACGTGATCACTCCCATGAGTCTCAATATCGCAAAACCACTTAACTTTGTGAGAGAAGCACCGTGACACCAATGTCAGGTCAAGGCAACTGCCATACGCGAGACCCCGCAGATATGTGGGGGTACCATCTTTCATGATGGAAAGGTCGTAATCGGAAGCGAATGTAACAATGTTCCGGCCCATGGCATTCATCCTAGTGCTCCCCCAAAGCATGTGATGGGCGTTGAAGTCACCGGTGATCATCCAAGGCCCATCGGTCCTCATCAGAATGTCTTTTAATCTGTCGCAGTCAAATCGCGATGACAGAAATGTATAAGCACCAATAAGCGTGAACGAAACAGCATTCTTCTTTACTTGAAGACACACGTACTGATTGTCGTCATTTGAAAGTTTTGGGTGCGAAAGATAAGTCAAGTCTGTGCGAATGTAAACAATTACTTTGCTTCGTTCTTCGCAAGCGGCTGAACAAAAAGCTTCATAACCGGACAATCTATAAGGCGTTGATACGTTTGGTTCACATATGCCAAGTATAGGGAATCGATTGGCCCGAACAAATTGGCGAAAGTCCGAGATACGGGACTTCATGCCTCTGGCATTCCACTGAAAAATCGACGCACTTTTAACTTCAGTGCGGAAGATGAAATTTTGTTGAGTCATTGTGCTTATACGAAGTTAGCAAGAACTGGATTCAGTGCATCCAGTATTCGCAGTGCAATCTTAGCAGACGGAGATCGTATGCTGCTCAGTAGCGTGCGAATCGTGGCAATTAATGATTGCACGATTGCAGTCACTTGCCTGTCTTGGTTGGAAAGATCTCGAACCGGGATCGCGGACTGGCCGTCATGAAACTTCTTCGGTTCGCTTGATGCTGCTTTCCTTTGAAGTGCAGGCCACTCATTCGCAGTTAGGGTATGCTCACTGGCTTTGTCCTTTACAGCCTTTCCCACAGCATGTGGTCTGGAAGGCAAAGGAGGTGGTACTTATGAGGGGTCTGGCAAACGTGTTGAGGAGGTAGCGGGCGTCCTCGAAGACCGACGTCGACGTGAACCACGCCTTCTGACTTTAGCTGCGGCTTCTTGATTAGATGAGTGGTCGCGCACCATCTCCTTCAAGATGGCAATTTCCTTCTGAATCATCAAGTTCGATGTGGCTTTATGGGATCCATTGCAATTAGAGAATTTCTTGACAGTTGCGACGCACTTACCCGCTTCATGGTGGTCGGCGCAGCGGTGGCATGCCACTGAATTCTCGCAGACGCTGCTCACAAGTCCAAGTTTCATGCATTTACGGCACTGGAGAGGCTTTGGAATGAAAGGCCGCACAGCATGTCTGAAGTACCCCACCTTCACATGAGAGGGGAGTGATGTGCTTTTAAACGCAATCTTCACACAGCGAGACTTGCCTAGCCGGGTGACATCAACAATTGGAGTATCAGTTGTTGAGTTGACAAGAAATTGTAAGTCATTATTGGAAATAGCCACATCAATGTCGTAGATCACGCCGGTTACTACATCACATCCCAAGGGAACATGAGAGCGCACCTGGTTGCCGTCCAAGTCAGTTACACTGCGCAGAACGCCCAACGCACTTGTGTGCAATACGTCCACAGCCAGTATATTCTTTCTGGCGTTCACTCTTACGTCCGTGATCTCATTTGGCACGAACGTTTCCAGAGACCTCGAGACAGACTGTCTGTTGAAGCGTTTCATGCTGACGGTAGGAAGTGCAGGCAGAAACTGGATGGTATAAGTGTTCTATTTTGGCGCTTCACTTACAGTTTGAATAGATGAGGATAAAGATGTCCTCATGTTCCTGCTCTTCACTTTGCGGCTCAGCACAGGTTGGAAACCGTCATCTGAGAAGTCCTCACTGCTGAGATAGTAAAAATGAGTATCTTCACTGTCGCTGTCACTCGCTTGTCCCATCCGCTACCTGGAGGCGGCCACCGCTGAAGCCGCTGGTGCTGGCAGGCGCCCGGGGTGGTCTACATCCATGCACTTCAAGGGAGCAGCGAAAACTGATCAACAGAATTAAATTACAATTGAACTACGCCGGAGTTAGCAGAAGTAGCTTCTATTCAAAGCACCAGTGGAGATGAAAAAATGGCAGCATATCCATGGAGTGAATGATGAAGAGTGCGGCGAAGCATTCGTCCGTCCACGCGTCCGTCTGTGTGACCTTTCGTGCGTCCATCCACCCGTCCGTGCGTGTGTCTGTTCGCGCGTCCGCACGTCCGCACGTCCATCTGTGCGTCCGTCTTCGCGTTCATCCATGCATCAATCCGTGCGTCAGTCCCTTCTTCCTGCCGTCCGTGGAGCTATCCGTGCGTCCATTGATGCATCTGTCTGTGGGTCCGTTCGTCCATCTATTCAACACTCCAAGTACCACCATCTCGCATCTTTTCATCATATATTCCCCATATAGAAGCACCACCATCCAGCGGACATTCCAAGGACTAAACGAGAGGTGGCACGCGCACACTTTCTTACGGCTTGCGCTTCGGTTCTACTTCCCATCTTTAACCACCGTGAGTTCAAGGTATATACTAGTTCACTGTATTCGTGGCACTGTGACCCAACGCTTGCCAAACCTTTCTAAAACCAAGTAGGTTACGCCCAGTGAGTATAACGTAGCAACCTTTTCTTGTCAAGTAGTGCTAAATGTTCATGCCAAGGGCTGCTAATGGGGAATGAGAAACAGGAGAATTCGGCTTTTAGTTAACGCGCACGCTGCGAATTTTTTTTATTGTTCAACGACCCACAGAAGAAATCTCTCACCCGCACCACCTCGGAGGTCAAAATTTAAGACTGGTAACATACTATGACTACTACTATGACTACGAGGGACGAACGAGTGCCGCTCTAAGGAGCTTCGCCCCTAAAATAGAGAGCAGAGAGGGGAGAGAGATACACATAACACATTAGGCAGCACACGTGCACACTCAGCCATACTCCAGTCTTGTCCTTCGCGTTGTGTGACATTGCTGTTGCAGCCGCTTGTTCAAGTTCGTGTCACGTAAGAATTTAAACAAAGTTTTTGTCGACTTCTGTTACAATGTCTTCTCTCGGGCACTTGACAAAATAGTGTCCACAGACATTTGGCTGTTGTCGATGCGCACAAAAACGGACGCCAGTGACTGTTTCTGGATGTCATTCAACGAACAGTCGCACAGTATGTGGTGTAGCGTCTCTTTGCAATGCCAGGCATCGCAGAGTGCGTTGTCGGCCATTCCTATGACAAAGGAATAAGATTTTGTACATGCCACTCTTAGCCATAAGTGAATAAGAAGATTGGCTTCTCTTCGGTCGAGCCCAGTGGGCATGCGGAGAGCTATCAAAGAGGACAGGTGGTGTTGATGATTCGTCTGGTTGCTTGGTGGGCACCATAGTGAAAACGTGATTTCACGCGCAAGTCGTCGAAGATTACTGGCTGGATCAGTCCGTGAAAGTGGTATGGCTTCTTCTCGTGTTCCTTCAAGAGCTGTCCGCGTGGCAGTATCGGCATGTTCGTTCCCTATGATGCCGCAGTGACTTGGCAGCCACTGAAACGTCACATGATGCCGTTTCTCTTATGAAGTGTGTGGAAGACGTCGAATTTCGAAAACAAGCAGTTCGTACGCCCCGCGACACAGTGTTGAGGGCATAGATTGTAGGGCAACCCTTGAGTCGCTGAAAATCAACCATTGTTACGGTGGTTGATGATTGACCACACACAGTGCAGCGCGCAAAGCAGCTAGTTCCGCTGCTGTAGATGCCGTGGAATGGCCAGTTCTAAAGCTGATTGTAACACCTCTTGCTTGGACAACTACTGCACCTGACGAACACTGGCGGTTCATGGAGCCGTCGGTATATGTATGTACAATGTCTGAATATTTCTTTTGCAAGAGTTCTTTCTAGTGTATATGAAAAAACTGTACGCCTCAAAAGACTTCGGTTAAAAATAATGACTTCGTTGCCAGTCCAACGCGTGCTGGCGTATGAAAAGGAACAATCACTATTGAATGCACGCATGAAAGCGAGTACAGCAGAGAGCTTGAAAAAATTTGTTTCTTGCACGAACAGCAAATCAGAGTGCACTGAACGCGCAAGAGCCAATAGAGAGTTTTAGTACTGCGTACGCTGCGTACGTGGCGGCGTTGCGTACGTAAGGACGCCATGGTCTGCGTAGTGCGCATGCGCAGACCGCAACGCGCACGTATCGCGTTACGTACGCAGCCGCTACGTACGCACGCATGAGATGCGTGCGTGTGTACGTATGAGCTGATCGCGCCGCTCTCGAACAAGTTCGCGACAGCGCGAGACTTCGTTTTGCAAAATGGCGGCATCGAAGGCAAGCACCGACCGGCTCTGTGTCTTAAAATATGGCCATAATCTGGCGATAACGCTTGGATTGGCTCACATTGGCTGTCAACAACACGTGCTTCTATTTTGATCTACCAGATGACGCAACACGCTTCACGCTCGTTACGTACGCGGGTACTACGGCGTATACTAAAAGCCGATTTGTAACGAACGACGCCACGTAACGCAAGGCACGCCATTCCGCAAAAACTCTACGCCTCAAAAGACTTCGGTTAAAAATAATGACTTCGTTGCCAGTCCAACGCGTGCTGGCGTATGAAAAGAAACAATCACTATTGAATGTACGCTTGAAAGCGAGTACAGTAGAGAGCTTGAAAAAATTTGTTTCTTGCACGAACAGCAAATCACAGTGCACTGAACGCGCAAAAGCCAATACCTCAGCCTGTTCTTGTGGAATGCGCAAACCTTGAACGTGAAAAATAATAACTTTCAGAGCAAGAGCCATGCAGAAAATTTAAACGAAATATAAGATAACGCAATGGCAAGGTACCTTTAGCAGGCGTGGGAGCCGGTGCCCCGCGAGTGGCTGAGTCGTTTATGACGGCCAGGCGATCCCCTGGAAGCTCGGGGCTTCCGGGACCACATCGAAGTCCGAAGGGGACTTCTGTCTCTCGTAGGGGCCTCTGAGTCTGAACAAGGGTGGTACAAGGACGTCTACACTGTCCTGGCTTATGTCACTGAGGCTAGTGTCTTCGTCCATTTGTAGGAGCACTTCACTAGTGGGGCTGTTGGAGTCACCGTAGATGCCGGCGTCGTCGTCTTGGGATGTAGTCTGCTCGATGACATCTGAACTTGTGGTCAACGAGGTGCCTTGTCTGTGAAGGCTTGGCCAGCGGTTATTCAGAAATGGCCACAGGACGCGGCGAACGTGAGCTTTCAGAACCTGGTGAAATTACCAGGTTCGCAATCATTGGGGACAAAGTGGGCGTCTGGTGCAGCGCCGTGATTGGCGCACCTTGGTCGTGGTCGGTTACCGCGGCTCACGTTGACGAACCGTCGCACCTGTTCTTAGATGGCGTTCCTGGCTAAAGTGGGGGGAAATCCTTGGATGCCACCTCCGAGTACGACTGTTTTATTATGCAAGCGACATTGGAATGTGGGTCACCACAGCGGCTGCACAGCCGTGAACAGCCCTTCCCGTCATGGCCATACATTCCACACCGACGACAAAAGGGAGCGGTGCAGTTCATATGAAAGTGACCACTATCACCACATCAACCGCACACCCGCTGTATTCTTTTATAGTCGCATGTCACACGGTGGCCAGCGACTTTGAGATAGTTGGGTACAGGTGATGATGCCTTCATTTCTATGTGGACATATCGCGTCCCAGTGGTCACGGTTGGGCGTGATCCCACAGTTCTCTGGTGATATGCATCACCTTCCCGTAGGGGGACAGTGCTTGTGTGAGGACTTAGTTGTGGAGGCGGCACGGCAGGACCAGGACAGCTACCTGGGTGACTTGGGGTCTTAGGGGTACGATGGCGACGCGCTCTGCTCGGATGGTGAGGTGTGACGCGTCCACGATTTGAGCCAGGGCGGCTTCGCTGTTCATGGTATCTAGATTATTTCGGACTCCCCTCCGAAGTGCTGGACACAGTACACTTCTTCAATTCCTACTATTCAAGACGTCGCGTCAATGACATCTTCAGGACTCACTCCCTTTGGAACGGCGATATCGAAGGCTAATGCCTTCTTTGGTGGCAGGCTTGCCACGATGTGCACCCACCAGGGTAAGGATGCTCTTTACCGTGATGCTTAGATCATCACCAAACTACACCACGCGACACATGTACGGCGATTCTTACCTCCAAACTATTGGGCAATAACTGGTTTAAAAAAGTATCTTACACAGCTTATGTGCACACAAAAATGGACAATGGTGATAAATGCGTATGTACAATGCAAGCTGTTATATACAGCGAAAAGAACTTATTGCGTATGCAGTGACGTACAATGCGAAAATTCTACAACACAGACAGGACATTCATGACATCAAGATGATTAAATTTAAATAAACAGTAAGGCCATAGAACAAACAAGGGGGGAGGGGTCATTCACAGTGTAGGGTGATGTTCTGCATTCACCTGTGAGGACAGTTTGCTCTCGCGCTCAAGAACAATATTGCACAAAAAGGAAATGTTTCTAAAGAAGAAAAAAAATGCACACTATAATGTCACAGTGGTACAAGCTCTAGCCCACCTCCTCAATAGGGGAGGAAAGGCATGGACACTCTGTTGTTTTTTACAATAATGAATCGCGTAGACCAGCGTTGGAGCAAAGCCTCCTCTCCCAGGATGACTAGTTCAGTGTTGAGATGGATAGGCATTACGTCACTTAGCCGACGTAGCAGAGGAAACATGGCTCTCTGAGGGCGTCCCCTCAGGCGGCCCAGTCCCCTCCGCTTCCATAAGACGAAGGCTTCGATAGCCATTAAGAGTTCGACGAAGTTATCCCTGTGGCTAGACTTCCACTGCATACCTATATGGAACATTCTGGTAACCATGCGCCAAGAGGTGCGCATACATTCATGGAAGACATGGTTCAGCGTTTCGACGCGACCGCTTTGCGGGCATGTGGCGGAGGGCACCACGCCCCACGCCGCAAGGCGGTCGGCCGTTGGTAAAGCCTCCCATTCCCTTAGCCAGTTTAGGTACCGGACTTCGCAGGGGAGAGACGTGTTTGTAAGAGTCCAACGTCTTTTCGCCCGGCATTTCCAGCGTTGTTCCTCAGATAGGCTTTTAAATGCTCTTAGTTCGCTCATGTCGGTGGGGGATATTTCCATAAGTTGTTCTTGAACTGGAAAATCATTTCGCCATAGTTGCAAAGATTTTATAACATGTGTGTAATACGCCGGTGGCTGTTCAGCAGCTGGTCCCGTGTCGTTTGAACCAAACAATCTTCTAAAGGTTCTTAGCGATACACTACGAACTGACGCACGTATTTCCAGTTAATGTTATCTCACCGCAGGTTTCACTATGCGCAGATATCATTGGACTTATGAAGAAGAAAAGCCTGGCTAACCTCACACGTAGTCTTTAGCTTCATATTTGACAACTCTTCGATTTCACTTATTAAAAGCCAATGATTAGCTGGCATAGGCTTGAAAACAATTATTTAAACGCCAACCTTTTATTCCAACTGCGTTTTTCTGCATTGTTTAGTACTACTTGCGGAAGTAAGGTTCCCACATAACAGTTCACGCTTGTTTTTGTTTTCCATACTTCGTGCACTTTTTTCCCCACAAATGCTCTTCAAAGTACAATGTGACTAATGTAAACAGATGTTTTAACATTACATGCCTTTTCTATAGATTCGCATGTTTATTCACAGCCGAACGCAAAACATAAAAATCATACCTCTATTTTTTCTAGCTCTCGCCTATTTTTTTTCTTCTTGTGTCTCTAAGTGATCTTCAACGCTTTCATGATGAATTCTTTTTTTCTCTTTGATAATATTTTTTTTTCTTTGCCGTGTGACGCAACCGTCGTGGATTGAGCTCCGCCAAAATAAACGAGACGGTTGGAGCGAGGAGACACGAGGAGGAATTTCGTAAATACCGTTTTTTTTTTTTTCAAAAAGGTAATAGAAATTCTATGTAGCCTAATTCGGAAAAAACACGCAATTTGTTCCAAATATGCTGTGAACATATTTTAAGAAACTGTATTCTCGGGCGGATACGCCAAACATGAGGAAGAGCATCAAAATTTATATTAAAAAAAATAAAGCTTTCGAGATTGCTTGGTAGGCCGAAGTTCAGGTCATTTCAGAATCGGTAGGAAAACAGCTTTTTGCTTCTTTTTTCACTTCAAGACATATTAGGCAAATATAAATATAAATATATATATATATATATATATATATATATATATATATATATATATATATATATATATATATATATATATATATATGGCAGGCTAAGCAAACAAGCAAGATAGAAGCCCCTTCTTACGTGGCGAGATGCTGAGAGTTCTTGCAGCGGAACTTGCACCTAGGGCATAGAATGGCTGGTGTTTTCTCCGTGAACACATATTGGTAAATATAGAACGCTACAAAAATAAATGAAGTGTGTAGGTGTGCCCTATGCTAGAAACTAAAAAGAGAGATGGGGATTCAAATTTTAAAGGACTTCCAAGTCAAGATACCCCCTTATAGGGCTCACCGTTTTCTGTGTGATTTTGCAGCCGTGTCATCAGCTGCTGAGCGAACGTTGCAGGAGCTATCTGATAACGATGCTATTTCCGTCAGCAGTAGTGAAGAGAGCTGATTAAAACTGTAAGAAATACTACGAAAGTAATACTTATGCAAGTCCTAGATAAGTATTAGTTCATCATTATCTGGACTTCTTTTTATTATTCGAACTTAATATGGTATGAATGGTTTCTGACACTCGACCGGTTCGTTAGGTATTTATACAATATGTCAGAACAATTTCACGTTGAAAATTATGACGTGCCTGCTTACAAAAACAGTGCTGTTATGAAAAAGTGGAGTGCATTTACACGGTTTGTAATAAAAAAAAAGTGGTCAGTTTTATTTTTATTGGAAACATTGCTGTGCAAGACACATGTACAGTTCTGACAAAAATCTTACGATATAATAGGTAGGTCGGAATTATCCGAAGGACTCCACATTCACGTGTATAATAGTTACGGTAGGGTCCCTTCAGGGTGTGAAAGCTCAGCAGACAACCAGCCAAGTGTTTTGTCTCTTTATGTGGGTCGAAAAAGAAAACATAAATAAAGTAAAAGTGATTCGAACTTATAAAGCTCTAAACCACTCCGAGTTCAAAGGGGGCGCAGTAGTTTTTTTTTCTCGCGGTCACTACTCTTTTCACAAGCTTTATCTCCTCCTCGCCACTCATTTCTTCAGAAAACAGGTTGAACATCAGCACTAAGAGTTGAGGCAGTTACGATCTCCCTATTTTGACTACGTGATCCCAGCTGCCCTTACGCAAACGCCGAAAACCAAGTAAAATCAGTACATCGTGCACGATTCATGTCACACAAAACCAGGATTGCTCTTGGGTGCAATTGAAAATTTGCCATGACCAAGCCAAATGCGGCTAAAGTAGACTTGTCATTTAATAAATTGCCGAATCGGTAACCGAATGAAACAGAAGTTGTGGTACGAGCAGAGTCTTTATAATTTATCGATAAATAAAACCGTTTTGGATAAGTAACGGTACAAATTTAAAAGAAGTTGGTAAATGTTCAAGGCACCGACGGGAAAATTTTGTCTCTAAACGGGTACAATAGTAGCGATTTGGCGTCAAGTTGGCAGAACGTAGATTCGAGTGCGTGGTAGAGCAGAGTACTACTGAATTCACAGCACATATACCTCATATACAATCAAGAGCTCATTTCATCGTGACGACACCTAAAAGAAGTGCTGACGTCGCTAGTTATACGGCGAGAACAGGAAACATCGGGAGAGAGCAATACTCTCGCGTTTTTTTTTTGTATTTTCAGAGGTAATTTCGGAGACCTCTAAGCATATACGCAAGTTGGGACCCACGCTTGTTCATGAACTTTCCATACGCGTACTAACCACAACCTAAGTGCTTTTTATGGACACGATTGCCGGAAATTGCGTTTCCATGTTGCGAAGAAAGGAAGCGTTCTTCCGTTGATGAAGCGAAAAAAAAAAGCGGAGACACAATTATACGGCGGTCTTTTCGGTCCAATTTTTGTGAGTTTCTTAACATAAGGTTGATCATTGTGACATTTTCTTTCTTTCTTCGTGAGCGCCACTTGTATCTTATATACCTTGGTGATAGTAAAAATAAAGGCAGTTCCTGTTACAATGACATGGCATCAGATGAATCCATTTAGCCAGATTGGCATATGATGATGATATCTTTATTCGGGCACAGGTTTGATTTGATGGACTGTGAATGCTTCACTTCGTACAAGAGAAAAAATGATTTATATTGTGCGGTATTCGCTGGATACAGCTTGACTTCGACCTCAAACATAGCTGTTGCAAAGAAATAAAAAAACAATAGTCGATTTCACTATATCAAGGCTAAAGCGGTCCTACACAATGCAACCAGTATAAAAGCGTTCGCTCAATCACTTCAGAAGTTGAGGGAAGTAAGTCGTTTAAGCTCTCAGCCTTGAACATGCCCCAACCATATTACATTTGTTTGAACTAAGAGATAAGTGCCGGTACGGGTAATGACAGTGAGCTAGGTTCAACTTAAAGCTCACTTTTTCAATGAGAGAAGGCACTAAAGGAAAAGCCGGTGACGACTTTCGGCAGAACATTCTTTGAGTTCTCCTGTAAGCGGATATATCTTTTTTACAGATATGAATCATTTAGCGGCTTCTCATCAGTAATGCAATAAATTAAAATAAAATTACATAATATCAATTCTCCTATCAGTTTATAGACGCTTAAGAATTTATCTTATCGTAAGTATACCCTAAAATCGTAAGTTGCATACCCTAAAATAATTCACTAATATTTTGTGCTCTTGTTGACGACACCGAGTTAAACGTAATTCACCGGCTAGGGGAACATAGAACTACAAAAAACATTAAAAGCTGCTTAGAAAATAATCCCAACACAATCACTGAGTGAATAATGAATAGTGGAGCGAACCGTTCGTTAGTCCATCCGTCTGTCCATTTGTCTGCCTGTGCATTCATCTGTCCATGCGTCCGTCTATCTATCTGTCCATGCTTCCATCTGTTTGTCCGTGCACATGTGCCCGTTGCCCGTTCGTCTGTGCGTCATCCATGCATCCGTCCATTCATTCATTCTATTGCACACACTTCTATCGACAGCTTCAAGACTGCAAATGTTGTATCGCCGAAAAACTTCTGGTCACCTAATTAACCAGCTCCTAAGTTGAACTAAGCGCATGTTCTCACGTTTCTTTCAAAGATATGAAAAGTCTCTCTTTAGTTTTTCAGATAAGAGGAACGTGCGTAATGTTCAACGGAATCTCTTATAGTTTTTAGGTAGCTCAAAATCATTTACTTGAATATATTTTATCAAACAAAAGAAAGAAGGGTAAAAAATTTGCAGGTTATATTCTAAAGCTTTTGCCCACCGATGCTATTACGGCATATCGGTGGACGAAACGGGCTGTCATAAAGAGCCTGTGTTCGTAAACAGTGAAAGGGTTTATAGGATCAACGCCATCTCGGAAATTAAGTGTGAAATGGTGATGAGACAGCGTCATCTAATACATTGCTCATGAGGTACGGCCTGTTATGCCTGATGCAGGACAAGGTTAGACTAAGAGAAGCTTCACCTCTAAAAATGTTTAACGATTTAGAGTACTCAGTACGCTACTACGGACGGAAGAGCATCAATTCGTCACTAGAGTGCATTTCGTACTTCTATACCTTGTATCACGAAGTTCACAATCATAAATTTTCTCTCACGAAGTTTGTGTTAAGAAAACGTTCAGGTTGCACCACTACGAGCTGTGTTTCTTATTGCGTCAATACGTGAAGTGAACATACACTGCAACCTTATATAGCAATGGAAACGTTTAACGAAGATGATTTTTATTATGTTTGAGGTGGAAAAAAGATTTGTTAAGTTTCGCCAAGTTACTGCGTGTGAAAATTTTTGACAGTCATCCGAAGTGACTGATAATCTATCGGCGAGTTCAGTGTAATCATACATAAGAACTTACAGATAGAGAACTCCAAAAAGAAGCATTGTTGCTCGCGCGCTCGCACACACACACACACACACACACACACACACACACACACACACACACATACGCGCGCGCGCGCGCGCGCGCGCGCACGCACGCACGCACGCACACATGCACACACGCACACGCACACACGCACACGCACACACGCACACACAGATTGTGAAAGCAAAATCAAGCAAGAAAGCCAGCAGCTCAGCACTGCTCAGTTTGCGCAGACGCTCGCTGCACTACGAAACATGGCCAATTTCTTCGCAGAACTGCTGAATCAACTTGAAAGAGATCAAAAAAACAACGGAGAAATCAACTGATGCATATAGCAGTGAACAAAAAAAGATAAATATCAAATTGCGCGTCGTTAACTCTAAGAAAAAAAGGTTGCAGTGGATGCTTTCACCAGCGGGTGTCACTTGATGCCCTGCTGACTCGATGTAGCAGTCCGTCTAAATGTGCGTTAGTGGAGAAACTAGACTCGACAGCTGTTCAAGACGTTAAGGAAAGCCAAAAAAGGGCGATGCCTCGGGAAATCTACAAACAATAGAAAAAACCTGCGAAAAAAAACGTAGCCAACTTGTTCGGTTTTCTGCCTTGCTGTTCAGTCTTCAGAAGACCAAAAAACAAAACTATGGCCAGTGAAAAATTTCTCAATTGTTTTGTTGATGGATACAAGCGTGATATTTGGTCTCCGTTTTATCGTGCGTTTTTTAGCAAAATTGTGCGCATCGCTATCGCAGACAGTTTTCGCAAGTAAGCAGTTTATCGCCCTTGTGAAGCTACGAAATACATGTTTTGCCTCTAAGCTATCATTCTATTACCTTACTTTGTCATTGAAAGAGCATCGTGCCTTCTATTCATAAGAACGCATATTTTAAGGACATGAGCACTTCACCTAGATTTTTACAGTCTTAATGATCAACGTTTGTGAATTACGCTTACTTGAAACAGTGCGATGTTTGCAGTTCGGTTGCCACCAAGCTTTGCAAATTATGGATGCTCCTCTGGTCGCTATCATTGGGCGTCTTAGTCTTTTAAACTTCCAGCTATGCCGCGCCGCGGTGGTCTAGTGGATAAGGTACTCGGCTGCTGACCCGCAGGTCGAGGGCTCGAATCCCGGCTGTGGCGGCTGCATTTCCGATGGAGGCGGAAACGTTGTAGGCCCGTGTGGTCAGATTTGGGTGCACGCTAAAGAACCCCAGGTGGTTGAAATTTCCGGAGCCCTCCACTACAGCGTCTCTCATAATCATATGGTAGTTTTGGGACGTTAAACCTCGCATATCAATCGGATTTCCACCTACATTGTATGCCTGTCTAAGCTTGATTTCACCCTAATTCTCGTATTGACTCCAAACAGTTGTTAAACGTCATGCTGACAGCGCCCAAACTGACTATACTTAGGTCACAATGGCTTTTCAGTTTTTTTTGTTTTATTGAAACGGCTATCATAAACTACAAACAGTGTTTAATTACAGATGGCATCTTCTATAGTGCAATTGTACGAAGTAGGTATAAAGTAGAGAATAGCGGCCCCCCCAAAACAAAGGAAGTAGAAACATAACAAAAAGCACGCTAGATTGACGGTTCATCTAACACCCACAAAATTGTCTAATAACGTCCGAAGAAACGCGTCGATACCAGCTGTGCCACATCGCTCTTTCATCAGTAGTGTTTCATAAACAACCCAGCGGCTAAAACTCAATTCAACTTCATCCCTAGTGCTGGGACAGGACAGCTACGTAAACAGACTGATGCTGAACGAAGTCTACAATTCTTTCCATGCACCAAAACGTAACGACACCTTCTCAACAAAAGTGTCCTTTACAGAATTAACTGCAAGCAAGATCCTTGTCCCAAATATCCGATCTGTTTCATACATCGTCTTTTGTCCGATGAACAACGTCCGCATTCTTGCGACAAGCACACCATGTGTCGCTGTCAACTCTATTGACCACCTCAACGACAGGAGCCCGCATTACTGAACTCCCATTCTACGTTATAGTGCGTGTGTAACTAAGTTCTACGTTATAGTGCGTGCGTAAAGTAAATTTGCAATATGATAAGATACTGCACTTTTACAAGCGCTTTCTGCATATCAAGTGTTTGTATGTTGCGTGCATATAATATTGAGCACTCAATTTGTCAGATGTTGCTCCAAAAGTTCTTACAGCATCATTTAACTGCAAGTGTGTAGAATTAGGTGCGCATGTTGTCAGGCACTTGTCGTCCACTGCGGAAGACTGTAGATGGTGTTAGGTTGCTGACTAGCAAGTCATTGGTTCGATCACGGCTACGTAATGGCATTTTGATTGGACTAAAATGCCAGAGGCTCACGTATACTGTGCGATGTGAGCGCTCGTTTCGAGCGCATCATTTGGTTAAAATTTTCTGAATCTTTCACTACCAAGTTCCTCACAGTGATGTCGTGGTTACGACAGTTTGACCCTGAATTCTACACAATTCTCAAGCGCATCAAAGCACACAAGCAAATAAGATTTACGTGGCGCTGTAGAAACCACTATCCTCTCCGAGCAAATACGCCACAACACCAATCACTCCACTCAAGCATACTCACATGGGAAGGCTGGATTTTGAATCTAGGTGAAACAACCCTTTTTGTTCGTAACTCTTTTGAACGTATTAGCGGAGGTCAGTAAAGCTTCACCCGAAATGTGAGGCACAGACGTGGGCATCGAAAACAAAAAGTTGTTTTTTCACGACAGGAAGGTGCATGACAGATGTATCATACCAGTGCTTCGCTATGGTGCAGAAACCTTGAGGCTTACAAAGAGGATTCGACCTAAATTGGAGATGATGCAGGGAGCGTAAGAAAGAAAAATTATACAGGTTCAACTTTAAGAGAAAGGACAGCAGAGTGGGCCAGAGAACAAACGGGAGTTGGTTGTCATCGTTGAAACCAAGAAGACGAACAAGGACTAAGCATGTAGCGCGTAGGCACGATAACACCTGGTCTATAAGGGCAACTGACTGAATTAGAAGAATGACTGCCAGTTGGGCGTGTTGGTAATGGTTCATGATGAGACAAGCACAAAAAATACACACACTCAGAGAGGAAACAGACTAGCGCTTACTAGCAACTGAAATTTTTATTACGAAGCGAACACTAATAAATACATCACACGCATGAACATCACTCCCAACTTCCCCTGTCATAATCAAAAACGTGATAATACAAAATATGCGCGCGCCCACAACCGGAAACAAACACGTACCAAGAACTAAGAAAAAAACGTAAAAACATAAATAAAAAAACGTAACACAGAGAAACACACTGGGTTATGTGGCGTACAAAAAAGCAAATTCCGCATCTGTTAGTAGAACTGACGTTTGGCTGACGCAACTGTCCCCTCCTTTCCTTATTCTATATGCTTCCATTATTTCTCTCGTCGTCCGCTTGTTGTGCCTGTCAATTATTCGTGTGTCGTAAAATTTCGGTTGGCATGTGCAATCCTTGCAGTGCATCGCTAAGTGTGAGTAAAGGGGGCCCCTTACTTAGTGTGAGTAAAGGGGCCCCTTTCCGAAAGTTACGTTCGCACTGCGTTGAGAAAGCTCACGAGAAGTTTTGAATTTCTGCGTGCGCGACAACTCGACTTTTTCTGTAATTCATGCACTACTCTATACATCATTGCGGGCTCCATTCCGAGGGCAAACATCACAACCGTATTTCCACAATTATACTTTCCAGAAAAAAGAGGATGGGTGAGTTGTGCGTCGTGTACTCCGTGACTCCTTCTACACATGTTTATTACCCGTGCTCACTGATGACCCAACTAATCAGAGTTCCCTTCACTGTATTCATTTCTATAAAGTGCAATACAAAGAAGTGCAAAATAAAGAAACTACATTCGTAAACTTTCACTTGAGAGCCATGTGATCAATATTAGTCAGGCTTAGTCATCGGGATGGAGATAAGACACTATAGTCGTCAACGTAGGTTCGCCCGCGTCAAGCGTTGTGATAGCAACCGAAAACCAAATGACATGTACATGATCTCATATATCAATGCACAATAATAAAGATTCACTCTTGAGTCATGCCAATTTCTATCGCAGAAGGAGCATCCGAAAGAGTAGTTAGGTGTTGCATAATAATAATATTAATAATAATAATAATAATAATAATAATAATAATCGTAATAGTAATAATATCATTACCAATAGTTATATCATTAACGATTATCCGTCTGATCTCCGGAAATCTTTCAGTAAAATAGTGCTTGTCGTCGAGGGATGGCATTTTCAGTCTTTTACTAAAGAAATGCAATATCCTCAAACCAAACAAGCATCGCCATTTTTTTTTACTGCAAAAGTGAAACAAACGTGTTGTTTTTTATATTCCCTTTTAAAAATAGTACCTTCACTAAAAGAGGGTGCATCTTGTAACCTAAACATCTACCTTGTTGGTAGGAGTTCGGGAACACTATTGACCGTACATGTGGGGTAATCCGGTTAGCATAATTTGTGATCGTGGTGCTTGGGGCAACCCCAAAGAGAGGTGACAGCTTCTATTCGTGGGAACTTCCTTCAGCGTCGTGTTCCGCGGTTCGTAGTTCCGTGTGCTGGGAACTCGCGACAACCCTGTAGGTAGTCAGCGGTGTGTTAATGCGCAGTGTGTCGAAGCTGCCAAGACCACTAATCTTGTGAACTAAGTAAGGCACGCCGCCTTCGTCTTGCTGCCGATGTTCGTAGAATCTGCAATGCAATTTGTTATGCACGACACATGCAATATGTTGCAGCCTGATTCAGATAATAAGGAATTCTATAACTTCAATTCTATTACTTCAGGCCCTCTAATTGCAGCGTCGCAATCTACGTATTTTAATGAATGGATGCATGCAAAACTTTTCCGGCATATCAAAGACCCGGGCTCAGATATCCCAGCCGGGACGTCAAGCCCTTGCCTCTATGCCGCAACACGGACTTGCTGGGGTGCTCAGAGTTGGTCAGCGAGCTTGGAGTTACTCAGAGCAGCTTTCCACTTCACCGAAAAAAAACCACAGCGACCAAAAAAATTCACTTTATGCTCTAATTACCAGACCATGTATTTTAGCGTATCTGTGTTTGGCTGGCAGATTTTACAGATAGTGGTGCTTTAAATATAAGTGTATATTTGGTGATATAGCAGTGGATTAGGATAAGTATTCGTTTGCAACTGTCGCCAAGTAACTGCTTGAATTCTGCATATATTGCCATGAGGTGGGGGATAGCATCATCAAGCAGTGTAGAACGTCTTGGTCAGTTTGTTGTATCCCGTAAGTCGATCCCGGTCAGCCTATTCTTCAAGGGGGATATCGCCTCCTCCATGGGCTGTTTCGTCACTTGCGACGGAGCGCACTACTTCATTGAGTTTGGGGAAGGGCTGGCAGACTTTGATCATATTGGCGGGGATGCAAAACAAGGTAACCTGGAAAACGTGGGCGTCGTGCGTCAGCACGCGAATTGCTTCGGTTGAAATCCTACTCTTATAGCTCAGTGAGTCACGCTCAGAAGTACGTGTTTCAACTATATAGAAACATAGTATTGAAGGTGGAAATGTCAGCGTTGAAATAGTAGAGAGATGTATGTTTTCCACACAAATTTAAGGTTAAGGTATTCTCGTCGACTTCTGTGGCTTTTAATATTTCTTAACACTTCACTTCCCTATATTTATTCGTACAATCAATAGCCCGTTTCTACTCGTGACATACGAGAGCTCGTAATTACTACAGTGATATAGCAAAGGCAATTCTGTAATGAAGGAATATCGCGAAATGTTCATCAACCAAAGCATTTTTACAGCTCGGGCTGCTCTTAATCCTCAAAGAAGATTCACCCGACAGATTACCGATGTCAAGAAAATTGAACGATAGAAAAGCCGTGGTGTTATAAATTATGTAGGAATGGTGGCAGTATTCGCTAGTAAATCGCACTATATTGAATACAGTGACCGTAAAAGGAATCAAAAGTATAGTGCCATATTTAACAAACGATCGTAGTGACTATAGCCATGATAACGAAGCATTCACTGAGTTTTTTACGTCTGGGCATGAGTTCTTATATAATGTGATAATTTTTATCTTGCGTACTCAAGGCAGGGCTGGAAATAAACGTCAAAGATAAATATTTAGCGCAAAAACGAGAATTATAGAACAGCATGTCACAATTACACACGCTTTCCAAACAACTCGGCATTCTATGACGAAATTACCGTGTTGATACATCTGTTTTAGCATTAGCCACCCTCTTGCTACACGCTTGAAATGTAAAAGTTGCGTGAGCTATGACAGTGAAAATAGCAGTGTAGAGTTAACGATTCTTCGCTTGTTTAAAAGAGATGTTCATAGCTCAGAATGCGAAACCTTCATTGCTCGAAGACTTCTTTCATCACACCATTTGCTTCGGAAGTCGGCGTGTAATGTTCAGAGGTGACGTTTTTTGAGAAGGCGGTTACACGCAAGTAGTTACGCGTGAACAGAGCGTGAGATGTCGAGCTGCGCAAGAGAACGACGAATTGACAAGAAAGACCATCCCACTGCTATTTTACACAAACAGCAGCCACTTTTCAACCTCTATCTCATCAAAGTTGCTTGCTGAATCTCTTTTTCATTTATTTTCTACCAGGTTCGCTTTCTACCCAAGTCATTGTCAGGGGGCTGTCAGGCGTGCCGTCGCCAGCCAGCCTTTGTTGTAAAGTGCACATGAATTATGCATAGGTATGGTCCACAAAGCCTTGCTGAGAGCCCGAAAAAACTAACATTGGAGTTCGCGCTCCTAGTTCCCAGAAAAGCAAAGAACCGGGGAACATTTCTGTGAAGGAACGTTTTGTTTTTGCTGCAAGACCGATTTGATGCACTACAATTTATTCTCAAGACTTTATCTTCCGCATTCGCTAGTGGGAAAAAAAATCTTAAATACAGCATTCGCGCTTGTGCTGTTTTTTTTATTCTTTCCTGTAAGTAAACCGCACCGTGATATCATCGAAACGTGGCCTAGTGTTCACGTAGTGGTCACGTTGGCGTATTGGTCAAGTGGTGTGGTTCCACGAGTCACGGGACATATGCCGTGTACATTTGCCGCGCCACAAACCTGTAAAACAAAAACGCCTATTCTACTTCACCATGCAAGTTGTCCTTACGAAATGCCTAGTCACGGTATCAACATGCACAATAGTGACTTCCGTAATGACGTGTTAAACAACAGCTTTTAGGATAGAGAGTGAGAGAAAATCTTTATTGTATATAGGATATACAAGGAGTAGGTGGGTGGTGGCCCGCTGTGAGCCGTCACGCGCAGACACTGTAGTCTTAATCAAAAAGCTACCCGCATCTTCTCACAAAGCCAACTCGAGTAAATGCGTCGTCGGGTACCGCGTGAGTGTTGCATGATTGAGTATGGCTTGGGAACGCTTAATTGGTATTTCATTTTTATATTCTTACTTATTCAATAAAGGAGAAGCGCTGCCTTTAAACGAGTTGTGGGACGCTGACGTTCGGTTGTGCCCCACTACTGGTCGCAGGTGCGCTTACTTCCATCGTATTTACTCGAGTCGGCCAAACCTTTAAATCAAGCGAAAGCCAAGACGCCCTTGACTATATGTAGGCGCTATCCAGTGCCTACATATACAGGGGGCCAGTGAACGGTTTTGAGGCGCGATCAGTTGGTTTTCTCCAGCAGAATGCCTGCGTCAGCCTTGCGAGGCGAAATAGGTGGGAAGGGGAGCGACAGTTGGCTAGAGAAGCGAGCGTTAGGCACGAGACGCGAGATGCGACCATGCGCAGTTGTGGTATCCACGACACCACCTACGCAAATGATTTACGCCATATTTGCGACTAGGTGCCGCTATGAAATGCTACGCATTTAAAAGGAGGTCTTCACTTTCAACGGGGTTGACACTGTAAATTAGGTTTGTGATATAACTTTGGTACACTTCGCGCTGATCTCTTTTTTTTTCGCACAATTCTCGTAGGAAGGAGGAATAGTATCAGATTAACTAAAGTATACATACTTTTGAAAATCCACATTCAATTATTAGCAGGTTGCAATGACAATTTCGGCTGCATTTTAGATGAACTGGATACATGAGTGATGCGATAATAAAATGTGGAAGATAGGAAAGTTGCTACGGGAAGACTTCTGACATCTCAAAATAAAAAAAACGTTGAATGCGGAAAGAAGTTTTACATCTCAAAATAAAAAAAAGAACAATGTTACTTTCTGTAGGATGACATTCCGTTATTCAGGAAGCATCTTGGCAAGCAGCAAGGCGTAACTGCATAAGCTCATTGGCAACACCTACCGCGACACTTTACGCTGTTCAGTGTTTCACGATGATGCATTCAGAACCGGGAATACCACAGGCACGTCCACAGAATTCAGCGTCAATGCATAATGTGAGTGTCACACTGTCTTGAGTAGTATGTTATATTGTGGCGTTGCAGTGATGTTGTTCGGAGCTTTTTTCCCACCCTTTTGAAAAATGTCACGTATTCCTTGTGGGGCTACGATGTCAAACTGCTGCATCGAGGTCACGAACGCGATTTTTTCTCACGTCAGCCCTATTGCAGTCACGTTCTGATGGGAACTGCCTCCGTATGCTGATATAGTTGCATTCGACCTAACAACGCCTCATATATGACAAATCGAGCGCAATCGTATGTGGTTTTAGTTGAATATATGCATCATGTTCAAATATTACACCAGAAAGAAATCTGGCGCGTGTGTGCACGGGAGTTGCAAGGCATGGCACTTGCGCCAGCATTCCTCAAGTAAGCGTAGTATTTTGCTTTCGCGGGAACCCCTGTGTTGCGTCTCATGAATCGTATTAAACAAAAGCGTTCACGACAACATTTAACAATTTTTAGACGCAAAAGGCATGTCATGAAACCAATGTCAACTTAAAAAATGACAATCGGTAAATAATATCATCACCAATAAATATATAAACAAGGTTTGTCGTAGTTCAAATAATATACATATATTTTAAACGATCTATATAAGCCCCGCCACGGTGGACTAGTGGCTAAGGTACTCGGCTGCTGACGCGCAGTTCGTGGCATCAAATCACGGCTGCGGTGGCTGCATTGCCGATGGAGGCGGAAATGTTGTAGGCCCGTGTGCTCAGATTTGGGTGCACGTTAAAGAACCCCAGGTGGTCAAAATTTCCGGAGCTCTCCACTACGGCGTCTCTCATAATCATATGGTGGTTTTGGGACGTGAAACGCCACATATCAATATGTATATATCGAGATCATTCTCACAGAACATTTCAGCCAGTCTGAACATTTTCTATCCAATGACTAGAAGTTATTAAGATCGACAACCTTTGCGAACTCAGGCAAGTGTTGATTCTGCCTAATATTTTTTTTCTGTCAATGAGCAAAAACAACGTTTGACGAGACGCCCTTGTCAAGTTACCATAAATTTTAACGAACACCGCTAGATGAATCGACCGTACGTTTATGCTGTCACATTAGGTCAAATGGCCTTTCCTTGATGCTCCAAGCTAACTCCTTGTTAGCACTGCTAGTTCAGGGTGGTTAGGCGTCTCGATGGCAACGCCTCGAAGGTAATAAAATCCGCTGCACACGGCCATGGTTATCCAGGGTGTAAATCATAGCTCACATAACTCTTCTAATGCACGAAAGTTATGTTGATTATGTCATCCAACGTGGAATCAAGCTGTGCCAGCTCGTCTGAACTTACCAGTGAAAAGTTCCGCGATGACTGCAGCTACTATGTGAGCGTGAAAGCATCGATTTTTTATTTTGACCTTCCGGGAATCTGACGTGCTCTTACTCAATTTCCTTGTTGTCCAATATTGTGCGTGTGTAAGATTCGACGTCAACGACGACTAGAATGCTGTATGCAGCTGACAAAACTGAACTGTGTTCGTGTTGTAGTCGCCTCGTAGAAAAAAACAAATTTGTTATCGATGCTGCTTTTCCCAAAAATTTCAGGACACTAAATACAACAATAATTGAGTCAGTGGACAAATAAATATACTCACAAGTGTATCTACTGTTCCTGAGTGTAGCTGTCGTCTGTTTCTGTTTTTACCTTACTATCCAATCAATTGTGCCAAGCATAAAAAGTCCAACAGCAACCCTGTGCACAATCAGGGGGCTTTGCAGTGTAATCCCAGAGCGGCCCAGAATTTACGTTTTACCCGCTTGCCAGCCGCTGTGGATATGCATGGCTCCCCTCTTTCAACGGCGAGACGTTCAATAGGCATTGAGAAGTTAAACGCTTAAACTTCTTAAAAAAGCTCTTTTTCCCCACACCGGACACCGGAGCCATGCGGCGCTGTCTGATCGGGAACAATACGTTAGTGTCAGGAAGTATATGCTGACCGCGGGCATCTTAGAGGTGATCGTCGGAAAAGGGAAGCGAAGGAAAAGGAAGAAAAGAGGAAGGAAGAAGGGAAGAAAAGAAGGAAAAAGCAAAATAAAGGTAGAGAAAGGGAAGTTGAATGGGAACGCCCCGTGGGGGGGGGGGGAGGGTAGTATGTTTCATGTGTTTTTTTTTGTGCATTCTCTTCTTTAAGATTGTACACAGCTGGACACCATCAAACTGTACCCTCATTCCTGATGAAGGCAAGCCTCTGGCTGAAACGTCGAAATAAACCACTTTGCAACTGCTCACGAATGATCTACTTGACTATTTGCAATGCCATGGCGACTTCACCACTATGCCTGCCTATATATATATATATATATATATATATATATATATATATATATATATATATATATATATATATATATATATATATATATATATATATATATATATATATATATATATATATATATATATATATATATATACCATAAATATATTATATATATAAATAAATTTATATATATACGGAGTTGCACAGAAGAGATACCGCGGCGACCGAAAAAGCCGAAATGACGACGTCAGCGGCGACGATCACCTTTTTGGGTGAGCGAGAGAGATCTATGAATGTCGTGCTGAATGAAAACAAAACGAGTTGAGCACGAGCGCAGTCTACAACTGCATGATTAGCGGAAAGAAAGTTCCATCTCAGGATGATTTCATGAGACGCATGCTATTTCTTATATTTATAAACGACTTGCCTGATGGCGTCACATCATTCATACGAATATTTGCCGATGACTGCATAATCTACCACCCTATCAAAAATGTTAACGATCATTACGCACTACAGAAAGACCTTGATGTAATTATGAAATGGTGTGAGACGTGGCAAATGGTTCTAAACGCATCAAAATGCAAAACCATCTCGTTTAGCCGTAAGCATGACCCCTCCATTTTTTCATACCGTATAAATAATGACCCGCTCTCGCATGTTTCCACATACAAATATTTGGGCCTACACTTCACACAAAATCTTTCATGGTCCTCTCACATCACTAACATCTGCGCAAATGCCTCGAGATCACTGGGATACCTACGCCGTAACTTACATTCCTCTCCCGCTAACGTCCGAAAACTAGCTTACGAAACTTTTGTTCGACCTCAACTTGACTTTGCCTCACCAATCTGGTCCCCCCACCAAAATTACTTAACCAACATGATCGAGGCAGTTCAAAATAGGGCAGTCCGATTCATTTCTCGTAATTATAATTTCTGCTGCAGCGTAACACAACTTAAAATGGATTATTCACTTCAATTATTATCCACTCGCCGCAACATTTCTCTTTTATGCCTCTTTCATAAATACGTCAATAGCACTAAAATGACCAGACTTCCAATAGAACGACCCTCCTATTTATCAACTAGACTACACAACCGGCTTAGTTTCTCGCGTATGTACGGCAAAACGAACTCTTTTAACGCATCCGCTTTGCCTCGTGCCATCACGTTGTGGAATGATCTTCCCGATAACTTGGTATCTGACACTAACCCTGTTTCTTTCCGCAACAAATTGGTCTTACATTTTGGTTGATAATTTCATGTTCACAGCTTCGTTCTTGTATGTATATGACATTCATAATGCTGTGCAAAAAGTTTCTTTCTAATGCGCTTATTGCCCCCTTATTTTTTGTGCTTTATTTTTGTTTGCTTAGGACGAACTGTTCACACTTCCTGCAAGCGCTTTCATGATTTTCCCAGTGTATTATACCACAATCTGTGCCAATTTAACTTACACGTATAGTACACTTCCTAACTGCTGCGTGCCACGAACTGCATCTTTCTAGTTTTTTGGTAACGATGTATGATGTCAATTTATACTTACTTATTTCTTGTTTATTTGTTACTCATGTCTCGAGCTTACGTTTTGGCACCTTTCGCCCTTTTACTTGTTGTGCATGTCTTTGTTAGCCCCCCTTACTCAATGCCCTAACCAAGGGCCTGTAAGGTACCTGTAAATAAATAAAAGACGACTCCAGTTCACTCTTTCGTGGAAAACAACACAACGCAAGGCAGCGAAAGCTCAGCTTCAGCACCACAGAAAAGGAGTGACCCGAGTAATGAGAAGCATAGAATTCCAAGTATCCCGAGTGGCCTTCGCCTATAAGGGACGTGTATTAAAGGAAGAAAGCCGCACTGAAGGTGAGATGAAGGGAATCCTTTCACCAACACTAGGAGGTAAACAGGAGGGGTGGAGCATTGGGGACTGAGGTGGCTTCCTCTTTCGTGGCTTGGGTCAAGACATAAATCGATGATTGGGGAACGCCTCGGGGATTGCAGTGAGACCCGGGAGAGCAGCCAGACCATTACTTTCCTGAGTAGATTTGGGAAAGCGGACGTATGTAGGGAGCGGTACTTAGGGAGAAAAAGGTTGTGAGCAGTTGGGTCGGGGAGAGAAATACGAGAATGTAAGTGGGAAACGTACGTACGTCCAAACATTTACCACTATCCCAACTTTCTGTGTCCCCACACGAGGGACGCAAGGACAGTAAAATACCCAAGTATATTCTGTTTTAATGGGGACATAGTCCCTTGTATAGACTTCACAGTGCTTACAACTTTCGTCTTTTGGCTAAACTACAATTCAGTAAAATTTGAACTTGGCTCAATTTTTGTTGAAAAACAGTTTAGACAGCTTAAAAGTTCTCTCATTTTCGCACGCACTCATTTGCTTTATTGTAAATTAGGAGTCATTCATAATGACCTACACTCAGTCCTAAACCTATTGGCTAATCGCTATGAAGATCTATGTGTCTCTCCAACGTACATAAGATTTATTGTTAGGTGCTAGAGCTGTGTTTGCTTCTATTGTTAAAATTTCTTTTCTTTAGCAAAAAATAAGTGCAATACAATTTTGTTATTTTTTACTCTTGTTCATGTACTTTTACTATATTGATATATTTTATATTTGCTAGTTTTTACACCAATCATTGTCATTCACCAATGCAATTCTCTCGGGGCCTTTAGGGTATTTGAATAAAATTTTGGCAATCATTGCAGTGTCAGTGAACGTTCTACCAGACAACCAAAATGCGTGATGTAACATTCACAGCAGAAATAATCTAATTGTTTAAAAAGACATCGATAAATAGTGTATATAAGGTTATCATCCTCAATCAGCACTATTTGTTCAAAAATTTTTACATGGGTTCAGGAAGCTTAGCTCTACTGAAACAGCCCTCTTGACTCATAAAGAAATAAATATACATGCATTTAGTTGCAAAGAAATGGCATTACATTTGACATGTGCGTCAATTTTTCAAAGACATTCGCTTTAATTGATCATTCCATACTTCCCAGCAAATTAGAAAACTACGGCGTGCGCTGGACAGCGCGTGCTTTTCTAAAATATTATCTATCAGCCAGTACACAATTGGTATATGCTAACAATAAAATATATGCAAGGAAGACGGCCCTTCTCAGTGTGCCGCAAGGAAGTGTTATATGGCCACTTTTATTTCTGATTTACACAAATGACATAGTACACTGCACAGTTAACGCAACATTTGATTGTTACGCTGATGGCACGACAGTTGTCACTACATGTTCGGAAGCAGAGATAGAAATAATGGTTAATAAAACACTTTCGGCCATAGGCTCCTGGGCTTTAGAAAATATACTAAAACTAGACCCTTCAAAAATACAAGTTATTTTATATACGCCCAAAGAAAAGTTCTTCATAGATAGGATGAATTTATTTCTAGGCTCTCAGCAGTTAGATAGGGTTGGTTCCGTTAGTATTCTTGGTTGATATTTTTTACGTCACCTTACATAAAATGTCCGTGGTGATAGTTTACACTATTACATGCGTTCGGTCATTGTTATCCTTGCACGCGTGCGATCTAGTTCCCCTACTAAGGTGAAAAGTATGATATACATTGCTCTGGTGTTATTTTTGTTACACTACTGTAGCATAGTGTGGTGTACTACCGATGTGACGAATTTGCGCAAGTTGCACTTACTGCAGAAAAGATTGATTGATATGTGGGGTTTAATGTTCCAAAACCACCATTTGATAATGAGAGACGCCGCAGTGGAGGGATTCGGGAATTTCAACCACATGGGGTTCTTTAACGTGAACCCAAATCTGAGCACTTGGGCCTACAACATATCCGACTCCATCGGAAATGCTTACTACAGAAAAGAGCCGTATGACATATTGCTGCTGAACACTATCTGTTCTCTACAAAACTTATTTTTCAAAAATAGGGCATTCTTTCAGTTTTCTCTTTGTACAATTGCAGGCTGATGTTACGTTATAAAGAGTTTATTAAACATGAGACCAATAGCACAATTAATTTGGCTAAACTTAACGCATACGCAAGTGTTCGACTCAAAGAACAAAAGAAGTTTAGACTATAGCAGCCCGAACTATCCTATAGGCTACCTTCTCTGCTGAACTTATTAAACTGGGGAGATTTAGATTTTTCATCTAAACAACACTGTCACATTAAGCACTTCGCCCAGCTGATTTATTTTCCTGAATGATACATCTCTGAAAATTTTGCCAATTCTTTCTTATCACTTCAAGACTATGCAATTCAACTATTTTCTTTTTTTTTCAGCGCTTCATTTAACAACTTTTGTATTATTTTGTGCGATGTTATACGTATAAATTAATTTGGTATTCTGTATGCATAATTTCCTGCCACTCCTGATGTTTTCCTACTTGTTAACGGGGTCGGGACCTTGTCAAGCTCTTTAGCTTTTAGTGCTGTACTTCTCCTATCAAAAGAAAATAATGTGACTGATTGATTCATTGCAGTTCATACATAAGTAAACATTTCAAAAATTGTTCTTTTATTATTCCTCACTAAGATAGGACGCTGTTCTGAATGGTGTCATAGTGTTGTTAAAAACATGCTCCCTGTTTTTCAAAAAGTTCTCGGTAAATGAAACGACATATTCTCGCTGGCATCAGCTAATTGCAGTCTAGTGTTTAAACACATCAAAAGCGAATTATTCTGCTTTCCTGCCTTTACCGTGTTTGTGTTGAAGCCCCTGGTACACTGATATACTTCATTTATTCAAATGCTTACTTACTTGCTAATACTTACGAAAAAGAAAAGGCCAAGATTGACCACATTATTCGAAGGGAAAATTATAAATTCGTCCTTCCCCGCAACAGTATATTTTAGTTTTATTCAGTTAACAAAAATTGTGTTCTATTTGTGGGGCAATTTCTGAGACATTTGACGCTTGCGTGATGCCGACATCGGTTGATCCAGTGAAGATGTGAAGGTGACAGGTGACGGGAGAATGGCGTCTACTCGGCTGTTTTGTAACAAATTATTTGAGTAGCCGAGAGGGGGCAAAAACCACAAGGCTACAGTGACCTATGTACATGGCATTAAAGCCACTATGCGACACAGTTTGAAAAAAAAAGAGGGGGGGGGGGGAATGGCGTTAAGCGGGACAAATAAAGTACATAGTGCTAAAAGAATGGAGTAGTCACAGCCAGTGTTTTTGATGAGGTTTAGAATATAGTCATAATTGAACTTCCGACTGGGCAAGTATTTATCGAACTATTGGTATGTCAATGAGGCATATGTGGTGATGATAAAGTGACACCTAACCGCTCTACTTTTGCGAACGTGCTCAATACGCGTTCATTATTTTTTTGCGGTTAATACAGAAATCTCGCGAAATCTCGAAAGTGGCACGGGACGATAATGCTGCGCACATCGGAAACAGAATTCTCAAATTTGCTAACTGTGGAGTTGCTTGTATCAAGAAAAAATAATACAGAAACATAAGATATGGAATGAAAGAATCGCCGATCCCCTGCCAAATAAACGTGTTGCTTTGACCATGCAAAGGCAGGTCCTAATAAGGACAGTGCTCGGACCACGTTATAAATTAGAACAGCAGGCCGTGAAATATGAATAATGATACTGGAGTAAGGCTTAATGGGACGATTTGCTACACAATTGTTGTTGGCAAGTCGCCAGCTTCCACATTCCAGACCTTCGTGTTTTTGTTTTCGTTTTTGGATGAAAGTTCGCAATTTTCTAACACTAAGTTCCAATTTTTAACTGTTTTCTAGTTGGTACATCATTGGCAAACAGCAGCACAGTTCTAATGGTTTTATAAACATTTACTGCCTAGTATATAAATAGCTAAAATAACTAAACAGTGTCTAAAATAGCAAAAAAATCTGAGTTTTTGAATCTTCCGGCAGCCATAGCTCGCTGTTTTCTGATTTTAGCAGCTGCAGCACGTCATATTATCCTGACTCTTCACAGCCTTGAAAAGAGTGATCCACAAAGCTGAGTTATGCCTAAAACAGATGACGGTGTCTAGCCAACAGCCTCCCTTTGGGAGCAAGACTCTCATTTCGAAAATTTCTGAGCGTCTGTTGGAGTCATTAAGCTCGGACAAAATCGGAGAGGTGTAGGTTTCTCAAGTGAAAGGAATTGCTCCAGTTGGGAATAAACCGGTGACCTTAAGAGTGTCGCTGGCCCCATAGCGGCACGGTCTGTCATAGGCACAAAACTCGGAGACCTTGCCCTTGATTCGATTGTTGAGCAACTTCTGTTTGGCTTATGGAATATTTAATTCTTAGAAAAGTTTTCTTCATCAGGTCTACTAATGAATATTCCATTTTACTTCCCGTCGCTATTTGTTTGAAACTTTTTTTGATCTTTATTTGTGCGAGAAGTGACCTTGAAGTTAGTTATTACCATACATTTAGAACTTAATGCTGAGACGAAAACACCAATACAACCTATCTCGTGGCTCTTTGAAAAGGACAAACCACATGCACGTGATTTTCGAGCGACGGTGACGAGCGACTGGATTCACTGTCACAAAGAGCCGTTCGTCACTGTTGTTTGTGAGGTCACAAGTTCATCGAAAATCCGAAAAATTGCTTGTCGCCCGTATGTGACAACGATAGTCTCCAGCAACAAGGCCGCACCCTTGAAACCCGCTTTGGTCTTTGGTTGCGATTTACTTTTGATGTTTCTGTTCTTTGCGCACTTCAAGGAATGCAAGTTGAGTTGAGTTGAATAAACTTTATTTGCCCAACGGTTGTACCTGTGCCCGCGGCTAGGCTGCCAGGGGCACATCGTTCGAGGAACATCTTTTGGGGTCCTCGGCGAGGGCCCTGGCCCGCTGGACGGCCCACACCTGGTCTTCGAGGGCCTCACTGAGAAGGGCGGCTTGCTATCGCTCAGCAAGGTGCCCCATTTCGGTGGGTCCCTCAGTTGACGTCATCCTTTCTCGTGGCCTATCTTCATTTCTTTCGCATTGCCAAAGTATATGTGCCATATCGGCCCGTTCATGTGCGCACCAGGGGCAGCCAGGCGACGGGTGCAGCGCGGGGCATAAAAGGTGCAGATGGTAGGGGTTGGTGAACGTGCCCGTCTGCAGCCTTCTCAGGTCCACCGCCTGCGACCTGTCCAGGCGCACGTGGGGTTGCGGAAATTTCTTTCGGTCTCTCCTATAGTGCGGAAGCACGGCGTGGTACGTGGTAGGAAATTCTTCTCCATAGCAGTCGGCGAACCTCTGTTGTCTCGCCTCTTCTGCACCAACTTCAGTTGGTGCAGCAACGGACGTCGTGGTGGTAGTAATTTCGGCATTGCCAGTGCCTGTGGCCACCACCGTGCCTCGGCCGGTGCTCCTCCCAACCACGGTGGCGGCTGCTCCCTGGGTGGCTGCGTCACGGCGGGTAAGTTGCCTCGCGACGAGGTGGGCACGCTCGTTATGGTTGGGTGGAATGCTGGTTAGTCTTTGGCTGTTGGCATTGTTGCTGCTAGTTTTACGGCTGTTCTTGTTGATAGTTCCACTGTCTCCCATGTGAGCGGGAAACCACTTGAGAGCCTTGTCACTAATCTTGCCTGACGCGAAGTCCCCAGCTCTGGCGTTAAGCATGCGTGCCACCTCCTCGGACACCCAGCCTTTAATATAGCTCCGAATCGCTGATTCGGAATCGCTAATAATCAGGCTGTCGTCTGCACCGCTGTGGAGTACCGCTAAAGCTATGGCCATTTCTTCTGCAGCTTTGGATGACGGCAGCCATGCTGATGCCGTGACCCGAACCTTTCCTGTTGTATCCAGGACCACCATAGAGAAAGCAGGTCCCGCCGCCGCTGACCGGACTCGCTGTTGATGTTGCCACTGTCGCTGAAGTCGTTGTTGTCGTAGCAGTAGCAGTGGTGGTAGTTTTAGCGCCTCGACTTCGCCTCGCTCGTTCACGGGCAGCGGCGGGGGTTCCGAGTGTCTCCCATCACCGCCGCTGGCTGACAGTGGATACCTGGCCGCATCGACGAAGAGGACACCCTCTTGGCTTCCATGCGCCTTCAGGATTGCTGCAGCTCTGCATTTGCGTCGTTGCAAGTCGTGAACGGGGTGAATGTTCCTGGAGATGTTTTTTGTCAGTATGGCGTCCCTGATTTCCGGAGCAATGCTTCCTTCAGTCCACGCGCTTCGTGATATCGAATCCCAGGCAGATCGAGAATGCGTCTTCCTGTACTTGTGCCAGACAACCTCTCGAGTTGCACGATCCTCTGCGCTTCTGTTATCTCGTAAAGGGTGTTGTGCACACACAGCTCTAGAAGTCTACGGGTTTCCGTGTAGAGGGGCACACCCAGGGCTACCTTGAGTGCTCGACGAAGTGCGGCGTTCAGCTTCTAGGTTTCGCTTCTCTTCCAGTCGGCATACGCGGCGACATACGCTATGTGGCTCAGCACACACGCATGTATTAACTTCGTCACGTTATGTTCCTTTAGCCTTTTTCTTTCTTTCGCTACCCGACGCACAAGGTGCGTTGCGGCGGCCACTTTCTTTTGCAGTCGTGCTACCAGCTCGTGGTTCGCACGGTTCTCTTCCAGCCACAGGCCGAGCACTCGTATTTTGGACACCGTTGGTATTTGGGTCCCCTCCTTCGTCATGACGCGGATGCCCAAGCGACGGGCGTCCAGTACAGCCTGCGGGCGAGGTCCTTTCTTGCGTGGTCTATGCAGGAGTATTTCCGATTTATCGGGAGAGCGGACGAGTCCCGTGCCTTCGAGGTGCCGCTGTACGGCCCGGACGGCCTGCTGCATTCTCTCTTGAATTTCACCAACGCTCGTATTCGCTGTGGTTCACACGGTCACGTCGTGTGCGTAGATCGTGTGATTGATGCCCTCTATTGCGTCGAGACGGTCCGGTAGTCCGATCATGATGAGGTTGAAAAGCATGGGAGAGAGCACCGAGTTCTGTGGCGTAACCACACCCCCCATATCAACTGTTCATGGAGGGGCACCGTCGACCTTCACAGTCGCCTTGCGTCCGGTCAGGAAGCTGCTGATCTACCGGTGGAACCTTGAACCAAGACCTAGTTGGCTGATCTTGTCCAAAATGGCAGCATGTTTTACTGTATCGAAGGCACTTTTGAGGTCTAACTCGAGCAGGGCGCGCACGAGCGGGCTTGGTGCGTTAATGACCTGTTCCTTGATTTGCAGCATAGCATCCTGCGTCGAAACTTCTCTGCGGAAGCCGATGATGTGAGTGCCGAAGGCATCCCGCTTTTCGAGAATCATCGTCACCCTGTTGAGGCAGGCGTGCTTCATGACTTTTCCGACGTAGGATCAAGCAATGCAAGATATGATCATACTACCTCTGTTACAGTGGTGTCTCGAACGGAGTGAGAGATGGCCCTCTTTTGTCGTTAACGCTGTTATCCATGGCTTTTTTTATATTTCAGAGGTTGCTTGTTGCAAACGGTGGTAGCTTGCTTCACTGTCAACATCGCCATCATGTCAGTTTACGAAGTGTGTGGTAACGTCGTAGCATGCGCCTCTGGCCACCCCACGGCAGCAGAAACTACTGTAGTGGTTAGAAAAAACATTTTTAAAAAGTCACCCAGTGACCACGTAATACACCAATGAATTTGATATGTATTCTTCCGCATACTTTTACATTTCTTTTCGCAATTTATTGGAAGGCACGCGATAGTTTTCAATCTGGCGACACTGGTACATATTGTCGCTCACGCTATTGGCGACAAGGCTAACATGTGATTGCTCCCTTCACGATGCGACAGATCAACAAAGCCTGCTTGTAGCGGTCGTTCGTTGCTGTCAATCGAAAATGGCATCCATTAGTTCTGACTTTAGGGGGAATGAAGTATTTGTACAGTTAGAAGAGAATGCTCTTGGGTCCGTAAATTAAGCTTTACTATACTTTCCCAAATAAAATACTATAGAAATTTCTAAATGAAACAACTTTCATGAGAAAAATGAACTCTCAACGTTACGTTTATTTACGACAAAGAGATTGTCATAAACATGGAATGTTCTTCTCTTCTCAAACAGATTTTCGGTGTGCCCTTGACTTCCGCTTCTCATCTATACTTCAAAAAGTGACTAAAAACGCGCCTAAAGATAGTTGATTAGCGCAACGCCTTATAGAAAGCTAAGTTCTAGAACTTCACCTCAAACTCTACGCGTGATTCTCGTGCAATTTACGTTCAGCTAATACGTGGTAAAAATAGGTTATGTTTTTTTTCGTCAAGCAAGATTTTTATCACAGGAGACCTTCGCATTTCCCGGTCATCCTTTCATCAGCGACGGAATTCATTTGAACTGTCTCTACCGATAAGCATCCGTACTTTCCCTTGGGAGCAGATTAGAATTCCATGGCCTGATGGTTTAAATAAAGGGACAGCGCCCTCCCTATAACCTTCCCGACTTGGCTACCGGGCTTCCCGGAGAAGAATTATTCTTTCATTATTCTCTTGTGCGTCCCTATTAGGTCACGCGCACGGGATGGCAGCCATTACCCTTGAGTGCTGCAGAGGCTTCGGTAACCGGCAGTATTAACTTATGGAACAACTGCAGATTGTCGCAAAGGGGTCGTCTATTTTTGGTCAGCTAGGGCGTAGCTTAGGAATACTGCACTGGGAAAACTTAGCCAGAGAGACAAAAAAACTGCTGTGGAAAATTAAGTACGTATCCAACAGTGGCACATACCCGAGGTAGCGGTCCTTACAATTTCGACCTCCAAGGTGGTTCCGGTGAGAGATTTCTTCTGTGCGTTGTTGAACAATAAAAGATAGTGTTCAATGCACATGTTAATGGCTGCTAAGGAGGAGTGAGAGACAGGAGCATTCGGCCTTTAGGTAACGCGCACGCTGCAATCCCCATTAGCAGCTATTGGCATGTACATTGAGCACGATCTGACAAGAAAGGGTTGCTACGTTATACTCGTGGGGTGTAACCTCCTTGGTTTTAGAAAGGTTTAGCGAGCGTTTGGCCGCATAGCCATGAATACAGTGAACTAGTATATACCATGAACTCGAGGTGGTTAAAGGTGGGAAGTAAACCCGAAGCGCAAGCCGTAAAAAAGTGTGCATGTGCCACCACCAGTTTAGTCCTTGAAATGTCCGCTGGATGGCGGTGCTTCTATATGGAGAATATATGATGAAAAGATGCGAGATGGTGGTACTTGGAGTGCTGAATAGATGGACGAATGAACACACAGACAGATGCATGGATGGACGCTTGGACGGTTACACAGACGTACACAGGAACGGACGGAAGCAAGAACGAATGGACGGACGAATGCTTCGCCCCACTCCCCATCATTCACTCCGTAGATATGCTGCCGTTTTTTAGCAGTCCCCAGGTAACTAACTGATTTGACTTTGCATATGTTGGGCGAATAACATCGGGCAACGCGTTGGCCAGTTCATTGTAACCCGTAAGTTGACCTCGGTCCACACACTGCCTCGAATAACATTCATCTATTCTTAATCAAATTCCGGTAAATTAATAGCCAGAACTCTTAAGGGAGAAGAAGTTTTTATTGTTGGCAAAGCCCAATTATACGGCTTGCCAGTTTTTTTAGTGTTTACCCGAACGCTTTATTGCGAACACCGAAAGTGTTCTTAAAAAGTGTCGTCTTAACTATATTTACTTGAGACTTTTGTGCACGTCTACGTAGAAACACGTATATGGGACATGAAGGAAACAGCCACAGTGGCGGAAAAATTCGCAGAAGTGGTCCATATACTTGCTCTTACTATAAAACAATAAGCACCAAAGTGGCCTTGTATAATAAATAGTTGTTGAGGTCCTTTGTTGTTTGGTTCTGTCCCAAATTATAGCACATTCTCCTTTACATAATGCTATTACGTGGAGACTGTGAGGTGTTTGTAGATAAATAGAAAAAATAGCCACACGCAAGGTGTAAACTGTCCACTTCAACAAGTGGGATTTCCAACCCTTTCCCCTATGGAGCTCCTGCGTGGCTCAGTGGTTAACGCCTCACACTAGTACACACCCTATGAGTTGGCTCCTTTTCGCGTCTTCATTCAAACTTCGTCCCTAATCATCAAGGGGCGTTTCAGCCAGACCTAAGACAGCGGCTGCCTTATACCCGTTCTCGGCGCGCTTGATGTGTCAAAATTCGATAGCGAATACATATATTTGCGTTAAAAATTGTGGTAAGAAACTGGTTTCAAGATTGATTGATTCATATGTGGAGTTTAACGTCCCGAAATCATCATACGATTATGATAGAGGCCGTAGTGGAAGGCTCCGGAAATTTTGACCTCCTGGGGTTCTTTAACGTGCACCTAAATCTGAGCACTCGGGCCTACAACATTTCCGCCTCCATCGGAAATGCAGCCGCCGTAGCCGGGATTTGATCCCGCGACCAGTGGGTCAACAGCCGAGTACTTTAGCCACTAGACCACCATGGCGGGGCAGTGGTTTCAAGAAATAGAGGGTTTTCATAAGACGCTGTAGTGTACACAATATTTCGTTATGAACAAGCGATACTAGCATTTATCATCCAAAAACTCTATCAGCAGTTTTTCCTTGTGTGCATTGTCAATGGCAGTCAGCCCTTCAATATTCAAACATTCAACTATACCCATACCTTTTGTATACTGCTATATACAATGATTGCTTGATATAAAAAGTCCGCGTATTCTAAACAACAAAAACGTTGATGCGCAGTACATACTGGCGTTTGCGAAGTTGGCTTGAGCAATTGAACATTGAACATTTGTGAAGATCTTTTTTGCAGATTGGTAGCAGTGCCCTTTCGCGACACATAGAGTGGTTGTGCATGTGCGCATGCTCGTCGGAAGCAACCGGTGCTTGAGTCTACTATGCAGGTGTGCACAGTCTGTATGAATTACTTTATGCTGCCACATAGCGGATGAAATTACGCACGAAATCGTGCCTTCCTCCTACAGAAGGGTACTGTCAGAATATTTCCTAACACTCACTGTCTCGGCCGTTTCCTATGCAAGTGGACAGCGCATTATGTAGAGCGACACGACGATTTGATTGTTTTATTAAATCGATGGATCAGCTTCGATTGTGAGCTCCGAGAATCGAAAGTCTTGTTCTTTCAGTTTAGCTGGCATACAATAGAACAGCTGACACAAAACATCAGATGAAAAAAAAAAGCCTTGATAACAAGAGTCAAAATCACTCGCTAAACCAAAATGAAGTGATGCTGCCCATCATGAAACGTGGATTCACTTGAACAGAAAGTTTTTGAAGAAATATTGTGTCACACCCTTTTGAACGTTGGGGAAGTGGTGAAGGATGTGGCGGGAGGGAGGTAGGAGAGGAGCTGATTATTGTTCAGAGCAAGACGTGAAGTTCTGTTCTCGGAGTGAACAGTTCTCGAGTTCTCGAGTGTGTGTGTATGGGGGGGGGGGCGACATTCAATGTTTAGAAGTTGACGCTGGGAGAAAGGGCATGAATGGCCGTTTGAAGACTGTGTTGTACTGACTACAGAACAGTCATGACATATAGCACCTGAAATCATAAAAGCCTAGTCAAGGTGAGCATAGCTCCGAAATAAAATAACCACTTGGAACGTTTGCTTCGATTTCACGCGTTATATATATATATATATATATATATATATATATATATATATATATATATATATATATATATATATATATATATATATATACATATATATATATATACATGTATATATATATATATATATATATATATATATATATATATATATATATATATATATATATATATATATATTTATATTCTAAAGAAGAGGAAGTACTCCGGCGCAGAGGCAGCAGCATCGAGTGTGCAGCAGCGGCAGCAGCATCGAGGGTGCAGCAGCGGCTCGAGCTCGGAAATTGTGGCTGGTGCATCGCTTTCCAAGCCTTCCAAGCACCAACCTTTCTGGTTAATAAATCTCCTTTATAATTGGTGGAGACGTGCCGGGCACCGTCCCTTACACCTTCCCGCTACCATCCTGGAACTCCGTTCTCGACGGCTACCTTCTGCTATGCCGGAAGCCGATCAGCAGACGCTTCCATCTCTTCCGGCCACCTGTCCAGGCAGTGTTCCTCAGCGGGAGCCTCCAATCTTCAGTGGAACAGATGACAACGACGTTGAAGAGTGGCTCTCGACTTTCGAACGGGTGAGCGCTTTAAACAGATGGACGGACGCGGACAAGTTGACACGCGTTTCGTTCTATCTCGCGGGTGTAGCCAGCCTTTGGCTTAGAAACCACCAGGCAGACGTCCGAACGTGGCCGCAATTTAAAACGTCGATTGTAGCAGTCTTCGATCGACCTGCCGTCCGAAAACTTCGTGCCGAGCAACGTTTACGCACACGCGCACAAGAAACGGGTGAAACCTTTACAAGTTACATAGAGGACGTCGTCGATTTGTGCAGACGCGTGAACGCCGAAATGACGGAAGCTGAAAAATGTAAGCACATCCTCAAAGGGATTGACGACGATGCTTTTCAAATGCTCTTGGCGAAAAGCCCGACCACTGTTAACGACGTAATTAGCCTCTGCCAAAGCTACGATGAATTGCGGAAGCAGCGAGCGCTGACAAGACGTCCTTCAGCGCACGATTTGGCATCGCTGTCTAGTGCGATCAGTGGTCATGACCACGCGTCACTAATGGCCGAAATAAAAGCATTTGTCCGCGAAGAAGTTGCACGACAGCTTTCCTTCACACCAGAAGCTACCACAACTTTACCATCGTCTCTACGTGACGTCATTCAAGGAGAGGTCGCTGAGGCCTTACCAGCTGCTCGCGAGCCTAATCTTGTGGCTGCTCCTCTCACCTACGCCGCGGCGGCAGCCATGCCGACTCGCAAGGCGCCTGCGCCTCCGTTCCAGCCTCGCGCGAGCTATCCCCCAGCTCCAGTTCACTGGACCAGCACTAACACCGCCAACCCGTGGCGCACCCTCGATAATCGCTGGATATGTTACACTTGTCGATACCCCGGACACGTCGCAAGGTATTGCCGCCGCCGGACGCATATCACCAATGAAAACCGCCGTGAGCCTTTCTTCCCGCTTGACTCCAACGCGCGATACGGTTCCTCCACTCCAATGCCAGCCCGCTACCAGGACGACTACCGCCCTCGGCCGGGACGTCTTCGCTCGCCCTCTCCACGCCGCCGCTCGCCTTCTCCTATGCGTCGACGGCCCGCACCTAACGAGGAGGAAAACTAGACGACGCAGTTCCTGAGGCAAGAACTGCGCAAGTTTCGGTTTGCCCAAGTCCTCATTTGTCACCTACCAATGTTATTGATGTGTTCGTCGAAAATATCCCTACCGTCGCTCTTGTAGATACCGGTGCAGCTGTTTCGGTAATAGATGCTGGATTTTGCCGCTCAATTCGTAAGGTTACGACGCCTTTCTCCGGATTATCGCTTCGCACAGCCAGTGCTCAACCTGTTCAACCGACCGCAGTATGTACAGCCCGCGTGACAATTCAGGACGTTCTGTATACGTTAGAGTTCGTTGTTCTTTCATCATACTCCCATAATGTTATTTTGGGATGGGAGTTTTTGTCGCGTCATAACGCCGTAATCGACTGTGCTAGGGCTGAGGTCGAATTTTGCTCACTGGATGACCAAGCGTCCGTCGACACCCAGTTTGCCGCTAAACTTGTCGTTAGCGATGACACCTGCATCCCTCCATGCTCTTTTGCGTTCGTGCCAGTTTCATGCAGCGCCATATCCGACGGCACGGTCTTCTTCACACCATCTCCAATATTCGTCGCCCAAAGAGCTCTCCCCCTGCCTTTTGCTGCTCTCGATCTTGTACAAGGGTCAACCACAATGCCAATTTATAATCATGAGTCGTCGTCTTTATCTCTACTTTGTCGCGAGTGCCTTGGCCACGTCGAGACAATCAGTTCTTCCAGAATTATATCCGTCCCCGATGAGGTGCCTTCTACCTCCGTCTGTGAACTGGCTGTCGTCTCAGCGCCTGACTCAAACATATTTCAACATATTTCGGCAAACATATTTCAACCATTCATCGCTGCAGATTTGACATCTTCGCAGCGTTCACAACTCCTCACCATTCTTGAGAGCTACCGCCACTCTTTCGACGTTGAACAAACATCTCTCGGCCGTGCCTTAGCAGTAGAACACCACATCGACACTGGGTCCCACTCACCGCTGCGACAACGACCATATCGCGTGTCCGCTACAGAACGCCGCGTCATTGCTGACCAAGTAGACGACATGCTTCGCAGAGGCGTCATTCGACCTTCACAGAGCCCATGGGCGTCTCCGGTGCTTCTCGTCAAAAATAAAGACGGTTCTATTCGTTTCTGTGTCGATTTCCGGCGATTGAACAAGATCACGCTGAAGGATGTCAATCCACTACCGCGCATTGACGATGCTTTGGACAGTTTGCAGGGTGCCGAGTTCTTTTCCTCGTTAGACTTGCGGTCAGGCTACTGGCAGGTGCCTATGGCGGAGGCCGATCGCCCCAAAACCGCTTTTGTCACGCCAGACGGCTTATATGAATTCACCGACATGCCCTTCGGACTTTGCAATGCACCTGCAACGTTCGAACGAATGATGGACAACATCCTGCGTGGACTAAAATGGAAGATATGCTTGTGTTACCTCGATGATATCGTGGTCTTCGCCCCTAACTTTGACACACACTTACGTCGCCTTCAGCACGTCCTTACTTGCTTAACTAACGCCGGTTTGCAATTAAATCTCAAAAAATGTCGATTTGCCATGCGTCAACTGAACATTTTGGGCCACGTTGTTTCCAAGGAAGGCATCCTCCCGGATCCCGAGAAATTGCGAGCTGTTACGGCGTTTCCTAAACCTGCCACCATCCAAGAACTTCGAAGTTTCATCGGCTTGTGTTCGTATTTCCGGCGATTCGTCCGAAACTTCGCGTCTATTATATCACCTCTCACGCAACTTCTCAGCAGCTGTAAAGACCTCTTATCGTGGTCCCCTGCCTGCGACGAGGCTTTCAACACCCTGCGACGGCTTCTTACGACGCCACCAATTCTACGCCATTTCGATCCTGAAGCGCCAACTGAAATCGACAACGACGCCAGTGGTGTAGGCCTGGGTGCTGTGCTCGCACAGCGTAAACCGGAACATCAGGAATACGTCGTGGCATACGCTAGTCGCACACTTACCAAGGCTGAGAGCAACTACAGCGTCACAGAAAAGGAGTGCTTGGCCATTGTGTGGGCCCTTGGAAAGTTTCGCCCATATCTATATGGTCGTTCTTTTGACGTCGTGACCGACCACCACGCGCTGTGCTGGCTTTCGACGTTAAAAGACCCATCTGGCCGCCTCGCTCGCTGGGCGTTGAAAATTCAAGATTACGACATACGCGTGGTTTATCGGTCAGGACGGAAGCATGCTGACGCCGACGCCCTTTCCCGTTCCCCCCTGTCCCAGAATGCCACAGCTGACTCCGCTTGCGATTCCACATTGTCATCGCTTGACTTTGACACCATTGCTATCGAACAACGCAATGACCCGTGGACTGCGTCTCTCCTCAATCATCTCTCCGACACTTCTGAACTCCCAAAGACGCGAACGCTTCGGCGCCAAGTTCCACACTTCTCGATACGTGACACGCTTCTCTATCGACGTAACTACGCACCAGAGGGACGCAAGTGGCTGCTCGTCGTTCCACGAACCCTGAGGTTGCAGATTTGTTCCTCTTTTCACGCTGACCCACAATGTGGCCACGCAGGAGTCTTCAAGACCTACGAAAGGCTTCGACATCGCTACTACTGGCGTGGCATGTATACCTTCGTCCGCAACTTCGTCCGCTCTTGTGCCATGTCAGCGCCGAAAATTTCCACCACACGCCTCCGCCGGTGAACTGCAGCCTTTACCATGCCCTTCCCGACCCTTCGAACGGGTTGGAATAGATATTTATGGGCCACTTCCATTGACTCCGACTGGTAACAGGTGGATAATAGTTGCTATCGACCACCTAACGCGCTATGCTGAGACCGCTGCTCTTAAAACGGCTACAGCACAAGAGGTTGCCACTTTCCTACTACGTCATTTTGTGTTGCGTCATGGAGGCCCTCAAGAACTCCTCAGTGACCGCGGCCGCGCCTTCTTGTCCGAGGTCATTGAAAAATTGCTCGCTGAGTGTGCTATTGTACATCGCACATGTACCGCTTACCACCCACAAACCAATGGGGCTACCGAGCGCTTTAATCGTACTCTCGGTAATCGTACTCTCGGTATATATATATATATATATATATATATATATATATATATATATATATATATATATATATATATATATATATATATATATATATATATATATATATGTTATGGGATATGGCACAACGGGAGCGTTGTCAACAAGGATAAATATATTTATCCTTGTTGACAATGCTCCCGTTGTGCCATATCCCATACCTTCTCGAAGACTAACTGGCCCATTGAATTATTACTCCCAGTATATATGCCTATATATATATATATATATATATATATATATATATATATATATATATATATATATAGTTATACGTATGAAAGTCAAAGCGCATTCACATAACGACTGTCTTTCAGCTGACGTTTCGATTAGAGCTCCATCCTTTTCAAGGCATAACATTATTTACAAATTTTCTGTGTCTTCTTATAGCTTCTCGAGACAGGAGGAAATGGGACAAAAGAAAAATATAAAAAACACTGTGGGGAGAAACGTTAAAAAATAAATTTTAAAAATCTAGGAGAAGAAGCAAGAAAAACACGACCGTATTAGGAAAGGACAGCATCTCAAGAGTGTACTGCGAACGTAAGAGAGCCGTGTCATCATTGTCAACAAAACCTCCCGCGCACCCACCGTTTTCCAAGTGAACAGGGTGACGACCATTCAAGTATTGCACTCTCCGGTGCAATCCGCTGGTGGCTTGTCCGCCTTTGAAGTTCACCACAAATCGGCAGGGGTAAACTTAAGCACTTCGAGTGCATGTTGGTGGCGTCGGAAGATGTGAAAAAAGCAGGTAATTATGACACCGCCATCAATATTCATTATATGCATTGGCTCCTGTCAGTGAGAGATAAGGAAGGTGCGTTAAAAAAAGTAAGAGAGAGAAACAAAAAAAAATGGCAGCATATCCACGGGGTGAATGATTGAGATGGGACGAAGCATCCGTCCGTTCATTCGTTCTTGCTTTCATCCGTCCATGCGTCTGTCTGTGTGACCATGCATGCGTCCGTCCGCCATTCATGCGTGCGTCTGTTCGTGCGTCCGCACGTTCATCCATGCGTCCGTCCCTGCGTTAGTCCATGCAACCGCCCTTGCGCTCGTCCATGCGTCCGTCCGTCCGTGCAGCCATTCATGCGTCCATCCGTGCATCTGTCTGTGTGTCCGTTCGTCCATCAAGTCAACACTCCAAGTACCCCCATCTTGCATCTTTTCATCATATATTCCGCATATAGAAGCACTGGCATCTGGCAGACTTTCCAATGACTAAACGAGACTTGGCAAACGCACACTTTCTTACCGTTTGCGCTTCGTGTCTACTTCATTACTCTTCATTAACTCTTTTCCCAAACTCTTCTTATTCTAGGCCTCTGAAAACATCCTGTAAGCACGTGGTAAATAACATTGGGGAGATTGTATCCCCACGTCTTGCACCCTTGTTGATTGACATTCTGTCACATTCTTTATGGAACACTATGGGGGCACTTGATCCTCTCAAGATTTCCTGCAGAACGTTTATGCTTTGTAGGCGCCCCGATTCCGCAGTGTCTGCATGACTGCTGATATTATACTGAATCGAATCCCTTCTCGTAATCGATGAAGGCTATGTATAGTGTAATAAAATGAAAAGTTTGACGAGTTGGTTTGACGATATTTTTGGTAATATTTCGGCGTGCACACAGTGAACGGGAGAACGGAAGGCTAGAAGACCAACAAGCGTGATTGGATGCAGAACAGGCACCATGGGCTGAAGGGTAGACTGCGGGTCATCAGGTGTTTCCAGATATATGCCTTGTCGGCTTTGACTTTCCCGATTGCATAACGACGCTCTCAGCCCATATAGGCGTATTTGGCTGAAGTGTATCTTCAAAGGGTGCATACAAGACAGCACTTGCGGGAAGTACACATAGACAAATAAAGTCGTAGTTAGACTTACTTTGAGAAGATAGATAAAGCAACCAAAAGAGAAATCCCACCATAAGCCACGATCTGAATACAAAATCGGTGTTTCTCCTCAAAACTTGTGCGAGTCTATTGTGTTTAGAATAAGTGTTGAACGCTTTAGATCACTATACTATGAAAAATTCATACTTAGGTTGTTCCCATTGGGGACAGATGTGCTTATATGACATTATGAATGACTTAGGGTGCAATTTCAACCTCCTTTGGGACAGCAGTAAGCTGACGAAGACTGCAAATGTGGACTTCTGGTTCGGCAAAAGTGGTTTACAATTAACAATATACTTGATACTGAGCCATGGAAGGGCAGACAAAGCGGACCACCACAGGCAAGAGGAGGGGCATTCACACAGAGGCATCAAGGTTCATTTGTGCGCTCAACTCGTCAAAGTATGAGCACCGAAAAGGCTCGCATCACACCCCTCTTCTCAAAAACCGTCATTGCAAGATTGCTTCTCATAATAAAAAGAGAGTTACGGTAATACACTGAATTATGTGCAAAGATTGTACAACTTATCCGATGCCTGCGCTTTGTCGTCTAAACGCTTGGCATAAACTTTGAATACCAACGTGTATTTTGCTCTGCCGTGCGAATAATATCTCAAAAAAAATGGCAGCATATTGACAGGGTGAAAGATGGGGAGAGAGGCGAAGCATCCGTCGCAGGTATTTTAGAGAAACCGCAATATCTCTTTCATAAACCGAAGCTGCCGATCAAGAGGCACGTCTTGCAGTTAATTTAGTAATCCTATATTCTGTCTACAATACGGTCCACATTGCAGTCGATCCGCAGGGCTGGTGCATGATTTCAGAGTCAATGAAGATGCGGCCATCTTCACGTGTTGTTTAGACTGAAAAGCATTATCCAAAATACGTTTTTAACTTTTGCTAAACATGATTTCAACTTTTAATTGAGCCACGTTTTGCTAAATGGCGTAAACGCATTGCAAGGCGAAGAAATAAGGACGGGAAAAAGCGTCAACTACCAAAAGAGAGTACATGTAAGTTGATGTGCTTTCCTCCTCCTGTTATTCACCTTGCGTTGCGTTGTTACGAATATATAGCATAAATAGTCATATTATGCCATATTTATCGTTTTTAGTATTAATGATGACATGAACGCTTATTATACGAAACCCGTAGCTTACAACTGAAATACTCGAGTTCTCTTAAAGTGTCCAAAAAGTAAAGTTGACTGATATTATGCATTGAACGAATCATCAGTTAGCCTCCGAATTCCGAAAATAAAATTTATTTTAGCATTTTAAAACATATCTTCCTCGATGTGACGCATTATTTGTGGGTAACTCGAAACCAAGGCATTTTTTAGGGCGAAGCTTCTTAAAGCGGCACCCGTTTGTCCCTCGTCGTTGTACGTAACTTGTCTTACGCTTTGACCTGCAAGGTGGTGCCAGTGGGATATTTCTCCTGTGCGTTGTTGAACAATCAAAAATTCGCAGCGTGTACGTTGACTAAAAGCTGAATTGTCCTCTCTCTCATTACCTATTAGCAGCCATTGGCATGTACATTGAGCACTATGTGACAAGAAAGGCTTGCTTCGTTATACTCGCTGGATGTAGCCTCCTTGGTTGTAAAAGGTTTAGCGAGCATTGGGTCACAGTATCATGAATACAGTGAACTAGTATATATCATGAACTCGAGGTGGTTAAAGATGGAAAGTAGACACTAAGCGCAAGCCTTAAGAAATTGTGCGTGTGCCACCTTTCGTTTAGTCTTTGGAATGTCCGCTGAATGGCAGTACTTCTGTATGCGGAAGATATGATGAAAAGATGCGAGATGGTGGTACGTGAAGTGTTGACTAGATGGACGAACGGACACACAGACAGATGCACGACGCAAGCACGGATGGCTGAATGGACGGATGGATGCATGGACGGACGCAGGAGCGGATGCATGGATAAACGCAGGGACGGACGCTCGGATAGACGTGCGGACGCATGAACAGACGCACGCATGGACGGGCGCATGGACGCACGGACAGTCACACAGACGGACGCATGGACGGATGGAAGCAAAAACGAATGGACGGACGGATGCTTCGCCCCACTCTCCATACTTCACCCCGTGGATATGCTGCCATTTTTTTAAACCTCTTTGTGCCAAACATCGCGCGAGTGATCCATCTGCATAATCTTTCACAAATATTAGTAAAAACTGAAACCGTCAGCATTAGGGCAACTTGCGAAGATTTACTACGATTACATTTTACGACAAGAGAAGATGCAGCAAACATCACGTGGACAATAAACACGTGGACGCGAGGTTCTGATGCACGTCCATCGGAGTAGAGCCTTCTGTCTTTCAGTTGCATTTCTAGGTAACTATATTTCAGCGCAATCAGCCACTGACACAGAACTTGCAACTGTTGTGTTAATGATGTTTCAGTGTAACTGGAGCTTAGATTGTTAATTTTTTTTTGTTGCACGTAACAAATAAAATAGTGTGAGAAGACGCAGTTATTTTGAAATGTATCCGAAGTGAAGTATTCTAGCTACTTCTGACAATCAAAGTTGATTGCAGTCAAAAAGCAGCTTTCTATCGCACAACAATTGGCGAATGGGCGCTTCGTTTTCCACGCAATAAATTCAGAAAATAGCTTCGATTGCAATTTATGGGCGGCATAGCCCGGTAAACATTAACATGACTTTGAACACGGGCTGTTCACAACACTGATGCATTCATGCCATCTACATTCCACATGAAAATTTATTTTGCAAGAAAAACACTTAAACTATGACATCGGTGCCGCAAAAACAAAGTTTTTGGTCTTTATTATGTTCTGTTTTTGTATAAGTTTCGTCAGTTTGGAGCACGTCAAGAGTTTACGAGCACGCTAGAGAGTCATCAAACCGCCTTGCTCCATGGAGGCGTCGCTACACCGTGGCTACGAATGCGATGTGCCCGGCCTGCTGATACAATTTCTCATGGAATTCTGGATTCACCCTACCATTACGGTTGAGCCCTGGGACGGTAATGGCAGAGTTCAGTTGCTGAACACTTATTTTAGAATCTACGTAATGCCGGTGAAGTTAGAGTTACATTTGGCAAGATTTAACAATATGCCTTTGTTTAAAGAAATGATTTCAAGTTGACGTGACCATCGAAAATGTACTGTACGCTTATTTAAAGGTTTTGTGATAGGTCCTGCTACAGATCGTTAAAAATGCTGAATGCATGGCAACTTCTTTGGAGACAGGTTCAGAGATCCAATATGTGAAGTTTGAAGGGACTTTAATATTACATACACAGGAAGCATCGGATAAGTTGCACGAGAGAAGGTAGCCAGCTGCATACTTCCAGGGCTTTGTCCGACAACCTTCAATGTGAATTTCCACGCTGTTCTAGACCGCGCTTACAAGATGTACTACGGAGCTCGTCCAAATACAGCCACAGATGGCGGGAATAAACAATGTTGCCTCCACCTAACTTTGTCTGACAGTTTAGCGCTGACTGCATACATCACACAACCAAGAACATACTGTGAAAATAACTCAGATCTTAAACTGCATTAATTGTCTCACCCCGCGTTCTCTTTTATGCCTATTGAAAATTGAACTCAAAGTACGTGTTTGTATTTTCATACTTTGATGCTCTGATTTGAAGTGCCTTATAATCGTAGACAAACTTTTGCAACACATAAACACCGGCTATATGAGTTTGTGACAATAGATGCATGAAAGAAAACTCCCAGCATATCCACGAAGTGAATGATGACGAGTGGGGTGAAGTGGACGGACGGACGCACGGATAGACAGATGGATTTAAAACACATGGACGGGCAGATGCAAACATGGACGGACGCACGAGCGCATGCACGGATGGACGCACAGACGAATGGACGGACGCATGGACGAACGCAGGGACAGACGCATGCACGGACGGATGGATAAACAGAAGCACGGACGAACGCATGGACGGATGAATGGACGCACAGGTGGATGCACTGATGGACGCTCAGGCGGACGTACGGATGCATGGATGGATGCACGAATGGACGGACGCACGGATGAACGAATGAACGACCAACAAGACGGATAGATGGACGGACGAAAGGGCATATGGAGTAACGCGGGGACGAACGAACAGATGAATGGATGGATGAACGCAGAGATGGACGCACAGATGGACGCACGAGAGGATCGAAGAACGCATAGACAGGTGCATGATTGGACGTCCGCATGAACGGACGGACGGATGAATGTACGGATGAACAAATGGACGCACGAACGGACGGATGGACGGAAGCAAGTACGAAAAGATGGACACCCCCTCCCCCCCCCCCCAGCATTCAGCATTCACTGCAGGGATCACAATTCACAACAGGGATATATGATTTTCAGTAGAGGTCAAGTAGTGCCCTCTAGTATCGTACTATTTGCATTTTTCAGCGTATATGCATTTCGTCAAATGTACAAGTACCACCTTCTAAGGCCGGTTCAAGAACTAACGAGAGGTGGCTACATACGATTACGATGGGACGCTCAGACCACGCCTAGAGGAGCTTCGCCTCTAAAACGGGGAAATCTCGGGTAAGTGAAGGTGCAATCACTGTTTGCCCGCAGAAACCGTGGTCGATTCTTTAAATCCTTCATGCTTTCTACAGCACTACTGCAAGTTCAAGCTTGTTGGAGATTAACACTACTGTATTTTATCTTCAAGCACAATGTGAATATTTCTTTTAAAGCCGATAAATCATGGCAGCCAAATCAACGCAGTAACTTAGACTTAAACAAGGAGGTTAGGACACAACTATATTCTAGTTTGCTATAGACACAACCTATCCGCATTTTACTTACTGGGCATTTGTCCTTTGCTTGACTGTCAGTGAAAAATTGACAACCAGTGAAAATCCTTGCAGGGTTCAGTATTTACTCGCCTGAATGAATCCAAACGCAGAAATCATAGTTTTCTTTCTCAGGGGATTGTGTTGTTCCATTCCCACTCTCCTAAAAGCTTTTTGCGCCTAACAGGGCCTTGTACTGCCTCCGAGATCGGAAGCGTTACCGCCTTTCTGAGTACAGTGCACTTTTCCATGACGTCAGTGATCAGCCCGTCTTCTTCCAACCGAGCCTCATGCGAAGGCGTCACGTTGCTGTCACAAATCTTGGAGAAGTGCTGAAATGAAGCTGCATATTAGTAATAATAAAGCTCACAGCCGAATCCTATGCAATTCCATATTTCGTGAATAACTTCCTTCTGGAAGGCTTATTCTCCTACTTGCCACTTTAAATAGACATCTATGAGCGTAGACAATAACGGAACACTCATATGAAGGAGCGAAGGGTAGAGATTAGAGAGAATATAGAACATCAAAACAAACTACAAAATTGATAACACCAAATTACATCCTCGCTGTTCAGACTGACTGACTCCTTCTCCAGAGTTACACTTTGGCGGTATCACTTCCCGACATCTTACTTTGTTCTTACGTTGAGAGTTTGTCCGTCATTTGCCCGTTTCCTATTTATGAAAACTTTATATTTAATTATCTTCGTTTCTTCATTACTCCTCTTTTCCCGCAACAGTAGGAAGCCTTTCCGGATCCTTCCTGCCGTTTATCATCTGTCTGACTACTCTCTACGTTTTTATAACAAAGCATGATTATGCAGTGCAAAACCATCCTCCCCCAAACCGGATAGGCCAGTAAATATACTGCCATACTAAATCAGTAGAGCCAATAATGGCTAACGTGTTGTCTTTTCTTGAGAGGTGATGACAGCATGTACCGTTAAATGTACTGCAAGCACCAAGATTTCAGAAAAAGTTACTGAAGTATCCTACGAGTGGAAGCTTGTAAAAATTTGTTTCCGTTTCAGTGAAAGAGATAGCGAAAGTAGCTAGGTGGTAATGGCGATTACCCTAGAATGTACGGGGGAGCTATTATTGATTGTGAACTTGATTTCTCTTTCTCACTCTCTTTCTCTCTCTCTCTCTCTCTCTTTATTGGTTCCACGTACTGAAACCACAACATCCATAAGAGGCACGTCGTAATAGACGGCTACTGAAATTTCGAGCAACTGGTGTTCTTTCCCGTGCTCTAACATGGCACAATGCTCTGGCCTCCTCCAGTTTTATGTTTTCATCAAAATTAGCGATATCACTGTAAGCAGAGTAACATCGAAGTAGACTACAGTGTAGTTGCTGAGGCAAGAGGAACCGCTTGTTCTACGCGCGAGGTTTTACTAGGTAACCCAAACTATAACGTTTATATCGTGCTGATGTCATAAAAAAGAGCCCATAGCTCGAAGAGATTCAAAAAAAGTTCACATTATAAAAGCAACACACTATGTCTGAAGCAGTCATTCCTCGTGTCGTTCCAAGATATATATATATATATATATATATATATAATGAAGAAATGCAGGGAGGTTAACCGGAAAGCAAGTATTTGTTTTGCTACCCTGCACTGGGGAAGGGGGAATGAGAAACAGAAAAGTAAGGAAAGTGGAATGAGAGAGAAAAACAGAGCGGCAGGAGGAAGCGACAACACAGACACACACACACTAAAATGTCACAATCATCCGACGAGACGTGTCGATCGCAGAAACTTCAAGAGGGCCTTCGTCGCTTTTTGGCGTGAAGCTCGATCTTTCCGGCATTCAAAAGTTAATTTTTTGAGAACGAAAGCAGACACACTCGAAGGAAAGACAGCAATATTTCAGGACATTGCGGCTGATTTAACAAAATGCACATATTCTGAGGTCGCCAATGTTTTCCAATACATTGCCCACTTTTTTAGAATATTGCCTTTTTTTTCGTTTTCATTTTAGGCTCAGTGTGTATGGTAGGACACTGTAATTAGTATGGTAGGGCGGATACCGATCGGAGCCATTCCAAGCTTGACAGTTGGCCGCTCGCGTCTAGAACAATGCTGCAGTCAGTCAGATCGATAGCAACCCTATTTCTGGATCTGGGACCTTGATCGGCATGGTACGCAACTCCCTGCGAAATGGGCAGAGTATATCCAGGTCTCTTATAAAACGTGCCTTGCTTAAGGGCAGAAATATTGGTGAAATATTTTATAGAACACATAAAACCAGACATCTTTAACCACCATTTCTAGCAGGGTACTCACAGCTGTTATGGTGGTACAGTGGCCATGCCGCTCAGCTGCTGCCCCAATTTCAGGGTTTTGTTCGTGGCTGCGGCAGTCGAATTTTAATTGAGGCCAGAGTGCTAGTTGTCCATGTACTGCCTAATTTTTGCAGCAGTTACAGAACAATAGGTGGCGAAACTTCTGAAGTCCTTGAACATGGCGCCCCTCGTTATCCCATCATCGTTTTAAGACGTAGAACACCATACATTGATATACAGCGTAAGCATTCGTATCACTGGGTACAGATGGTACGAAATTCAGCCAATCTTCAAATAAGAAGTTCAGTAATAATCGGGAGAATCCCTCAACAACTCGCAACAAATTTTAATGACGTTTGTTGTCATAAACAATTGATGTGCCAATTTAATGGGCTGACTTCATGGCTTAGGGCCGATTTCAGCATATTTATATGCATTGCGCACACCTTCGTAAAGCTCGTGTAGTCTTGTACGTCGTATGCTCGGTGTGTTCTAGTCAGTCAGTGTGAGACAGCGGGTCAGTTGACAAATCTGTGTCGCCGCGTCCGCTCTTTGAAACGGAATTGGAACGCTGTTTGCGGCTTCATGTGACGTGCGAGCCGCATGATCTGCTGTATCATTTTCTCTTATGCCTCAATGCCCAGGTAGCCATTGAGAGACGATGCCGTGGCCTTCTTGTATTAAGAGGTGTTGAAGTTTCTTGGTTTGGTAGGTCAAACTGGTCGTGACATCCGCGTTGGAGAACTGACCACAGGCACTCTAACGCTGGTTTTGAGTCAGAAAACACGGCCCATTCACTTGGTCTTTCTTCAGAATTGATGAGTTTGTGTGAATGCCTCTGACTTGCGGTGAACTTATACACGCTGCAGTGAAATCACTGTCAGTCTCTCCCTTTTCCTTTCCATCTTTTTTCTCTTTCTCATATTTATTCTTCCCTTCCTTAATCCTCAAGTGTAGGGCAGCCAATCGGATGTCTCTCTGGTGAACCTCCCTGCCTTCTCCCTTTTGTTGCTTCTTTCCTTCCTTCAGTTGTACTTCGCCACTCCTCCCACGCATGTAGTCTTATTAGAATGATTACTAACATTTCAGAAGGTTTTCGAGAGGTTCCATAAAAGGAGGACGCGATTTCACCGACAGCAGCTGTAAATAATTGGGTGGTAAAATCCCATGACGCAGTTGCACATGGCACCATTCGACAGTAAAAACTTTGGTAATCGCAGGCACCGTTGAAGGATTCAACGCAGGTTTTGTTCTTTAATAGATACATAAAGACGGCGCTGCTGGTTCATTTACAGCTCCACTCTAAAAGCGTGAATAATTCATATTTCTGATTTGATTTGATTGATTTTTGGGGTTTAACGTCCCAAAAGCACCATATGATTATGAGAGACGCCGTACTGGAGGGCTTCAGAAATTTCGACCGCCCGGGATTTTTAACGTGCACCCAAATCTAAGTACATGGGCCTACAACATTTCCGCCTTCATCGGAAATGCAGCCGCCACAACCGGGATTTGATCCTGCGACCTGCGGGTCAGCAGTGAGTACCTTAGACATTAGACCGCCGTGGCGGAGCAAATTCATATTTCTATGTACTTCACTCTAAAAAAGGCAGCAGGCTATGTGTTCATTGAGGCAGTAGCTCATGAACTAAACACGACGTGCGAAAATCACTCAGGTGGTGCCTACTGCAATGTGACCCATATTCTCTCAAAGTGTGGTTGTAGCATACATGCTGTATTGTTGCCCCCGTACATTTTATGTGACGTTTTGTGGATTGCACACGTCGAAATTTCTCAGTTTTACTAGCCACTGCGACATTGGTACAAACATAACGATAAATATTTCGTTGAAAAGCAGTTTGTATCACAAAGAAGTCTAGCGCTTGTATTTAGAACAACGCTTGCGCCCTCAATGAATACCACCTCGTACGCGCCTTTTGAAGAAGGAATGCGAAAGAAACTGATGCATTGTGTGAGAAGAATATTTATTACGCGTACTTTCCAAGCGACTATGTTAACGACTTTGATGATTAAATTTGTGCTTAGAAAAATGTTTAACAATTTAGAGTATTCGGTACTCTACCATGGGAGAGCAAGGGGCCGTCAAGGTCAGTTTCATCGAACCGAGGAAACCTGCGTGAAGTTTTAATCATACCAAAGTATGTGTTTAGAAAAGGTGTTTAATGATGTAAAGTCCGGTGTACTCTACTATAAAAGAGCAGAAAGCCATCCCCAAGTCACTAACTCTACCATACCTTAAAAGTGCGGCAGCTTGGGCTGGTTGGTATGACATGACGATAGTTATAGCGCCAGAACAGAACGACGACAAAGAGACAAGAAGCTTCGTGCCCTTTTTGTCTCTGTGCCGTCGTTCTGGTCTCGCGCTCTAATTATCGTCTACCATACCGTTGCTGTGTGTTTAGAAAAGTTCGGCATATCCACGTACCTGTGAATCGACAATATGCAAAGCATGCGGAGGGAAGGTGACCGTTTCGCAATTCTTTATTGAGCAACACGTCGTGAAATGACACTAAATATATGTACAAATGTTGAACGCACTGATATATGTTGAAGAGTTGCATATATTTATATAACCAGTTCTTTGCACTTGCGTAACGATGCCAACGGGAGCATGCGCATTAAAAACACCAGAAGCTGATATAAAGCACTGATGCTCGTGAGGATGCTGGCCCTGGACACCGCCACATAAATCAACTTCAGCGCATGTCAACTAACCACTATTAACCTTAAAACGACATGACTGCTGTATCGAAGAATTGTTTAGTTTGTAGGGTTTAACGTCCCAAAAGCACGATATGATTATGAGAGACGCCGCAGTGAAGGGCTCCAGAAATTTCTGACCACCTGGTATTCTTTAACGTGCACCCGAATCTGAGCACAGGGGCCCACAGCATTTCAGTCTTCATGTATCAAAGAAGTGCATGTGTAATGTTTATAAAATATGGTAGGCAGCACTCCAACCTCTATTGACGTTTCACGAAGATTAGCGTCTACTTTAAAAGTACTTCCGAGACCTGGCGTAGGTTTGTGTTAAAATGCTCCGTTGCCGTGCATAATGCTTAGGTTCAATTCCGCCTGAGACCCTGACATTTATTCTTTGCATTGGTCGGGTCAACGCTACCGATGTCGGGTATTTCTTAACGCTCGGACGTTAAAATTGCCCATGTGTGTTTTCGTCATTACGACAGGTGTCAATCACCTGTGGCACATAACCGCATACCAGCGGCACATGCCCGCCCGTAGGTATGTATGTGATACTATCTGCGGGAAAGTGTTTGACAATGTACGAAACGGGATCGTCACATTATTCATGTTTTGACCAGCGCATCATTCTCTTCAAACCATCATACGCTCCAATGCTAATTTTGGTTCACACCAAGTTAAGGGGGTGACCGCGAGAGCATCTAAACATAAGCGGCATTAGATATATATGATGAATATCACCGAAGTTCGCTAAGAAATATTTCGCATTTCAAAAGTGGTGAACGATTTGGCGAATTCAGTTCTCTACTACATGAGAGAGCATAAAGCCACCCAGAGAGTCTCATATTTGATGAGGTCGCATTAGTGTGTGTGCTGACGAAACATATTCAACGATTTAAAGTACTTTGTACCCCTACTATGGGAGAGCATGGGAAAGGGGGGGGGTTAGAAAAAAGTGGATAACAATTTAGAGTACAAGTTTCTCTACCATGGGAGAGCTTAAAGCCGTCCCGTTCGCGTCAACGTATAAAAAAAACGAGAAGGAAAAACAGAAGGCGAACCATGAAATATAAAGTTTACGAGCATTAGTGGCAAAGCTGCGAAGCGATTTCTCGTTAAAAGTCAAATTTACTAACCCATTGGGTGGCACAACTTTTAAAAATGTCTATACTGCGTTTCTCGAGCTACTTTCATACCATTTTTTTCTAGCATTAAATGATATGTTGGGTTTGCAATATAAACTAAACCTTTTAGGCCGCTTTCACACTGAGCATTCCGGCCGCCGAAAGTGCTCCGAATCCGGTTCGGCGGCGGCGAGTTCCGCCGAAATGGCCCTCTCCGCGCTCTCGGACATCTCGGACCGATTTTTGCGGCGCCTGACGCGTAATCGGTCACCGTGGACCAATAGGAGCGCTAGTTGAAGCATTTTCAAAAATGGCGGCCAAGCCCTACTCACTTGTTAACCGCAGTACACGTAACTGAATGTTGAAACCAACGGGAGTTTAACCTACTCTGTGCCTACTTCGCCTCCGTATTTCGAGAAAGAGGTGACCGAGCTTGCTGTTTGCGTGACCGAGTTTGTTGCGGTCTTGCAGATCAAAACAAACCCACCAACGCCACTGGCGTCGGTGGTTTTTCTGCTCTTCGTGCATTACAAGACAGCCACTTGCCAGCAAAGTAAGCAGTACTGTCTTTTCTTGCTTCTTGCGTACGAGAACCGCCGAAGTATACACCACCGGATGGCGTAGTAGCGTTTGCGAGCCGCGACAACAACCGGGTGACAGCGCATCCATCCCGCGTTCGCCAAGTAGTAGATGGCATATTCGGCGGCGCGGGGCGCGTCCAGTGCGAACGACGCTGCGTTTCGGCGGCAGGGGAATTTCGGTCGCTGTAGAAAGCGGATGTTTCAGTGTGAACTAGGCATTAGGGGCGAACCTTCTTAAAGCGGCACCAGTTCGTCTCTCGTCGTGCGTAACTATAGTCTTACGCTTTGTCCTGCAAGGTGGTGCCGGTGGGAGATTTCTCCTGTGCGTTGTTGAAAAATAAAAAAAATGGCAGCATATCCACGGAGTGTATGATGAGAGTGGGGCAAAACATTCGTCCGTCCATTCGTTCTTGCTTCCTTCCGTCCATGGATTCGCTCGCAGAATTTCAAGCTGGACGGTTGTGCCCTCGCGATCTCTGGCATCAGCGTAGCTCCCGCCAACTGGTTCGCCCTCCGCGGTCTCCTGACGCCGAGCAGCTCTCGCATTGTGGCACCCCGCCCTTGGACTGCTTCGACCGGATTCCCACTTTCCTATCTCCTTCTTTCTTCTCTCGTTGGCTGTCTTCTTCTCCGTCTATTTTCCTTCTATTCTTTTTATCCCTCCTTCCCGCCACCCCTATAAGGCACTGCTGCCCAACGCTCACTAAACCTTTCTAAGACCAAGCAGGTTACGCCCAGCGAGTATAACGTAGCCACCTTTTCCTGTCAGATAGTGCTCAATGTGCATGCCGATGGCTACTAATGGGATATAAGAGACAGGAGAATGCAGCTTTTACTTTCTCACGGCTTGCGCTTCATGTCGACTTCCACCTTTAAGCACCTCGAGTTCATGGTATATGCTAGTTCATTGTAATCATGGCACTGCGGCTAAACGCTCGTTAAACCTTTCTAAAACCAACGAGTTTACACCCAGCGAATATAACGTAGCAACCCTTTCTTGTCAGATAGTGCTCATTGTACATTCCAATAGCTGATAATTGCTAATGAGAGACCGGAGCATTTGGATATCAGTTAACGCGCACGCCACAACTTTCTATTGTTCGACAAAGCACAGGAGAAATCTCCCACCGGCACCACTTTGCAGGTGAAAATGTAACAATTGTTACACACGACTACGACTACGAAGGACGAACGGTTGCCGCTTTGAGGAGCTTCGCCCCAAAAATTCGCAGCGTGCGCGTTAACTGAAAGCCGAATTCTCCTGTCTCTCATTCCCATTTAGCAGCCATTGGCATGTACATTTAGCCCTATCTGACAAAAAAGGGTTGCTAGGTTATACTCGCTGAGCGTAACCTCCTTGGTTTTCAAAATATTTAGCGAGCATTGGGCCGCTGTGCCAAATACAGTGAACTAGTATACACCATGAAATCGATTGATTGATATGTGGGGTTTAACGTCCCAAAACCACTCTACGATTATGAGAGATGCCGTAGTGGAGGGCTCCGGAAATTTAGACCGCCTGGGGTTCTTTAACGTGCACTCGAATCTGAGCACGCGGCACCATGAAATCGAGGTAGTTAAAGGTGAGAAGTAGACACGAAGCGCAAGCCATAAGAAAGTGTTCGTGTGCCACCTCTCGTTTGGTCCTTGGAATGTCCGCTGGACGGCGATGTTTCTATATGCGTAATATATGATGAAAGGATGTGAGATGGTGGCGCTTGTAGTTTTGACTAGATGGACGAATGGACACACAGATAGATGCATGGACGGACGCATGGATAGCTGCAAGGACAGATGAATGCATGGATGGACGTTTGGGCGGATGCATGGACGAACGCAGGGATGGACGCACGGATGGACGTGTGGACGCACGAATAGACGCACGCAAAAACGGGTGGATGGACGCATGGATAGCTAGACAGACGGATGCATGGACGGACGGAAGCAAGAACAAATGGACGGACAAATGCTTCGCGCCTCTCCATCATTCACCCCGTGGATATGCTGCCATTTTTTTAGATGCGGAGCATCTAATACTCGAGGCTTGTAGTGCGGCGCCGTCCGCAAGCTTCCTCCTCCTTCTTCCACCATCTGTGCATCCCTTCCTCCTCTACACACCGCGCGCGCTTCACTCCTCCACCATCTGTGCACCCTTCCTCCTCTACACACCGCGTGCGCTTCTCCTCTTCACGGACATTCGCTAGCTGTATAATGTAGCGCGCATGCGCCGTCACGCTTCGAAAACATCGGCAGCTGACGCGCGCGCATGCGCCGTCGCGCTTCGAGAACATCGGCAGCTGACGCGCGCGCATGCGCCGTTGCGCTTCTCCCCCTTCTCGAACATTCGACAGCTGACAGTGCATGCACCGTCGCGCTGTATATATACTCAAGGTCGGTGCTCGCCCGCTCAGTTGCCGCTTGTCGGTTGGTTTGTACGGCGCGTCGACGTCCGAGGTCGCAATGATCGACGCGCCAACGGCGAGCACTGCGTTGCTACCGTCTGTGGCGTCGACGTCATGATGATGTACCTCGCGCCAAACCTCTCTCGTGCCGCCGTACAAAAGTACGTCGACCAGGCCGTGCAAGATTACAGAAAACAACAACCGCAACATCGACCGTTCATGCTAGTTGGCGACTTCAACGTCGACGTCATCAAGGACGATTGGATAGTCGAATACATGGCGTCGCGACACTCGCTGAAACGCGCAACGCACGACGACTGCAAACACCACCAGCCGACCACCATTTGCGGAACCTGCATCGACCACGTCTTTGCAAATTTCGACCTACGACCACTGCAACCCGATCCACTCACTCTTCACTTTACCGACCAAAAAGCCATCGTGCTCAAAGTTCGTCGCTATAAATAAACACCGCCCTTTCGCGTACGTGTCGTACGTGTTCCCTCATTTAACACCCCTCCTACAACCACGTTAACCAATTTAGCCAGCGACCCAAGTAAGTCGCAATTTAACACCCCATTTCACAACCACCTTAACCAATTTAGCCATCGACCCAAGTAAGTCGCACTTTAACACCCCGTTAACCAAATATATGCTCCGCATCCTCCTCAGTGTTCCCCCGAGGGAAGCTGCGGGCAAGTTTTTTGCACCATATAAACACAAAACGTGGTTTCGCAATGTTTTAAATGCAAAGCATTTCTTAGCGAACTTTGGTGACTTTGCGCGTATCTATCCATGTAGCCGCCTACAACTTTTAGCTCTCCTGGCCGTTTCAATAATGGTATCAATACCAAACTTGGTAGGGCATAACGTGACATTATGAATAACACATTGGGCTAGTTATAACAACAAAATCACGATATAGATATCATGAGTGTCATGATTTATTTTTCATGGTTCTGCCGCTCTTGTGGTGGTTTCGTTCACACGCGATGTTGAAGAAGTGGTTTTGTATGGCATGATTGCATGGCGAACACAAGCGACGGACCCTAACATGAAAATTACGACATGCGTGTCATGCCAAGCTCATGATGCGCTCGTGGGCATTTCACTAGCCTCACATATACGAAATTTGGTATTATGGTACGTGATTGGATGTGTGACTGTTGCAAACATGATAATCATGAGATGCGTTTCATGTAACAACATGACTACATGCCACGCTCATGATGCGCTGGCGGCCGTTTCGCCAACTTCACTTATACGAGATTCCGTATCATAGGACGTGAATCGATGACGAAGGTATGATACTGGTGCAAACATGATAAACATAAGATGCGTGTCATTCAACAACATGACTACATGCTACGCTTATGAAGCGCTCGCAGCCGTTTCGCTAGCTTCACATATGCCAAATTTTGTATTATGCGACGCCAATGAATGACGAAGGTATGTGACTGGTCCAAACATAATAATCATAAGATGTGTGTCATGTGAGAACATGACTACATGCCACAGTCAAGGTGCCAATACATCTCGACGTGACGCAGTGCGCGTGCTCACCGTCGTTCATTTCGCCGCATCACGGCGGTGTTGCCACGCCAGGCGCCGGTCCTGCCATATACACGCAGGTGTGCTCCGCGCTTCGTTGCTTTCAAGCATGCGCCTTTCAGCGCGTTCAGCGTCCGCCCGTCTCAAAGAGAGAGAGACGCAGTGTTGTCTGGGTAACGCATCAGGGTGAAATGCAGCATGTCGCATTTCGCGCCGGTTGCCATCGGGCCGCGCTGACGGACGCTGGTCGCACCTGGTGTCATACTATAGAGTGCTCGCGTTTTGCCGACGTAACGTCGCAGTGCCCAGCGAGCGCGTGTGTCAACGCTACATTGTAGTATATTGTGCCCTTCATGATGTGCTCGCGGCCGTTTTGCTAACTCCCCATCCCATACACCAAATTTGGTGTTACGTGACATCTATGGATGACGAAAGTATATGACTGGTGCAAACATGATAATCCTGACACACGTGTCGTGTAAGAACGCGACAACCTACCACGCGCATAGCGTGCCCGCGGCCGTTTCGCTAGCTCCACATATACTAAATTCGGTATCACTTGACGTGAATAAATGGCGAAGGTAAACCACACATCCAAACATGATAATCGTGACACGAAAATCATGTGCTGCATGATTTACCTCCGTCTTGTAGCGTTGTGCTGATTTTGAAGTGGCATATCAACCTTTCTCATTCATGCTTCGCATATCATCGATTCCCACTGTAGGTGGGATTTGCCAACTTTTTTTGCATGGTTGTTCAGTGTTGCTCTGAATGTGAGGTGGATGGGAGAAAGGTTTCTGTGAGTCAAAAGGGCATTGGGGCAGTTTTTCAGACACCAGTCTTAGGCGAAAACCTTTAATATACCATGCCCAGGTCCGTACGTCCACTCATGCGTGTCCTGGTACGGTGCTAGGTGTCAGTCGGGGTGCTCCAACAGACACCGGTTGCCCTCGTTTTAGACTCTACAGCCAACGCTGATAAAACGTTAACACTTTCTTTCCTGCTACAGCATTCGCGCCCCTGCTTGCATGATTCGTGTCGAACCATGAAAGCAGGGAGAAGCGTGCATCACCTTTAATTCTGGTAGGCCTCACCTCAAAGGGCAGAGGTGTTTGCAGCTGATTAGGCTTTTCTGTTTATGAAGTGTCCTTCAAACTTAGAATCCCTATAAGATTTCATCGCCCCACGAATCGACGGCCGCAAAGTTTCTTTTGTATCTGTCAAGTACAAGCAGAGTGTTTCTTTTTTTTTTTTCAAATGGTGTGGTAATAGCACAGTTACACAAGATTGATCGTTCAGAAGGCTGCTAGAGCTTGCTACTAAATTGTATGTTTTAAATGTATTTGGAACTCATCTACAGTGACCCCAGACCAGCCATCAAAGCCTTCGAACGCGGAGTCATCTTCGACGAAGCGTTACGTATCCTGCGCAGAGCGGACCCGAGTGCCTTGAAGCACCACACTGTCATCTGGTTCCCCGCCCATCTCGGCCAGGTGCCGGGTTCCCTATCCAACCTCAACGAGATCGCCCATGACGCAGCGCGCGCACTTACCGACCACACTGCCACAGGGCAACCCCATCTTGTGGGGTTAGATACCAATCGTGATGCACCAATTACGTACAATGACATAACAAAGCACTTTTACCTTGAACGCCGCATTTTTCCACTCCCACATCCGAAACTTAACCGACCACAGGCATTAACCCTACGCCTATTACAGACACACACGTACCCAAACCTTGCCACGCTTCACGTTTTTTATCCCGATGCATACCCCAGCGACACATGCCCATCATGTGGACACACAGCGACACTCGCACACATAGTCAGGGAGTGTAGAACAACTCCTCTCGACTCTACCTCAAGCAAGTGGGAGAGGTCCCTCAGGAGCTCACTTCTCGCCGACCAGCGATGGGCCGTCCAGCAGGCCCACGAAGCGGCCGCCAGGTACTCCCTGTCGGTCCCTACGTGGGAGACACCCGCTACGCGCTAAGCGCGTTCTGCAGGGCTGAAATTAAGTTTTTTCATTCCATTCCATTCTTCCATACACTGCAATTCTATGACGTGCTGTAGATATGACATAAATAAAAAATAGCAAATAAATGAATAAATCAAACTATAGAATAAAAAACACATACTCAAATAAGACACATTCGCTCGATTCCCTCTATCGCGCTCGTGCAGTCTATGCTCACTTGGTGCCCACCTTCTCCTTTAGGTGCACGCAGCAAGTTTCCAGCTGCTTGCCGCTCTTCGCATGGCATTAAAATTTATTACTGTAGCATTCATTCTTCCAGTGCCACACGGCGAAACAATGCCTAATACACGCTCAACAACCTATCTAGAGCCGGTAGCTTTGATATCGTTTTATACCGACTACCGGTTCCTACGACAGAAGAATCAGCCGTGTGTGTGTTTTTTGTCATAGTCTCTGGTCACGGTTTGCAAAAGCAAGTGTCATTTGAAAATTGTGCTTCAAGGGTGTTTCCTGTAGAAGTTGCGAAAAATTTATGTCTCTATCACGGACACAGGAGAGAACGAATGAGCTTCAGTTTTCGTGGGTGTAGCAGTCACGTGAAGCTGAAAAATAAAGCAAAAGAAAGAGCCTAGAGTAACTCATAATACTTTCAATACCTTTACGTGCTTTGATGTCTTAAATTCTAAACCATTTAGCATTAAGTAAAAATCTTATCAAGAATGACGTTCCCACCGATTTATAGATGAAGCCTTCCTCGCCTTCTGTACTCGCCTCACCATCTTTTTGCCGCCATTTCTGTACTAGGGAATGTATCCCACTGGCATTAGTTACGCCAGTTTTTGAGCAAATGAAAACAGTTATCTATCTAAAATTTATCAATGGGGGAGAGGGGTGAAAGAAAGTACGATTTGAGTGGCACATCTAATGTTTGAAATATATGACTTTTTCAAAAAAGTGACAAAAAAGCTATTTCTGCAGATATATCGCGTATTTATTTTTCATGATAAACGATTGAGTTATCTATATGGCACTGAAGTGAAATGTGTTCGTTATCTGTGATTTCGTGGTGAAGTAAACGATGTAGTTAGGTTTTTGTATCATGCCATAGTGGTATTCAAATGAAACTCCGAAGCCGTCGTTACATGCATGATGAAGTTTCCGTGATCTCTCAAAAGCACCTGTATGTGTTTTCTCTCAAAAGCACCTGTATGTGCGTCGCGGCATATTTAATGCCAGCTGATAGGCAGAAGTCACTAAAGAAGCCGGCGGATCATGGAACGGCAAGAGTTGAAGCTTTAGTGAAAGCATATACGCATAAATGTAAGAGATTTTGTCATGCTCTGAAAGTAGTTGAAAGGGTCTCGCTACAAGAACACTCAAACTAAGTGAATGCTCGCTATTGACTAACAACTTTGACAGAGTTCAGGAGATGGAAGTTTGAGGAGATGTAAAAGGTTACACGATCCCTTGCTCGAACGAAGTTCATTTTTATCTCTTTTTCTTTGTATGTCGATAGTATTGACCTTGTCCTCTCTGCAATTTATTTCCGTATCCAGCGCACTTCCACAGCCTCTGCGCAATGGCGCAAGCAGAAATTCCTTTTGAGCTAGAAGAGGCGTCTTTAATTGGTCTAAAGTTGCAGCCGGGTAGGCCACTCTGAACAAATGTCTTTAATTTTGCTATCTGTATCGCATGGTATCAAAAAAATGTGAACAGTAAAAAGAGTGTGGGAGGCTAAACGCGAGCTCTGTGCGCCATCGCTTGACTACAGCATAGCCTCCGAAATCGAGGGTAGTGTAAGTGTTCTGTCCTCCGTGAGTATTCGCGAGTGCCTCCGTATTCAGCTTAGTTTTGACTAAGGGACAATGGCATGCGATGGTTCCATCATGTTACGTCGCATTAGGTGACGTCATTACTTGGTCAAATAATGTTTGCAACGTGCCATTTCACCATGACGTCGTCAATTTGTCATGTCTTTTTTTAAGTACCACTCGTGTTCACACTGAAGCAAGCCACCGACGCCAACGATCACTTGCCGATCACAACGGAAGGGGACCCTACGTAATACACTTGTACGGCAAATTAGATATAGTAATTGACAAAGCAAGCCCTGTCTTAAGAGAGTGCATAATTTTCGCACTTTATTAACTACAAAGTTTCACAAAATAGTGTGGTCTTTGATTGCCTGCCTGTTTCATTTCATTCTCCCATTTGTTTCACGTACAACTACCCGTTTCTGAAAAGATGCTCTTAAGAAAAACGAAACGTCTTTCATCTATAACTTCAGGTAAAAGCTGAGGCATTCCATCATTTCATATAAAGAAGCGAGCTTGACTCGATAAAGGCGAACATTCAAAGATCTCTGTGTTCTGCTCCAAGTTTTGGACACTGAAAAAACTCTTGCTACTTTTTTTTAGACTGGCATCTAATTTTCACGAATTTGACATCGAAAAAGAAAATGCAGCCAACTTTAAAGAGACGAACTGTTAGCAAGGCTTGTTATCAAGACTGTATCAATTTTTCTGTGGATTTCTTGGCAATCGTAAAAAGTGATCGGTTTACACATCATGTTTGGCAGAGAGCAGATCAGATTGATATTTGTTGATGTGTGGGATTCAACGTCTCAAAACCACAATATGATTATGAGAGACGATGTAGTGGACGGTTCCGGAAATTTCGACAGCCTGGCGTTCTTTAACGTGCACCCAAATCTGAGCAAACGGGCCTACAACATTTCTACCTCCATCGGAAATGCAACCGATGCAGCCGGGATTCGATCCCGTGACCTGTGGCACAGCAGCCAAGTACCTTAGCCACTAGACCACCGTGGCGGTTCAGAGAGCAGCTCAGTTACATTGGCGTAGATTCAGTAGAAAGGCTCCACCATATATTTGAAACTAGGAGCGCCTTATTGCCATTAGGTTTTTGCTTTCACGATGGTCAGCGCTGCATTTGCTTCTAGAATTCGGGGCGTGTTCATGAAACTGCTTCGTTTTGAACGCGAAATCCCGCGATGTCTAAGCAAATGCAAAAATGTTCTGCCAGCATCGGCGCCGTCAGCGTCAAAGCGAGCAATGCAAGAATTCCCCACTTTGTGTTTACGTCCCCATACGGTGTTATGGTGACGTCACTGATCAACGCAGTTTGTAACGCCATCACGATGGCATCATAACGTCACTGTTAATTGACATAAGGCGTCGCGTGGGGATGTCACAACGTCAAACCATTCCTCGGTCAAAGGGGAGTAGATCACAGAGGCAATTAAAAACCAGATTAGGGGCGAAAAGCTTGCAATATCTCCAATCACTGAGGCCATGCGAAATCGCATTAGGTGTAGAAAGCTTTAGAATGGAGGTGGGGTAGAATGAATACATCAAGCGAACAAAAAAAAGGGCTTACGCTTCGATGTCGTCTTAGGTGAATGCATAAGGGATGAACTAAGCATTTGTTGTAAGTGTTGCTGCGTGATTTTCAGTGATCATGACAAATGACAGTTTCTTTTTGTTCCTTGTTTAAAAAGAAATATTGTTTTAAAGGCGTTGCAATCCTGCTGTTCACTGGTTCCTTCTGAGTTTAGCAATTTGATAATGTTTCTTTAAGATTTCAGTTGTCTTGAAGCGCCACTTTCATGTACATTCGTGTACTCCCATGTCTTTCTGTGCTGGTTCTCTAGTGTTATCCCGATAAGCTATCAACAATCCAAGCAACCGAGGCATCACTAAAACATTAAGGAGGGCAGAGTTGCACGAGCGGCAACAGGCTCTTAATGATGCAGCACACGGCTCTCGCTCTGTGCCATGGCGTTGTGTGTGTGTGTTCACATGTCTTCTTTCGTTTATTTATTTATTTATTTATTTATTTGTTCTTGCTTTCTTTATTTGTTCATTTTCTTTCATTTTCTCGAATTCCTGACCCTTCTTTCAATCTCTCCTATCAGTTTAACCTGTGCAGGGTAGCACACCACTTATGCCAAACTGGTTATCATCACTGTCTTTTCTCGCGTTCTCTCGTTTTCCTTCCTCGGTTCATGAGGAGTATATTCCAGCTCGCCCAATTTGCTACTTTATTAGAGAACCAATGAACAGCATACACATGTCGGTCTGCTTCCTTTCGCTTAACATTTATTTTCTTTATTGACTTTGTTTTTGTTCGCGTCACAAAGTTACTACACAAGATAGACACAGCCATCACGCTGCCTTTGCAGCACAATTTAGTACTGCAGCTTAGCGTGTTGTGTGCCTTGAGTGCGCCTTAGAGATGGCAATCTAGAGACGCCGTAAAAAAAAACAGCGGCACCGTTTTACGGGAAGACGGTACTAGCCACTGTGCAGCCATCAAGACCCGAATGCTCTTCGCATCTAAGTGGAACGCAGGACTCTTGTTGGCGATAAGTAGATAGGAAAATAAAAGCATTGTGCGCACACACGAACTGCCTCTGCGTGCGATAGCGCATTAACATTTATGAACGCAATCAACTTTAAAACCAGCTTGCACAGCTCGCCAACGTTGCGCAACAACATGAGATCTTGGCTGTGAGCATGAACGTTCATTTTGTGTTTCAGGGGCGCATCTCTTAAAGCAGTTGGAATGGCAAAGACGGCGTTATGCTCTCCCATAATAAAGTATCAAGTCCTGAAAATTATTCATCGCGGTTCTTGGTGTGACCCATGGGCGGGCTTTATGTTCTCCCATAGTAGTGTACCAAGTACGCTATATCGTCGACTACTTTTAAATGCGAACCATTTTTTAGCAAACTTCGGCGACTTTGAAGGTATCTATCTATCTATCTATCTATCTATCTATCTATCTATCTATCTATCTATCTATCTATCTATCTATCTATCTATCTATCTATCTATCTATCTATCTATCTATCTATCTATCTAGCCGCAACATAAGTGACAGTTCCGTGTTACATAGCACGCGTGATCGATCGGAGTAGCTATGACCAGTTCATCTGACCGAACTTCGTCTGAGTAGCGAGGACCATCTCTTAGTGTAACAACGTGCCCCGCGTTAACGTGTGCTGCAGTAGCGTAACAGGAAGTATTTTACTGGGTAGGGGAGCTGGAGGTTAATTCAACAATATTTTATGTATGTTTTTCCGGCGTGCGTTTGTGTGCGTGTGTTCATATATCGCGCCAAACTGAGTAAGTTCAAGGGTTTTGACCTTTACACCTTACTCCTTCTGACTACACGCCTCGTATACAATGACCGACAAAGTTTATTTCCAAGTCTTTTGTTGTTTGTTTTTTTGACCCCGTGAATTGTCCTAGGTGTGTTCTGTGCCACTAAATCATCATTTGGTGCCTTCTAAAGATGCTACATCATGTAAGGCTTAAAAGGCACCTGCGAGTGGAGTAACTTCACGTCGCCGCAGAAGTGGGTGTCGGGCTTTCGTTATTTTTCAAAAGCCTTCGACGCAGTTTCACAGCGTAAACTTCTTTTGAAGCTTTGCAGTGTGGGTATAAATGACAATGTTCTCAACGGAATTGTAAATTATTTGAGCAATCGCCAAAAAGCAGCCAGAATAGACGACACTGTGGCGGAAGACTGAGAGGTGTATTTGGGTGACCCTTCATGATTTGTATTAGGGCCAGCGCGTTTTCTTTTGCCCGGACACCTGTAAGAGGTCAGCTATTCCAGATGATTTCTAGATCTGTTGTCCGGTGTCGTGCAGAGAAAATATTTTTTCAAATAAATCAGTGCACAAAATTCTAAAGCTTCTTTTCTTCTAAATTGGGTATGAAAATTAAGCTTAAAATTCCACCTATACACATACGACAAAAGTGAAGAATAAGGTTTTGTTTGGATATGACATTAGTGATAATGTGCGGGTGAAGGTATAGAGTTCTAAATACTTGGGTGTAAATACAGCAGATAAATTCAGCTTGCGTTCACATGTCCAAAACATTTGTCAGTCAGTATAGAAAAAAGTTTTGCGTCTTGAGACGGAAATCAGGCCGAGAAACGAAAGATGCCAAGCTTCTTACTTACCACACGTATATGCTCCCAGGATCAGAATCCGCTAGCAGTTTGGGAAGCCCCCACCAAAAGAGTTTAATAAGTGGACCTCAACAAATTCAAAGATTGTCGGCTAGCTCACTCCACGTGCCCCTAATATTAAAAATTGGATCCGGTAACTGAAATAATGAAAGTATTAAGAAGGCTGACAGCGCGACTGAAACTGCTTCTCAACTTATTACATGCAGAGGTGAAAATAAACAAGGATGATAATCTTTCGCGCTTCCACAACAACTTCAAGAGACTAACGCGCAGTACATTCCACGGCCTTACTCGGCGCTCCTTCCGCACGCTCCTTAAGGGGAGCGCCGGAGAAGGAGTCGAGTCCGGCCGTGTACATTCATACAACTAGTAATGGCTTGAATGGACTTATTACGTTGTTTTTTCTTTTTTCGAGATACTCCTGAACTGTGAATAAATTACCGAACGATGTGGGGCGAAGAAATACTTTGAGTGAGTGTGAGGTCGATTTTAATACACATTTTACTGAAACTACATAGCTTGTTAGTGTTCCTGGGTGTTTCCTATACAAATGTTTTGAAGTCAAGAATACTGCGTTGGAATTGATATGAGTTGCGAATTTTCTTAACGCGTTTCTCCTTGTGCCATTCAGTTCCTTGACCTCCTTGTGAGTGAACTTGAGAGAAGTATGCCGAAATAAGATACAATAAATGAAGTAGCTCTGCTCCAGGGAACGAAAGTTTTCTGGGTGCGTTAACGAGTTCCACATATCGGAACTGTAACCCCCCACCGTCATAACATGGTAATAAAAACTATATAAGAAAGCTAGCCCCCTCGGAAGCTCCTAGTGGATTCTATATACAGTCCACCAGCTTAGTTCAACGTCATGCAGGCCGCTGGATTTTGGTTGCGTATAAAAGCATTTCGTGTTCGGCTCCGCAGGGTTTCGTGTTGGCGTAAGCAGACTGGAGTTCCCTTTGAGGCAGACAGTGCACTAGCTCGCGGCGAGCAGTAAGCGCTCCCCCTTCCCCCCAAATATCGAGCTATGATGCTTCTTTTATGTAACATTGAACATAAGACATGAGCCGTCGTATATGTTTCATAACCAGTGCATGAAGATATTCATTTTTATGATATACATGCCTGAAATGCAGCTTATGTTTATGGTCTTGTTATATGCCCACTGTTGTGTGTACTTTCCTCTAAGCATAAGTGAATAGGTGACCATATCTGTAGCGCTAGGGCTTTGAAGTATTCTGGGCAAACACATATGTGAATGAACTGCTTAGAATATGAAGTGAAGAGTTTGACGAATCTCTTCTAGTTGGGAGTAATCATGGTCAAAAAGGTAAAAGCAAGACGCAAACCAAAAAACACTTTAAACTAACACAGACGTATCGGCTACCGTACGAGGTCCTTTTTGAAAAATTTGTGAACAAAGTCCCCGTATACATGCGGGAATGTCTTTGTTACTTTTAAAGTGTTTTTTTTCGGTCCGTATCTTATGTGGATTATGCAGGTTGGTGTGATTTGCGTAGATGTACCTGAAACATACGCTTTTCAACGTGATCTCAGCTGCCATATTACGAAGGCTGTCACGACAATTTCGTTCAGGGGTGTTGTCCCTACCTGCACATACATACGTGGCACCCAACCTGGATTTCAGCTGCCTCCGAGGTCTAAGACACATGACATGGATTTTTATTGCCTCCAAGATCGAAGGCACCTCATCTGGTTTTGCACTGCCACTGTGAGCAAACTCACATCTGACCAAGCTACGGTATCATGCGATCATGTCGTCATCTTGTGAGGTTACGTGGCGCGAAGTATCTGTGATGTCGTCATGACGTAATAAGAAGCTCACAATTTCAGTCATCTCTAATGTCCTGACTACCTCATATGACGATATCATCAGACTATGATAATTTATTTTCATCTTTCGTGTTAAAGTGGCCGAGGCGTGGTGTGGGTAAGTCTCGCGTTTGATGAAGCACTTGAGGCTATCGTTTTAAATTAAGCGATTACCTCTATAGTACGCAAAGTGTAGCGGGCGCAGCTAATTGTGGGAATATCGTGAACACTGTAGTATTTTCTTTCACGCATGATCTTACTTTCTTGTGTAAAGGCGGGTGTATTTTTACACTCTTCGCAGAAATCAATTTTTTTGTTCGAATGCGTAATCCTATTTCATGATTTCAACCTTGATGTATACCAAGGAGAGTTTGTCATATTTGAAAAATAAATAAGAACTTGAGTGTGACCGTTACGGAAATCATCGAGATTAACACGTGTTTGAAAACGTGCTGTTTATTACTAAAATATTTCTTTACATGACCCCGCCACAGCCTGAAACTGAAATAACAATGAAAACGAAAGCACAGGCGTAATCTGAAAACCTAATTTACGCTGATTTAATACTTGTAGGTTGTGCCGAAGGTAACAAACCTGAAGGATGTGAATGAGGAGCGAAGCTTGGCCTGGCGTTATAAGTGCGAAAACGCGGTAGCTGTCACCACAGTCGGAAAATTGCATGGAGTGTAATAGCCATAAGTGGAATTTACGATCTTCTATTTCCCGACAAGCCGTGATGACGGCTGTGCTTCGTGTCTTGAAGCACCAGGTGAAGCCAGGAAACAGTATGAGAAGCGTAGGTCACGGTGGTTATATTAGCGTATTGTTGCGTTGTTTACTATGTTCCTGTTGCTTTCGCTTGTTTAGTGTCAACCCAACATATACGCTGTGTTTCGTCTCTGTTATCAGCTTTGTGACACACCGTAATGGTGAAATACGATTGCTAAGAAACAAAAAGATGCCCGACTGTAGATTAGAGAAGAAAAGGGAGAGGGGGACCGGTGGTTGGGGTACACGTCTTTGGATCAAGAACAGGAAAGCAGCGTTGAGTCACGTGCGGTAAAACAAAACAGAAACATTGTACCATCTCAGTTACTCTTTCCTTGCCGCTTATTTCGAAAATGTCCACCGTGAGAGAGCAGTGGAACCTAATATCTGATTTAGGTGTTTTAGCACACCACTTTAGGAAGACAGGCAATGATTTTGTACCTATTTCACCCATCTTGAGATTTCAATCTGCTATAAAAAGCGAGAGACGATATCTGCCGCCTTTGTTTCAGTGCCTCCACGGCTGTTCACATGATCTGAGATTCAATTAGCCTACGGAAAACAGCTCCCACTTAGGGATGACGTTCTTCGCGCGGCTGTCTCGGCAAGTGACACACGACGCACATAGAGACGGTGACAGCCAAGGGGATTTCATTGATAGCACGTTAGCCTATATCCTGGGACAGCTACTAAGTCTGTGAAAAGGAACTGCCGCCGCAAGCTTTACGCTTCTTGTTACAGGCGTCGAACGGACTCTGAACGATAAGGTCGCCTATATTGATAAACTGTGCAAAGTCGTATGGGGCTCAAGTGATTTAGATTGGCATCTCCCGCACAAAACCGGTGCCTCACTTTTTCGCAGATCAACGAAACGTAGCGAAGCGTTGCGGCGGGAAAGTACACGGCAGGGGTAGTTGGAGGCTGAGGGTCGAGAGTGTTTGGAAACAGGTCATTTCTCCCGTGTCGGCTTGAATCACGGCAAGCTAATTCAAAGAGGGCTCCATTATATGAAAGTGACTTGTCGATATCGACAACCAAGCACTCCAGCAGAAACTGAGTTTCGCTGGAAGAACGCTTGAATAAGTGGACCTCGAAGGACGCAGCGCAGGGTCATTAAGCTTTGACCCAATAATAAAGCTTGAGTGTTGTAAAAAATGCCTATCAAGGAAAAAAAAGACGTTGTGAAGAACAAGCGCTTGGTTATTTTCATTCTGAAGGGATGGATAGGCGAGGAAATTTTTTGTGGAGCTCATGTGGTTAACAAAGACAGTAAGAGAAGTTTGATATCATTGCACAATAACTGTATATACATATTCATAAATATATATTTTATTTGTTCATGTATAAATATGCATGCATACGTAATTTTTTTGCTTTTGATTTGAAGTGTAGTTTGCTCAAGCATATCTTGTTTTAAGTGTTGCGTTTGCACGATACATTAATACGATATCTGCAGCCAAATATCAAGCGGCAGAACCCTCCTTAAGCTGCATTAGCTCTTGGTCCTGTCTCGCGTTTTTTTTTTCTTGTGAAAATAAAAAAAAAGTTATTGATGGATGTATTGATTGATTTTATGCGGTGAGGCTACATGGCTGAATTTGAAGCAGTAACACTGCTGCCAGAATAATTTGCTCTAATGTATTCACTCTATCTGTTCGATTGCAACACACGAGACTAGAAACTTTCGTAGAATTTCATATCATTTATTTACCTTAACCTTTTCAGCTCTGGATTTTTTTATTTTGGTTGGATACATGATTGGGCATGTTTTTTTTTCTAAATAGGACCTCAGGAGGCCACAAACAAAAAAATTAGCCAGTGGTGCAAGGACTTTTGAATTATTAACGTGGCATCAAACTAGGCTACCAGGCCTCAGTATTTGGAAATTGCTTTTTTCTCTGCACATAAATAGTGTGCACAAAATGGGAAAGAACGCCTTACATGTCAGCCAAATACCCACTGAAACAGCTTCGTGACGTTGTCCCGAAAATGGCGCTTACTCACCTCACCATACGCGACTCGGCTTCAACGAAGACTTCGCTCGCGCTTCTTCTTCTTTGTGGCTGCTACCTCCACAAACATATTGCAATATTGATGTCAATTGTAATTGGGTTCATTAAAGAATTATTCTCTAAGAATGAGCAGTATTGGTTACGTTTCCGAGATAACAGGGGAAAATATTGTGCGGTGGTGTCAATCGACACCGCCAGGGCCGACAGGGTTAAGGAACTCGTAAAGGGCTTTCACATAAAGGTGGAAAATAAATTGAAAATTACACTATTTGTCTACGAAACAAGCTTGTTCTTTCTTCCATGAAGTCAGGGGAGGTGGCTATGAAAGCGATGTGGAGGGAAAGGCCGTTATAGTCTTTGGCAGTGCGATAGAAAAATGATGACGAGGAAGTTACAGTACGGGGACTTAGATGAGCAACGATAGAGAAATATACCGAACGATTAAACGCGCACATCTTGTTCCCCGCCCATCTAGGCCAGGTTCCGGGTGCCCTATCCAACCTCAATGAGATCGCCCATGATGCAGCGCGACCACTTACTGACCGCACCGCCACAGGGCAACCCCATCTTGCTGGGTTAGATACCAATCGGGATGCACCAATTACGTACAATGAAATAACAAAGCACTTTTACCTGGAACGCCGCATTTTTCCACACCCCCCCCCCCCCCATCCGAAACTTAATAGGCCGCAGGCGTTAACCCTACGCCTATTACAGACACGCACGCACCCAAACCTTGCCACGCTCCACGTTTATTATCCTGATGCATACCCCAGCGACACATGCCCATTATGTGGACACACAGCGACACTCGCACACATGCTCTGGGAGTGTAAAACAACTCCTCTCATCTCTACCTCAAACAAGTGGGAGAAGTCCCTCAGGATCTCACTTCTCGCCAACCAGCAATGGGCCGTCCAGCAGGCGCACGAAGCAGCCGCCAGGTGCTCTCTGTGGGTCCCTACGTGCGAGACGCCCGCTACGCGCTAAGCGCGTCCTGCAGGACTGAAATAAAGTTTTTTTCATTCCATTCCAATAAACGCGGAAGTGTCACATAGACCTCTATATGCACCCATTGAAGTGTATCCGACGATGGCTATCATCCTATCTAGATTGGACGCGTTATTCGAAGGTCACAGGCCAAGTCCATGCTGCCGGCAGGATACTTTTTCGTCCACCTTGCTTCCGTCACATTTACGTTAGAATCACTTCCAATAACATCCACTATATAAGTAGGTCTCGGTAGACCAGGGCCCTCGGCAGCTGACGTGAAAGTCGTGGGTTCGATTCCGGTCGTGGCGGTCACATTTCCATGGAGGGGTAATGGTAGATGCCCGTGTACCGTGTGAGGTAAGTGGGCGTTAAAGAATACCAGATGGTCGAAATTTTCGGAGCCGTCCTTCTGCAGCATTTATGATATTGATATGCTTTCTTTCTGGCATAAAACCACTCATATTATTATTATAACGTTTCTCATATCTTCCGTGGCATCAGTGTCGGTTCTAACTAATATTGTGCCTAACACAGAAAACAAGCCCCTATGTTCACGCTTTTCACATATCAATATTGCTCAGTTGCGCATGACCTTTTCACGAATATTTGAACCTCTATACAGTCGCATGAATTTTTTTTCATTTCCTCAATCAGTAGTGTGTTCTCGTTTCGTAACCAAATATTCGGTATAGTAATCTTCTTTTTGCTAATTGAGTGTCGCGCGACTGTCCCTGACTTCGCGACTTCCCAGTTTACTAGGAGTAAGCTATTTTTGCTTCATTAGTTTATAATAAACTCAAGGGGGTAGACGAAAGCCTTCTTTCTATACACCGGGAGTGATTGTGTCACGTGCAGCCAAATCGATGCAGGTGGACACAGGCTCACCTAAGTGCGGTCGCCACCTCTAGAACTTTCATTTACGCTTTTGATACAACTGCTGCACGTCATTCATGGCCAATGAGCCAATACAGCAAATAGACGCGTCTTTCTTGACTAATGTAGAGGCAAAGTGCATACGAGGTGCTCGCGAACCCGCAACACAAGATATGTCGCCGTCACTTCAGCAAGCATATAGACGCTGTTCGATTCTGCGAACGTGCCCGTAGCGTTTCCCTTTGGCCACGAATCGTCTGAAATGCCGATCAATGTGTTGTCCCTGTGAATGTTATTGAACCATCGACGCATTCACGTCTTACAACTTCGATCCATACGTCGCCGCTGATGACATTTGCGTTCTGGAGACGACTAACTCTCTTTTTCTATTTATTTCTTTTTTTATTGAGCATTCTTTCCGCAACAAACACTCTCCTGAGTATCCTTACAGTGTCACATCGGCGTACCGTTTGAATCTAGCTACGAAGCTCAAATTATCACGGTGACCTATTCACCATCAAATCTTGTGTAAGGAAACTATATAAATAAAATCAGCCAGTTGCATCCCGAAAGAACCGTTATGCAGCAAAAATGTAAAGGTTTGAGTGCCTGTGTTTGGCTAACGAGATCACGTGTGCTGTCATCATCTTCATAGTCATCATCATCACCATCATCATCCTAATCGTCATCATCATCATGAACTTATTAAGGATCAGCATCATCTCGCTTTATTTCTTTACCATATCCACCATCATTCGTATTCTGTGACCTACATGACGCCGACTACTGCTACTACTGCTGCTGCTACAACTACTACTTCTACTACTATTACTACTACTATAACTACACATACCCTAATACTATGACTACTGCTCCTGCTACGAGCACTACAACTGTTACTATTCTTCCTACGACGACGGTGAGACCACGGGGCAGTGTATAGCAGTACACGTATAACAGCAATGTCTAAGCTCTTAGTTTTTCAGAACGTGAATATAAATGTATGCGCGTGACTGTTCCGGATTGCAAATTGAGCTCCTGTAAGTAAGCAAAGTGTGCATAGTGAGTTAATTTTCTTCACATGTTTAGGTTTGCTATGTGTTTTTGCCTTTACTTGTTCATTTTGTCATGAGGAGAGCATTTTTCTTTTTTTTTCGCTAAAAAACATAGAAGAATGAAGTAGCCGTGGTGCTATAAGAACGTCTCCACAGCAAGGTTATTACAACATAGCGGTACAGATATTTCGCATGCTCTGAGCAGCTTAATGCAGAGTTCTGTTGGTACATGTTCGTGATCTGCATTAATTTACGGGAGTGCTGAGCAACAGTGAAGAACTTGAGTTTCTTCCCGAAATACAAAGAAATGAAATAAAGTTCCAGAACAATGAAGTTCTGTACTCGACATTGTAATCTGGCAATGAAGGAGCAGTCATTCGTATCGGCTGCGCCCTCGGTTTTCCGGTCAGCCGAAGCAAGTGTTCTGTCTGAAGTTTTTGCGGTATTATGCTTTTCTTGTGCGAGGCCCGATGGCAGTCTTTGTAGCGTATCCTAATGCTTATTCAACATTCCCTGGCGTGGCTTAGGCTGTCGCAGGCGCAGACGTGCCGTCAGTTTGTAGGGTATTCCGTGAGACGGCTTCAGGAGTGGGCTTGTTTAGTTTTGTTTCTTCATTTCTTTGTATATTGAGTACAAAGTTTATCTCTAGCTTATTCGAGACCGGCTAAGCTCGAGGTGAACTTGACCCTTCAGGTCACCTGAAGGCATGCATGAAGTTTGTTTTGACTAGTCGCCGTACAACTAATATTGAACTCCGCCACGCTGTTGTAGCGGCTAAGACACTCGGTGCCTGACCCGAAGATTGCAGCATTTATTCGTGGCTGCATTTTCGATTGAGCCGAAAATGTTCGAGGACCATGCGCTTAAGTTTCCTTGCAACCTAAAAAAAACCCATCTCCCCCATCCCTCTCCCATGCACAGGGTAGCAAACCGGCTGCCTATAGGCTGGTTAACCTCCTTGCCTTTATTTCCCTCTATTTTCCTTCCTTCCTAAAAAAAAACCCAGGTGATGACATTTCCGGAGGCCTCCATTACGGTATTTCTCAAAATATGGTAATTTTGGGATGTTAAATGCCAACAATTAGTATTATAATCAGCCTTACACACGCCGGCCCACCTGTGATTGCCGGCTTTTTCGCATGCCACAACCAACCTTTCCGGTGGCGTAACTACGCATGCCATCGGTGATGCAGCGTCATGTATGATTCTGGGCAGGTATGCCTGGATTGTCGATCGCAGGAAAGCATACCTGCGAAATTGCTCGGCAACTGTTCTGACCCCAGACGCAATCAGTGGATGGAGAACACTCGTACCGTAAACCCAGATCAAGGATTCCTTTGTGGTTTGCCAGAATCCTCCCGCACAGTCATGTGTGATGTAGCATTTTCAGACCAAAATCATGTGCATTCATTTGACGCATATCGCATTACTAATCTTGCAATTAAAAGCACTGTTGTATTTGGTTTTTTTTGCTTTTGTGATGATTTATCTGTTTATTAATGGTTACACTTCATTTGCGCAACGTCAGGCGTTTCTTTTAACGATACAAAGACAAAAGGTATTCGTGAAATTTCCCCACTTACGCACACCATGCGTCCTGTGAAATCTGGCTTGACTTCAATAATAAATGGGAAGTGGAATTGAAGCTGATCAGGAAAGAGGGTCGCATCGACTATCTAAGACAAAGAGAGTGGTAAGATTTCATATTTGCATAGATTCCTGCATCACTGAAGTGTTCACTCGACATATGCAAGCCTTATCATACGGAATATATATGTCGCACAAAAACTAAAAAAAAAAATCTGCGGCTAAGTTAGAATCTTCGTCTAACATATTCAAAAGCTGAAAAGCTCACACGCTGAAAAAAGATATCGGCCACGTAACACGAGCCTAGAACTGAAATTAACTTAAAGCCCGTATTCAACAAAAGAACATAACTTTCGCGTTTTTGCCCTATGAATTTGCGAGAAAGCAAAAAAATCTGAAAAACTTGGGAAAAGTGTCGAAAATCATAGTTTGTAAATGTTCCACTTCTCTGCGTGCATGAAGCTTGTGGGAACGAAGCTATTGTTTTTTGCATACTAGTTTCACCTATTTCAGCACAGATACATGACTATAACGCCACAAATACACAAAAAATGCAAATGCTGCGGTTGAAAGCCCCGCCTCAAAGTGTTGCCGCCACTTCGAGCTTAAATCTTTGGCAATTTGCGGGCTACGCATACCGCATTAATCACGCCACGTTTCAGCCATACCACTTATGCAGTTACCTTGCCATACTCCTGCAATTAATTTCATTCAAGGAACGCATTACGACACTCAACTTGTTTCTTTCCCTTATTGCTGCTGTTTACTGACCGAGGCCCCATTTCTTGAAAAGAATTGCGTAATTGAAGTCATTACCACGTGGAAACTCGAATTGTCTTCTAGAAGAGAACGTAAGCAGAAGCGCCTTTGCTTAAAACAAAAATTGGGGGACCCTTAGGCTTCGCATTTAAGAGTTGCACGCGATAGTGAAATCCTGCCCCTTGTTCGCCCTTCAATCGCTAAGTGCAAACTTAATAATATGTTTTGTTACACACACACGCACACACGCACGCGCCCACAAACACACACGCACGCAAGCGTGACGTATCTGTACTAATGATAAAGGTTTTCGATCTATTTAATAGCACTTTTATAACACCTTCATAAAACTGTTGTACAGTGATATACTCCCATGGTCCTGTATTATGAACTGCGTGTAGGTGTGACACTCGTATTCGTAAACGATTACATTCGGCCGTCCATCTTCCGTTAGCTATCTGGAAATTGTTCGACTTGTTCTTCTGGAGACCTCTTCCAGCCAACCGCAACAGACATCGCCTTATGATCGGTCAAATGGCAACTGCAATACTGCAGGACTGCAAATATCTGCAGTCACACACGCGCGCGCGAGCGCAAATGGTATATACAGGTATTTGATCTAAAGCAATATTTGCATGGCCTTCAAGATACACGCCGCACGCTGGCTATCTCGGACGCCATAGTCTCACAATGCCTCACAGACAACAGCACATTGTCTAGCTTTTGCCGTTTGATAGATGAACGCCTCTGGAAATGCGTATGCTTTCCACTAGGCGGACATAGTTGTCCATCTTTAGAGCTGTTTTAAAGTTCCTGTGTGTTTTTTAGCGGCGATGGTGCACTACTCCGGCCTTTTCGGACGTAGTTTGATGGTATCCCAAATGTGCCTACAAATTGCCGAATGGGCTCGTTTTCATCGTGACACATGTCGAACAAAATGCACTTAGGCGACTACTTCCGCTACATGACATTTGTATAGTGCTTTTTCTCGAAGCAGTTGTGCAGTTGTGAGCGATATCTTGGCTTTGTATTCTTTCGCCGGCACTCGCACGCGTCGGACGCAGGAATCATAGGCTCCCGCGGAGCAGCAGAGGCGGTCCTTGGTGGCCACGGAAACAGGATTAGAGATGAAAGTGACAAGGATTATGAGATCATCTTGCCGAATCTGCCAACAGGACGTATTGTTGTGAACACAGTGTTTTTGCACGGTGATATTCGAGTGAGGCCTTTCAAGGTCGAAGATTTCCGGGATGCCCTGGACAAGGAACGACTGCTTCCTGACGTAATTGCATTAGGCGCCTACCAGATCAACCATGTGTGGGCCGTCACCTTTAACAGCCAGGAGGCGACGAAGAGGATGACTGATCTGAAAGAACTCCAGGTCAAGGGACGCCGCTGCCTCGTTATCGACCCTCAGGAGCAGAAGGTGAGGCTGGGGCTTCACTGGCTGTTACACGCCGTTTCGGACGAAGATGTCCGCACGTCGTTGGCAGCGTTCGGGAAAGTTACAGAAGTGACACGGGAACGCTGGCGTGTGGAAGATTAAATGGGAAGAATTCGACGACTCGCACTGTTTTCATTAAGCTGAAAAGCGGTATGAAAGTTGAGGACCTGCCTCATCAGATACGAGTCGCCGGTGAATTAGCCTTAGTGGTAGCCCCAGGTCCGCCTATGCAATGCCTGCGTTGCAGCGAAACAGGACATGTGCGTCGCGAGTGTAAGGTGCCACGGTGCTCTCGCTGCCGGCGATTCGGGCACGAGGACGCGGAATGCGTCCGTTCGTACGCCTCAGTGACCGCGTCAGCGGAGGCCGAAGATGCGTCAGAACACATTATGGACGTGACAGAAGCAGTGGACGCGGCTGAAGGTTGCGGAGATCAAGTCGCAGAAAAATTGAACTGCACATCTGCAACATCAGTAGACGAATCTACACCAGCATCTGTGGACACTCGACCAGGTTCTGCAGCTGTATCGACCAAGACAGCTGACAATGCAGTGACAGACGCAGGCTGTGAAGTAACCGGAGCATCTGTCCATGCGTCGGAACAAGGCCAAGTAGTCGATGGTATCTCTTGTAGCGTTGGTTTCGACATGAAGATAGATGGAAACACGTGCAACGCCAGCTGCGTCTCTTGGCCTAGCGGTGCCGTTCCAGCCATTTGAAGACCATTGAAAGAACCTGTGAAGACGGGGGACAAGAACAGTGCAAGTAGCGTGGAAGAACAACCGGCAAAGACGCCGACTGGCAGACGCACCAGCACTAGAGCAAGAGCTGGTGGCACCACGGACAAGAAAGCTGTGAACAATTGAATTCTACTGTGCAGTGAAACCGGGTGGTCGGCCAGTCCTGGAGGCGTCTAGCGTAGCGCTAGACGTGCAAGGTAAGCGCCATGCTCCGGGCCTAACTCCTCCACATGGTTGTAATGGCGCCACAAGTACCAATTAGCTTCGCCACGCTGAATGTTAGAGGCTTGCTTCAAAGAAGAAGCAAAGCCAAGTCTATCGGTTGTTATTGGAAGAAAGTCTGGATGTGCTTGCAGTGCAGGAGACGAAAGTTGAAGGCGAGGAGGAGACTGGGAGCATGGTGCTTAAGTTTACATCACGGTATTTCGCCATTGTGAGCCAGGCCATAGGCACATCAGGAGGATGTGTTCTTTTTGTTAGAAAACTGCCAGAATTAGTCATAGAAAATGTCTTTTTCTTGCTCTTCAGGCCGAGTATTATGGTGTGACATTGTTTATTGTGACACTGAATGGCGCATTATATGTGTTTATGCCTCAACCATTTGCCAGGAAAGATCGGGTTTTTTTCCAATTTACGACATCATATGTGCACTGGTAGGAAACTCTTATTGGTGGGTGATTTCAACTGTGTCTTGAATGAAAGTGATAGATCAAGCAGGCGCAACGTTAAAGGCAGATGCAGTGATGTCCTGGCACAGTTGATTATTGAACACGAATTAGTAGATGTAGCGGAGTGTTTGCATAGCTCCCGAGATGTGAAGTATACCCACTTTCAAGGCACAAGTAATGCCCGCTTGGATCGACTTTACCTTACAGCAGATGCGATAGCCCAGTGTAGCAGTTATAATGTTGTCGCTGTTTCATTTTCAGATCACTGTCTTGTAAAGTCCAGTCAAAAAAAGAAAGAAACGCCTTTTCTTGGGAACAGTGGAAAATGAACTCTATTCTCTTAAGAGATGAGTCGTTTAGCGCATCAGTTATTAAAGAAATAAGTAATATTAACGTAGAGTGTATGAACAAAATAGGAAAAGAATGGGAACTATTCAAGCAGCGAATCAAAATAAAAGCAATAGAGAGATCTAGCGTTTTATCTTTTGAATATAAGAAGAATTAGAAAGAGCCTATACGAACACTTGAGAGGCTAACAGATCTTGAATGTGAAAAACCTTGAGTATATGGTGACGACTTGCGGAGTATCAAACAGAGGATAGAGGTATATGAGCAGGAACGCTATCGCGGAGCGCTAGTGCTTGCCAGAGCAACATCAATGACTGTGGATGAGCGCCCGACGAAGCGAGCGCTTGGATTAGAGAAGAGTCATGGCAGACAAAATCATATTGATGTCATTGAAGTCAACGGTACCGAAGTTTCAGACAATGAGTGCATAGGACGACGAGCGTTTGGCAAACACTACGAAGGACTTTTCGCTGTCACGCTGATTGATTCAGAGGCATTTAAACAGGAATTCCTTAGCAGAATGCCGAAGTTGTCAGATGTCACCAAATCAGCTCTAGAGCTATCTATAACGCCAACGGAAGTAGAAAGGGCTATAGATAAAATGAATCATGGTAAATCTCCGGGGCCGGACGGGCTTTGTGCTTCGTTTTATAAAGAGTTCAAAAATGAATTATCCCAAGTACTTGCAGATGTCCTCAATCAAGCTTATAAACTTAATGGCCTCCCTAGATCCTTTAGTCAAGCACATACAGTTTTGATAGCTAAGACAGAACACTCGGAGAAGTTAAAATTAGTTTTTTAGTATAGACCGATTTCACTAACTAATTGTGATTACAAAATTTTAATGAAAGTAATAGCACGGCGACTTCAAGGGGTAATCAAAGAATCGGTAGGGCCTCACCAAACATGCGGGATTATGGGACGCTCCATTGTGACCAATATACACAAGATGCGCTGCGTGCTCGAGGGTAGCGATGCCAATCAAGTAGGAGTAGCCATTCTACAGATTGATCTCGAGAAAGCTTTAGATTGTGTTTCCCACAACCTTCTCCTTGCCATTCTTGACCTTTTAAACGTTGGTTTCGTAATCAGAGATGGAGTATCTATGGCATACCGGAACTGCACGACCCGACTGGTAATCAATAAGACGCTAAGAGATACAATTAACATAAAGCGTTCTGTCCGTCAGGGCTGTCCGCTGAGTCCACAACTTTTCAGTGTATATATAGAATTGTTGTGCTTAGCAATAACTCAAAACAGTTGCATTCGTGGCTTTAGATTGCAAGAATCCGAGGTTAAAATTTTGGCATATGCCGACGATGTGGCTGTTTGTTGTATCGATCAATTTAGTGTTACCACTACCATCAGTGTGGTTAAAAGGTTCGGCAATGCAACTGGCAGTCCAGTAAACTAGGGAAAGTGTCTGGGTTTCTGGCATGGAGAGTGGGCGTCAAAACCAGACTATTTTGCCAATGTTTAATGGGTGACCACACCTGTCAAGTACCAGGGGGTGCCACTGGAATTTTATAAATATAATGAGAACTACTGGCAAAAACAAGCGAAATCTGGACGAAAGCTAATAGATGCAACGGTAATAATCTGTCACTGTTTGCTAGAGCGACTGTCTGTAATCTTTTCTTTGCCTCAAAATTTTGGTATGTGATGCAAGTATTGCATTCTTCGAGGGCAAACATACAGAAGTTCCATCGCATCTTCGCAGTGTTCGTGTGGGCTTCGAACTGGGAGAGATGCAGTCGAACTAATCTGTTTCGTAAAGTGAAACATGGAGGGCTTGGTTTAACACATCTTTTCATACGCCAAGTCGTAAATAGGTTCTTTTTTTTCGCTACACAAGGGACCCTTTCTTACGTACAGTGTGCCAAATGAGACTTATGCGGGCTTTACCTGGATATGTGGTTAGCACGAATGACATGACCGGTGCTGTGCGCGGGTATCTTGAAGAGGTTATTCCAAGTGTACGGTTTTTATCTGTTAGACTTTCCAATGAATATTTGTTTTCAGGGACTCGAAAGAAGTTGTACAACGATGTATGTGATGTATTTAGAAAAAATGGTTAACAATTTAGAGTACTTCGCACTATACTATAGGAGAGCGTGACGAGACGAACGTTAGGACTATTCATCCGTATGCGATGTTGTTTTACCTGAACCGCTGTACCGGGCCATGTACGCTGGAGGTGAATGGAAAGATGTGCTTAAACGAGTGAAGAGAATGCAAGTGGCTCCTGCCGCGAATTCTTTCTTTTTCAAGCTGCACACAGGTACATTATCAGTCAGGACATTTCAAGCAGAGCGTGGGTTTTACTTACTTTGGGGGGCAAATCGCCTTATCTGTAAAAAACCGGAAACTATGACCATGTTTTCTTACATTGTTGCGAGGGAGTATATTTTTGGGATGTACTTCAAAGGACGTTACAGAAAGAATTAACTCTGAATTCATATGGTATAAGATTTCTGCCGAAAGGAAGAAGAAGAAGTGGATCTGTTCGGTCGCTGTTTCTGTGCACTGTTCAATTTCTGCTCTTTTCTTGGACTATTACGCTGACATCTATTTTTTCGCGGTGTGCGAACAAGACGTCGGGTGAAGACTTCGAGGGCTAACGCCCTACAGGTACGAGGCTCCTTTATCAAAGACTTGGCTAGTACGCGACCACTACGGTGGTTGGTAGCCATCGCCACGAGCCTTATGCTCGTCCAAGTGCGTTAAACTACATGAGTGATACTGCAGGACACAATGAAAAGCTTGGGGGCTTACAGGTGCGCCCAAGCATCATAAAGCCGGCACGTTTGCAAACTCACAACCGCGAATCAACTCCAGCGAGCACAGCAGCAATGGAAGACGATGAAGCTGAGAGCAAGAAGCTTCGCTTAGAAGAGAATGCTCTCGACGATAAAACGTCAACTTATTACCTAAGTGATGAAGAAGACATGGGCGAAGATGAACCATTTACGTTGGTTACTTATAAAACGAAACGAGCAGAGGGTATCCCAGTCGTCTTTCGGCCAACAGCTGAAGGTGCTAGCTTCTGGAAAGTGAACACCAATCGAGTGTCAGCTGAAGTAGTTTCCGCTGCTAAAGAAAAAGTGCAGTCATTCAGAACGACCAGAGATGGAAGCTTTAGTGTCAGCGTTGCTTCCTTAAGTTCAGCCAAGCGTCTTCTGATGCTTTCAAATGTAGGTGGCTTGGAAGTTAAGCCTTTCATCCCAGAGTCATACACTCGGAACGTTGGGAAAGTAAAACATGTTCCTCTGCAGTATTCAGATGAACAACTCCTAGAGTACTTGAGAGATGCAGGGGTTATATCGGCGTGACGGCAAATAAAATACTACCGCCAGGAAGATGGAGGAGTAACGTCGCGTCCACTTCACTCAGTGATTCTGACTTTTCGAGATGACCTCCCGATTCCAGGAAAAATCTACTTAGGATTCACCAGTCACCCAGTGGAAGAATATCTTGGTCCAGCACTTCGCTGCCAGCGATTCGGACACATGGCAAAAAGTTGCCGTAACACACGACGGTGTAAGATCTGCTCAGAAGAACACCATCATAAGGAGTGCAAGTCTGTTCTTCAGCCTAAGTGTGCAAACTGTGCAGGTAATCACGCTGCCTCGTATTCAGGCTGCCCGCAAAGTAAAGCTGCTGCAAAAATGCGTTGGCATGAGCTCAACCATGGAAGAAAACCGCGCCACCATGAACCATCTCGAAACCTTGAGATTGTTCATCCTGTACGTGATCCTCCTCAGCGGCCACCGCAACAACAGCCGACAAGCACGCCAAGAGAACCGCCAAGAGAGTCGCCAAGAGCACACCCGAGAGACCACTCACAAGAAGTACCTTCAAGTAACCCAACCTACGCGTCAATGCTGCGAACGCCCACGCGCCCTCTGCCAGAAAGTAGCAAAACCGACAGTGCCAGTGTTCGCCCCAACTACAACATCGAAACGGCACGTCATTCTCAACAGGCCTCAGAAAATCAACCATTCAATGGAGACCGTGCCTCTGCATCAGTCATGCAATTGATTCTGCCAATGCTTTTCGCAGCACTTAAGGCAATCCTGTCTGCTCTACCGGAAGCAAACAACCTGCCAGAAGTAAAAGCCCTGCTGCCTCTGGAAGCACTACTGTGTCAACAGTCCGGGTCAAACCTGCGACGAGTAACATATGAATAAGCGCTACAAAGATGTCTCCATATACCATTGGAATGCCAATGGTCTTCGAAGGAAGTGTGCTGGCTTCCGTAAACTCCTTCTGCAGTATGATTTTCCAATACTTTGCATCCAAGAGGCAGGAATGAATGATGATTTCCGCCTCTCCAACTACGTGATATATAAGTCATCTTATCGAAGTGGTCCTAGCAGAGTGCATTTGTGCGTCAGAAAGGACCTACTTTTTCACCAAGTTCACTCAAGTGATTCGGACTTCCCGGAATTCGTCGCTTGCAAAGTATCCTTTGGTGAGCAGTGCGTAACAGTGATCAATTTTTACCTACAACCTTCAAGCCGCATTTCAGTGGAAGAACTAACAAATATCTTCAACATTTCTAATTCATATAAGTTTATATGCGGAGACTTTAATGCGCACAACATAATCTGGGGTAGTGATCGATGTGATGCACGTGGGAACATTGTTGAGTGTGCTGCAGACAAATGCATTTTGACAATTTTAAATGACGGCTCCCCAACTTTTCTCCGAGGGCATAATTACTCTAGTTGCATCGATGTAACCTTGTGTTCCCAAGATCTAGTGAATGGTGTGGTATGGACAAGGGATGTAGAAACGCCTGGGAGTGACCATTTTCCCATTCTAATAAATCACCCCTACTTGCGAAAAGACGACACCAGACGCTACAGCAAACTGACGAACTGGAAAGCTTTTTCGTACCACCTAACAAACTGAAATAGGGAACTCACGACAAGTGAAAGCTTTACTGAATTTCTGCAAGATAATGCGAATAAATGCACCAAGAAAGTCCCGATTCCAAAAGACTATGCTGCAGTCGATGGAGAGTATGAACATCAAAGAGCCATCAGACGACGTTCAGAAAGGGCATATCGACGCAGCGGAAGTTTAGAAGCATACAAAATGCACAGAAAATCGACAGTGTAAAGCGCAGACGGCTAGAAAATTTAGGTAAACGACGCTGGCGTAATTTCTGTGGCACGCTCTCTCCCCACACACATGTTCCAAGAATTTGGCTTGTAATTTGAGCACTTAGTGGCCCTGTATCACAGACCTTTCCATTTCGTGCTCTTGCTGTAGCCTTGGACAAACCGGAAGCTGTGGTAGCAGATGAATTTTGTCAACTTATCAGTAGGCCCGCCGCATCACAATGTGCCTTATTTGATAATTCTGTCGCGTTAGCCAGCCAGAAAAATTAATGCTTGCTTTTGGACCCAGCATCGTCAACTAGACCCTGTATTTACGTTAAGGGAGCTGCATTGTGCTATAGCATCATGTCGTCAAAAATCGGCCTCTGGACCGGGCGGCATTACGTACAATATGCTAAAGAACCTTGGGCCCTCAGGCACAACTATTCTCTTAGACATTTGCAATAATCTATGGACGCAAGAAAATGTACCCGAGTCTTGGAAGTCTGCTCGCATCATTCCGATTTTAAAACCGGCTAAGACGCCCTTGAACCTTGAATCCTTCCGTCCAATTAGTCTAACAAGCTGTTTATAAAAGGTAATGGAAAAAATGATTGATGTGCGACTTCAATGGTGGTGCAACAGAACTGGTGTATTCTCCAACTACTTGACAGGTTTTAGGAAACAGAGATGCACTATGGATGCAATACTGGACTTAGTAACGTATGTGGAGCATGAACGCGCCTGTGGTAGTTTGACGGTCGCAGTGTTCTTGGACATCACATGGGCATTTGACACAGTCAGTCACACTCATGGTGTGCTGAGTATGTTGGAACTCGGACTGTCCGGCAGGTCTTTGCGGTGGGTATCCAAATTTTTATCAGGTCGTAAAATATTCATTCAGACGAGCGAAGGAAAAAGTGCAGAACACGACGTCAGACAGGGAGTGCCACAAGGAAGCGTACTCAGCCCTCTTCTTCTCAACTGTGTTATGGCTGATTTAGCTAAAAGACTGCCTTCCAGGTTGAAATACTCCTTATATGCAGATGATGTCTGCATTTGGGCATCTGGCACGGACATACGGGTAATTCAAATTGCATTGCAAGACGGAATAAATATTATCAACAACTTTTTAAAAGAAAGAGGAATGATTCTATCGCACGCAAAGACAGCTGTATTGCCCTTCACCCGTAAGAAGTTAAAGAACTTCAAACTCAATTTAGAAGAAGAAACACTAATGATTGTGACCCAGCATCGGTTTCTCGGAGTAATACTTGATAGGCAGCTATCATGGGCACCTCACATAAAAAAACTCAAAAACGGGGTGAATACACTAGTGAATATACTCCGCAGAATTGCTGGGTCATCATGGGGCGGATCTGTATCATCCATGCTCGATGTTCACAATCCTTTAATACGACGAAAATTGCACAATCTGCAGCAGTGTTACACGGCCTTTCCCGCACTTCTGAGGAGGGACTTCAGAGACTATTAGCTAAGGGACTGCGCGTCTGCATAGGTGTTCCACGAGCGACTTCCAGCAGCCTTGTCATAGCAGAGACTCGGCAACCACCCTTTTTAGTCATGAGAACAATTGAAACAAGCCGCCATTTTTTTCGCTTACAGACGCAACACAAGGACCACCCATGGGCACTGGAGATTTTACTAAGAGATAAAAGCAATGCTCATAACGATGTACAGAGCAATGTACATATATTACCCAGAAATGAATTTTGGAGCTCTGAAATGGACTATCCTCTATGGCTGCTTGTAATACCAAGCATTGAATTTTCAGTTAGAGAGACATGTTCATCCAAGCTGCTCAACAACTAGCGCTTTATCAAGATACACATGCGGTATCCAGGGTACATACATATTTACACAGATGGCTCAAGTACTACAACGTCTTCAACATCGGCATTTATCATACCACATCTCAATACTCAGGAATCGTTTAAATTATGTCGCATGGCGTCATCTACTACATCTGAGCTCTTCGCTATTCTGTATGCTTTATAAACTCGGTAGCAGACGCTAGAAAATGGGTACTTTTCAGTGACTCACAGGCCGCATTAAGATCACTCTTCAGTACAAACAGGAGAGTAATAACTGATAGTATGACATACGAAACGCTCAAGGAGCTCACCAAAGCAAAGAAGGTGCAATATGAGATCAAATTCCAGTGGATACCTGGCCACTGCAACATTCCTGGAAACACAGCTGCCGATGAAGCAGCACGACAAGCACATCGTAAAGACGTTACTGTTTCTTTACCAATTTTGAAAAAGGAATTGCGTAGTATTATAAAGAATGCAACTTTCAGAATGAGCAAAACTGCTTGGTTTGACAAAAGTACAAAGAGCTGCGATTTATATCTCATCGATCCATTTATTGAATTCAAACTTACGCTGGCATTAGATAGAAAGATGGAACTTCTAATTCAACGATTGAGGCTAGGCACCGCATACACAAAACATTTTTTGCACAGAATCGGCAGAGCTGAAACTCCCGAATGCGAATGTGGATTTATAGATGAAGACGTCTGTCACCTTCTCATAGACTGTCCACATCATGACACGCTGAGACGCCGTCTTAAGTCCGAACTGTTCGCATTGGACCACAGACCATTTAGCATGAAAAAACTTCTTGGCCCATGGCCAACTGGGGTTTTACAGTCCCACGCTTTAAAACCATTAAAACGTTTTTTACAAGACAGCGGGATTGCTGACAAGTATTAAGAAAGAACAAACTTTCATTTGTAATACATCTACTTATTATGTACAGTATCGTGTGACACCCATCACGTGTGTGTTGTGAAATGAATGACGTGTCGACTATTATGTACATACGAGCGAATGTATCTTTATAAGGACCAGACGTGTGCTTTGCTATTTTGTGCTGGTGGACCGAATATTAACGAGGGACATTTCCTGAGACTTCTTACATTGACTTTCGAACATTTACTTACCATTGTGATATGTGCGTATAAATGTGTCTTTGCATATCTGTACGGGAGTTTTCTATTTTCCATGCACTGCTTTGTATGTTTTGCTTCAAGATACGTGTTCAAGTTTCAATCAACAGCTAAGAAGTAGCCGGCGCCATAATGGTGCGCCAACATCTCCTTATATATCATATAAATAAAAAAAAAGATTTCTGCCAATAGTGGACGAAGAGGGAATGCCTTTTGATTTGATTAGGCTATGTGAACTTCACTGTTTATTGCGGGCCCGTATGGCAGGATTTTATTTCGATCAGGATGCACGGCCTGCACGAATGTATTTCCGTGAATGTATGGCCAAGTTTGTTGAACTGCAAAAAACTCAGGAGATTTTACCTGAGTGATTGTCGAGGGTGGAGCCCTTGGCAGCACTTAGGGAATTTTGATTCCTGTCGGACTGTTACTGCTTGTCTTTGTTCTGCTTGTGGTTTGATGTACGTGCCAATAAACAGGCAATAAAGCAAAAAAAAGATATCTTGGCTTTGTGGTAAGACAACTGCTTGCCACGTGAACGACCAGGGTTTGATCCTCAATGTGACCAAATATTTTATTATTGATTTAAATAATTTGTCTTTTTCTTAATTGTTTGCCCATGAACGAATTTTCACTCACAACCGATGGTGCCAACGCCGTCGGCGAAATGTGTGCGACATGAGCTTTCTAACACTATCACGTTATTATTGAGCTGACTCGCACAAAATCTGTGAGTGTAAGCAAAAAGAAAGCATGTTCATTTACAAATATGCTGCATCGAAATTCAAAACTGTATACAGATTCAGCACGGAAACGAGTGCCCATAATCATAGCCCGTTTAAAGCAACTGATCAGTTTGTGACAATTACGAAAGCAGTTTAAGAAGCATGACTTGGTAAAAAGAAAATTCCGGCAGATCACGCAAATTGTCGCAATCCACGTCATTCAATGAAGACGTGGTACTAAAGATGAATAAGTAATCGATTATGCGATGGAATCACTTCAGCAACACGATTAATTATCATCATGGTCCATCTTTCAATTAATCAACTTATTCACTAAACCTTTTTGGATAACATATTTGCGCACAGTCGCGAGAGCTACCCCGAAATTTTTTCCTCCGTGGTAGATTAATGGTTAGAGTGCTCGGCAGCTGTACCGAAGATCACGGTTGCGATACAGGCGGTGGCGGTCGCAGTTCAGTGGATGCAAAACGGTAAAATACCGTGTACTTTGTAGTGTCAGTGCACGTTAAAGAACAGCAAATGGTGAAAATTTTCGAAGCCATTCACATATAAGGCATGTATCGTAATCATGTCGTGGTTTTGATACGCACAGTTCCCAAATATTGTTACGCCAAAGGTTTGTAACTGCATCGGAAGGCTGAGAAAGAGGTCCAGCTGTGCTGCTTCGTCGAGTAGATGGTGGGCGTATGGGAGCGACACCCCAATGTCGACTACTTTATGGAGGTCAATGTAACGGCGTGGTCATCGACGTGAAGCTCTCTTTTGACGCAATAAATATGCATTACATCACGCAGCCAACCTCAGCAGGCAAACTATCTCAGAAAACATTATCAATGTAGGTTCACGCGTTGTATTATTCAAACTCGAATCAATGAAACATTCGGCAGATTCCACGTACCTTAGGAATCAATGTTATGCGAAGCATGTGGAGGGAAGGTGACTCTAATGATTAGAGCCAAATTCATTCTCATCGATGGAACATTTTGTTCTAGTTTTTCTTTGCTGTCTTTGGGTGTTTATTTCTTACAGACTTGGTTGACGTCATTTCCGACACGGAATGACGTCAGCGAACTCTTGTTGGTCCCCCAATATAGAAAATTTCACTGACGATTTTCATATTCTACTGACGTCGCCTCATCGCGGGGCTACGTCAGCAGGGTATAATTAGACGTGGACTGTGGTTGTGCCGTCCGTATTGACACCTTTACCTGTGTGTCTCACTTGCTCTGGCAATGCCCGCGTTGTCTAACTGCGTTTTTTTCAGCTAGTCTGATAGAGAGGAAGCCATGAGGAGCACGGTACACCAAAAGCATGCTGATGCTATCTAGGGTGCACAAGAAAGTGCGAATGTTACTGCGTTTTGTCTACGTGGGCGCAGCCTGCAGCTGTAACGACCTCATGTTAAAAAGTCCTGGCAGTAGCACCAAACGATTAAAAAAATCGTTGTCTGTCTGCGTGTGGTGGTTTCTCACTGATGTACACTTTTTTTTATATGCAAAGCATTTATTGGCGAAGTTCGGCGACATTTACCGTATCTATCTATCTATCTATCTATCTATCTATCTATCTATCTATCTATCTATCTATCTATCTATCTATCTATCTATCTATCTATCTATCTATCTATCTATCTATCTATCTACCCGCGGAACACATTTAGCTCTCCTGGCTGTTTGGATTATGGTATCAGTACCAAACTTGGTATGGCATAACATGACTGTATGAGAAACATACTTGACTAGTCATAACATGAAAATCATCGCATGCATGTCATGAATGTCATGATTTACATTTCATGGTTTTGCTGTTCTTGCTGTGGTTCGTTCGCATGACATGTTGAAAAACTGGTATGGTTGCTATGATTGCATGACGAACACAAGTGACAGACACGAACATGAAAATCATGACATGCGTGTCATGTAACAACATGACTACAATCCACGCTCATGATGCGCTCTCCGCCATGTCGCTATGGTCGCATATGCCAAATTTGGTATTACGTGACTTCAATGGATGGTGAAGGTATGTGACTGGTGCAAACATGATAATCATGAGATGCGTGTCATGTGAGAACATGACTACATGCCACAGTCAAGGCGCCAATACACTTCGAAGTGACCCGGCACGCATGCGCGCCAGCGTTGCCAAGCCAGGCGCTGGTCCTGCCATATACTCGCAGGCGCGCGCTGCGTTGCTTCGACGCATGCGCGTTTCAAGGCGTCCGGCGTTCCTCCTTCTCGAAAAGAGGCAGACGCAGTGATGTCTGGGTAACGCATTGGCGCCAAATGCAGCACGTCGCATTTTGCGCCTGCTTCCATCAGGGCCCCGAAGATGGACGCTGGTCGCGCTTGGCGTCAGACTATATATATATATATATATATATATATATATATATATATATATATATATATATATATATATATATATATATATATATATAGAGAGAGAGAGAGAGAGAGAGAGAGAGAGTGCTCGCGTTTTGCTAACGTTGCGTTGGTGTGTCCAGCGTGCGCGCGCGTGAACGTTACGTTAGAGTATATTGGGCCCTTCATGATGCACTCAAGCCGGTTCGCTAGCTCCACATATACTAAATTTGGTGTCACGTGACGTCAATGCGTGACGAAGGTGTATGATTGTTGCGAACATGATAATCATGAGACGCCTGTCATGTAAGCGCATGACAGCATACCAGTTCATAGCGTTCTCGCGGCCGTTTCGCTAGCTTCGCATATAGTAAATTTGGCATCACGTGACGTGAATAGATGAAGAAAAATGACACATCCAAACATGATAATCATGACAAGTAAGTCATGTACGGCATAATTTACCTCCATCTCTTAACGCTGTGGTGATTTCAATGTGGCATATCAACCTTTCTCATTTTTGCTTCGCATATCTTTGATTCGCCCTGTACGTGGGATCTGCCAATTTTTTCTATGAGTGAAATGTATATAAGGGGAGGTTGGTTCCAATACGTGGCACCGTCTACTCTTCTCCTATTGAACAGTAGTTACGTATATATTTGGTATATTTGGTTTGGTGTGATCCGAGTGATTAGTCCAGAATTTAGGGGCCATGCACTCTGCATATGCGAGTCGAAAACGCCCTTACGCACATACACTTAAATCACCTGGAAGCATGCAACTACGCATGTACTCAAGCGTGTGGCAAAAACTCTTGGTCGTGCCCTTATAGCGTTGGCAAAAATGTGTAGTGGGAAAAATATTCCTGGCGCACAACTATATACCTCATCTGGTACACTCACGTTTCCCTTCATAATATTCGTGCTCTCGGCACTTTCTTATTACGAATGATTGCTGCGCTTATCGCGCATACGCCGTTCGGCACCTGGGAGTACTTGATCTGCAGTGTGATCATAAGTTCGTGAGGTAGATTACGATTATAGCCAGCGATCTCTGGAATATTTTCAAGCATGCGCACTCCTCCAGCCATGGCCTCTGACGTCACTCACTTTTCACCGGCGTCTCCTGCCGCGCAGACGTGCGCATGGATACTTACGACGTTCGAGAAAGCAGGATTTCTAAGCCTGAACGAGGCTTGCCGTTGATTCTCTTGGCGACTGCATGAAGAAGGCGATAGAACGCTTCTGCTTTCGGCTCCGAGCATTGTTATCAAGTTTTTCGCTTTCTACGGGAGACGCTGCTCCCTGCCCCAGGGCGACGGACGCGGAGTCATCCACTGGTCCGCCCAGCCAGAGGTCTGCTATGGCGAGCTCCTCGGTAAATCAGCGCGCCTGGCCCAGAACCAGTGAGGCCAACGGTGATAGTCACTGCATCATGGCTGTGGACGTGGAGCCTTCTGCGGCTATGTCCGACCATAGACCACTTTTGGCAAGCTCGTCGCGGAAACGAAGCACCTGTTCGAGCACCAGCGAGGACACGGAACTGTACTCGGCCACTGGCGACGACTCGTCGGATGACGACTTCGAGACCGTGAGAAGCAGGAAGGCCAAAAGAAGAAGTATCAAGTCGTCTTCACCAGCAGGGACATTAACGTCTCAGTCAAAAGGAGAATGCTGGCCGCACACCATCCTCTTCATGCCCGAGGACTCCACCATCAGCCTTCGAGCAGTAAACAGGCAAGCTCTCTCTATGTACTTTGAGGGGGTAGCACCAAACGACATTAAGGATATCCGGGTGAACACGCGGAAGAATATTCTAGCTGTGGACACAATGACTGCCAGCGCCATAGACAAGCTTCGCAGAGTATCAGATTTGGGAGGCATCAAAGTACGACCGGTTATTCCAATGGACGGTGCCTGCACGGCGGGAGTAATCTACGACATTGATTTGGCCATAGCAAACTCGGACCTCCCAACTCTCATAAAACCAGCGAACGAAGGAGTTCTCATCGCGAATGTACTTCGCCTCGGAAACACCCGATGTGTAAAGATAATGTTCAAAGGAGATTCCATTCCGTCGCATGTCAAAGTGGGACACTTCCGACATCCTGTTCGACCATTTGTCCCTAAACCACTCCAGTGCCATAACTGCATGAAAATTGGTCACATCAAGAGTGTATGTACAAACACCACAGTATGCCCCCGATGCGCTGAGCCGCACACTGCAGACGCATGTCGGGCAACAAGTCTGAAGTGCAGAAACTGTGATGGTTCGCATGATGCTGCATCCAAGGAATGCCCTCGGATTAAGAAGGAAATAGCCATTATCAAACAAATGGTTAGGGACAATTCAACCCACAGAGAGGCTGCTGAAAGGGTACGGCGGCGACGTAGTCGCCGACGGAGGCGTGGAGGACAGAGTGTTGCGCATAACCCATTTCCTCCGAGCACGAGTGAAGTAGTAAGTACGAAGCGAAAAGAAGTGGAGAAGCTCACAGCTGCGGATGAGTGGCCTACGCTTCCGCGTACACAGCCTGCAAAGGAGCCTCCTGCGAGGCCTCGCCGCCCTACACCTTCCACCGAGTCTACTTCCGTTGAGGATGTGTCAAGGGTCGATCGACAGATCATCCCGATGTTACGATCCCTCGTTGCTGTCATGGCAGACATACTAAGAAGCCTGGGAACTCCAACCGCTCGAAGCGGGTTACAGGTGTTGAACGCGCTGAGCCCAGTCCTCGCCTCCCTCGCGTAGAGTCATGGCAGGAGATCAACAATCGTTCCGCAAAGACGTCAGAGAAGCATCAGTCATCCAGTGGAACGCAAGAGGACTTAGATCACGGATTTCCGATTTTCGTCAGTACGTGTTTTCTAACCTTTTCCCAATCATTGTAATATGTGAACCGAAATTATCAAACCCGATCAGGCTATCTGGCTACGAATCAATCCCGTCCAAAACCCGAAACAAAAGCAGCAAGGTCATTGTGTATATTCGTCGGGAGCTTACCTACATCATTCAACCTGTGTCGCCTCATGATGAGAACCAATATGTTTGCCTGACTGTGAAGCAGAAAACCCTCACCTTCACATTAATAGGTGTCTACTTATCTCCCTCAGCCCGTTTTGATTGCCAAAGACTGGATGACATTCTTTCGAGCGTCCCGGATCCGTGGATAATTATAGGAGACTTCAACGCCCACCACCCAATCTGGGGAAGTTCAAAAGTCAATACCACGGGCCGGAGGCTGGCTTCATTTGTATCGACTCATGAACTGTCTCTACTTAATGATGGGAGCCCTACATTTCTGCGAGGATCAACGTACAGCAGCTGTTTGGACTTGACGTTCGTGTCACGTCGCTTCGCCACAAACGTTAAGTGGTTTTTAGACATCGAGACACATGGTAGCGATCACATCCCCAGTTATCTCACCATCGAAGGCTTTGCTAGCGACCACCCGCCGAAAACCGTACGGAAGATCGATCTTTCAGCATTCAAAACCAACATTGAACACGCTTGTGAAAAAGGCTTAACCTCTGACATTGAGCAAGCGATCAAACAAGCAGCGCAGAGTGCGATGCGCACGCTGGCATATTCTTCAAAGCCCTCAGAAACGGACATGGAGTTAGAGCGACTCCGTGCGACTCGTCGGCGTGCGGAGCGTAGATATCGACGCACAAAATCCATCCAAGATCTACGGATGGCCAGGCGCATGCAAAAGAAGATCCAGCGTCGTATAGACAAACTGGAGTTTCAACGGTGGGCGAAATTTTGCGCGAGTCTAGACCCTCGCAAACCGCTTTCTCAAATATGGCGAACCGTGCGAGGCCTACGCACATTTCCCCAACAACGTTTTCCGTTTAAAGCCTTGGCCCTTTTCCAAAATAGAAGGGATATCGAGGTAGCGGAAGATTTTTGTAGGAAGATTGCGGGCCCACCAAATTGCACAGAAGCCCTTACTGCTCATTACACGCCACATTCACTTGACCCGCACCTGGACCTGCCTTTTTCAATGGAAGAACTGAATGTGGCTCTTGCTTCATGCAATCGATTGTCATCGCCTGGGCCGGATGGCATATCATACCGCCTATTATGCAATCTCGGTGATCGAGCACGAAGTGCTTTGCTGGAAGTATTCAATGAGTCTTGGAGAAATGGAACGGTCCCCAGAGAGTGGAAAACAAGCCGGTTGGTTGCACTTCTCAAACCTGGAAAATCGCCTCTAGAGCTGACATCATACCGCCCAATAGCGCTGGCTAGTTGCGTAGGGAAGCTGATGGAGCGAATGATCCTTGCCAGACTCGAGTGGTTCCTAGAACGCCATAGAATATATCCAGACGCCATGGCCGGTTTTCGTCGTCTTCGGAGCTCCATTGACAATGTCATTGACCTGGTGACCTACGTACAACACCAGAAAATGAGCAGACGGTTATCTGTCGCACTATTTTTAGATGTCAAAGGAGCATATGACAATGTTTCTCACGAAGCCATACTTGACGCCCTCGAGTCAGTTGGTTTGGGTGGGCGAGTGTACCGCTGGATCCAATGCTACCTACATATGAGATCATTGTTTATGCAAACTGATGATGGGCCGACTTCTGAACATTATACACACCGTGGTGTTCCCCAAGGTGGTGTATTGAGCCCCACACTGTTCAACCTGGTTCTGATCGGTCTCGTTGAACGCATACCAGATTCCGTGCAGATATCTCTCTATGCAGATGATATTTGTGCCTGGACATCAGGTGTAACACGTCCTCAGGTACGTGCGAGACTCCAGAAAGCAGCGAATTCAATATCGGCGTACCTTAGAGAACAAGGCCTCGAGATTTCTCCTGAGAAATCGGCGCTGGTCGCGTTCACGCGGAAGGCAATGACGTCATATCCCATCGCCATCAATGGACACAGTGTCTGCTACGCCAGGACCCACAGGTTTTTGGGGGTCACGATCGATCGAAATCTCTGCTGGAGTCCCCATGTGGCCACTCTAAAGAAGCGCCTAACGGCCATCGCACAACTTTTCAAGTTCCTCGGAGGCAAAACGTGGGGCACATCAGTGCACGCGATGTTGCATTTGTACAAAACGCTGTTTCTGGGGTACCTGCGGTATAGCTTGCCGGTTCTGACGAACGCTTGCAAAAGCAGTATACGCACAATAGAAAACGCCCAGGGCCAGGCACTCAGAGTTTGTCTTGGATTACCACGCTGTACATCAACAGCGGAAACCATCGCAATCGCCAAAGATCATCCGGCCACAGTGCACATTACTTTGGAGGTGCTTAGAGCTCATATTAGACACCTTGCTCGCGCCCCTGCCCACCACCTAGCTTCGCTTCCAGAAGATCGACCGAGTGCCTCCTTCTGTAAGAGAGTATTGACTTTCCGTGAGTGCCTTCCAACAGTCTACACACCTCCGGAACGGATACTAACACCTCCTTGGCGCTTGGACCGACCAAAACTGCGCTTGACAGTGCCGGGGATTCGCAAGAAGGCGGAGCTCTCGGCGCCAGCTTTAAAGCAGATGATTCTACTCATGCTACACGAAGAATACAAAGATCATGTCAAACTTTACACGGATGGCTCGACAACTGTTGGAGGATCTGCAGGAGCTGTGATCTTCCCAGCAAGAGCCGAAACCATCCAGTTCAGAACGTCACACAAGACGACATCGACAGCCGTGGAGCTCGCGGCACTCCGCAGCGCACTCCGCAGGATTGACCAAGAGACACCACAAAAATGGAGCATTTTTACTGATTCGAAACCAGCTCTCCAATGTCTACACAATACTCTACGTCGTGGACCTCAATATCAATTGGCGCTCGAAATACGACAACTGTACCATCACCTAATAGACGAAGGACATGACATATCTTTTCAGTGGTTACCAGGCCATTGCGGCATCATCGGTAACGAGCATGCCGACAATGCAGCTAAGAATGCTCACGAAAATGGAGTGATGGAACCTATTCCACTATCAAGAAGCGACGCAGCAGCAAAGATTAATACGCTTGCGGAGGATGTCGCAAGGTCTATGCGGAATACGCCCGGTTTTCTCCACACCCGTCTTCACCGCCTGGACCCATGCCTACGACTTACTATTCCATCTGGCCTACCCCGATCCGAGACGACCCTTCTCTGCCGTATGTGGCTTGGGGTGTCTTTCACGAACGCTTTTGCCTGCCGCATCGGAATGAGAGACAGCGCTACATGCGACCATTGCGACAATGACGAAACAATTGAACATATTTTATGTCAGTGCCCCCAGTACAGCTCTCAGCGACAGTCCCTCTCAGCAGTGTTTGCTCGCCTCGACGACCAGCCATTTTCTGAGCAGTCAATCTTGGAATGTCGGAAAGATCGAGCTTCACGCCAGAAAGCAACGAAGGCGCTGATGAAGTTTCTGCGAGCGACCCGCCTCGTAGAACGATTGTGACACTACTGTGTGCGAGTGTGTGTATGTGTGTTTGTGCTTCTCTTCCTCCCTTTCCCCTTACCCTTTCCCCAGTGCAGGGTAGCAAACCGGATATGTTTTCTGGTTAACCTCCCTGCCTTTCCGCATTAAAATTTTCTCTCTCTCTCGCATGAAGAAGGCCGTGTTTCTTGCAGTTTGTGGAGTGCTGCTTAGTGATGCGATGCGCTTCGCTCACTGGATGTTCGCACAGAGTGTACCTGCAAGCTTTCGTAGTGGTATACGATGCTGCACGCCCAACTGTCACGAAAATTGTGATAATGAATCAAAATTCGGGGTGTTTTCACCACCAAGCACGATCGAAAAGCTGAAAATGAGAGCCTGCCGTTAAACGAAGGGACAACGATATCCATCGTGCTCGTCATTTGAAGGTATATGTATGTGTACTACTCAGATTGTCACCACAATTGTCACCATACGAAAACTAGAGCAGAAACGGAAATAACGCACTCTATGTGGTGGATCGCGCAGTGCTGCCAAACCGGATGTGCACACCTGTCAATGGAAATGGCGGGATGGCGAGAACTATACTGTCTCTAATGCTTGAAACACGCACACCGCTGTTCGGGTTTCATTTGACGCCGATAGTACTTCTTGAAGCCTGCTTGTTAGTATGGTCACTTGTATGTACATGTGCCACCACTCGTGGGTGCGCGTAGAACCGATGTGTTGCATTCTGGTATAGAGCGAGGGGAAGAAAACCTACGGAGCAAAATCACTCCTTCCGGTCGCCACAGTGTCGGCATGTAGTTCACCAGATGTGTACACTGCCAGCGTAGTTCTGCAAGGCTCACGCACATACGCATGTAGATCGCACTGGCCCGCCGCTGCGTACCACTTTTATTGCGGCCCCAGCAGACGACCCTCTCGTTCTGCGCGCTTAGGCAGTAGGGTACGCATACTGTGGAAGACACAAGATTCATTTAAGATATTGCGTTTCGCGTGTGTTCGTATACCTGATAAACATTTGCATAAACTATTGAAAGTTTTCTTGGTGATTTTGCCTCGACAAGAAAGAAAATGAGTGGCACCTTCATGCAACATAGAAATATTGTTATGTATTAGTGTCACTAGGGCGAACTGTGGCCTATAGTTGGATACATATGGTAGAAGCGTGATTGTTCTTCCGTGGCCAACAGCTCTACAATAGTTTGCCACGCAGAATAGCCGCAATACTGGCTGCTCGGGGCGACGCAAGAAAATGCTGACTGTTTCAGTGCTATACGGAAACAGGCTGGTCGCTGCCACTTTTCTTTTTCGATGTGGCAAAAAGTGGGGGACCCTTAAGCTTCGGCTTTGAGATGAACGCACTAGCGAAATCCGGCCCCTAGTGCACCCTTCAACCGCTAAGTGCATACTTATTCTTATATTTTGTTACAAACACACACAATCACACAGTAGATTGTACCGGCGCGCGCACGCGAATGGTACATACAGGTTTTTGACCTAAAGCAAGGATAGCGTGACCTCCAAGACACACGCCGCGCACTCGCCATCTCGGAGGCCGTAAACAGTCTTACAATGCCTCACAGCTAGGTAGCAGCACACTATCTAGCGTTTGCGGTTTGCTTGATCAACGCCTCTGGAATGGCATGATATGTTTTGCACTAGATGGACATAGTTGTCCAATTTTAGAGCTGTTCGTAAGTTCCTGTGCGTTTTTAGCCGCAATGGCTGCACTATCCCGGCCTTTTTTCACGTAGTTTGAGGCCTCCTAAATGAACACAAAATCGCCGAATGAGCTCGTTTTCATCGTGACACCTGTCGAATAAAATGCATAAAGGTACCCTAAAACACTTTTTCAAGTAACCGTGGAATGAGGACCCTAGAAGAGCTTATTGCATTACGAATTCTACGCCACGAAAATTTTAAGAATCCGTTCAGTGCGAGTGGAGTTACCGAATGCGTGGCTTCTTCAGTGCGATCGTGCGTGCATGCGTGGACAATTAGCGGCCTCCCGCGGCGATCTCTGTAACTTGATTTTTCGCTCACGTAAGATTTTTCACTCACAACCAACAGGGTCGACGCTGATGGTAGGATTTCTGCGACACGAGCCCTCTAACGCTATCGCGTTAAAAGTGTGACAAACTTTATATGCTTTTGTGCAGTTGTTTATCGTGTCTATGAACACGTCAGGCGGAGTACTTTAGCTGTATCCCATTTTTTACTTTGCGCAGCCTACGTGCCCCATCGTTGGAGGATGCTGATCGAAACCGTCGTCTGCTTAAGTGGTGCGCACCATCCACTCAATTCAGGCTGCATGCATGTGAAAGCGCGCAGGCCATGCAGCACCACGCTGACAGTTTGTGCTTTGTGAACTGAATGCCGACTCTTTAACGACCGGAAGGATCAATCGTGCTCCTTAGTTGTTTTCTCCCTCGCTCTATACCACAATGCAACACCCTGGTTCCGCGAACGCCCACGAACGGCTGCCCATTCAAGGGCGGCCACGCGCTACGAGTCTCCTGTTTCAATCAATGAGTACTGCACCAGTTTGTCCTTGAGATACTCTACCAATGGCACCAGGGTTGGCTTAAGAAAACAGATACCCATCAGTCAAAAAAGATCAAGGGCCTCAAAAATAAAATATCTTTATTTGTACTTTAGTCAAGGTAAATTCTCACTTCACATACGTTTACAAATATTTATGACAGTCCGTATTCATTTTGTTATTTCCTAAAAAAACAACGTAGGCTTCTTGCAACACCTTCATATTTATGGTTAGGAAAAGAAGAGCTCAGCTAGGGCTTTGCGTGCTTCTATCTTCGTTGTTAATTTTCTTCAGCAGCTGTGGTGACTAATGATAGGCGGTACTCTAATTGACTATCTGTGAAGTACCTTTTTTCATTTATTTAATGAAAGTATGCACTGCTTCACCCATTTTAGCCATATCTGAATAAATTTGAAAGCCTGAGAGCTTCGTGCATTGTAATTTAGTAAACAGGGGGATTTGGTGCAGAACATTTGAATACAAAAATGTTTTTTTTTTTTCTTGCCGGCGTCCCCTAAGACTTTATTCACGTATTTCATTAGCAGAAATGTCGTCAAAAAATACACATGACAAAAGGTAACGTCAGCGGTAGTCGAACAAATTACCTATTGGTCCATGACAGCAGGTGCCAGGTAAGCTATTCGTGACGCCTGGTAGTTCAATGGTTTGGACGGTGTTGCTGACATTTCTGGAAAAGTGAGGATTACTTCACTTGTTGATCAAACTTCATTTTTGCCAAAAGGCCGCGCGTTCGATGGAGCCTGTTTGTGCCTATTAATCAACTTGGCTGTTTGGTCCTTTTTTCTTGCGCCGTTCCGTAATCAGGGTGTTGCACTTCATTATCATAATCTCGTGCTTCTCACTATCCACGTAATTGATTGAGCGGCGCGTTACCCTAAAACATGTTGCAAACTCTACGTTGTACCGAGCTTGATGCATTTATCCATCGGTTCTTTATTGTTTTCACTGCATGGGGCTATTGCCAGTGCCAATATTCCGACTAGCATCTCTTTTTCCTTTTATCCTGCGCTGTTTCACCTAGGATGGTGTTCATTGCCTCTAATGACTAACTGGGGACTAAGGGACTCGTCTACATATCCCCGCACCATTTCCATGCGAAATGAACAAGGCAGCAGCTCCAAGGGCCACCGTTGCAAGTCTCTTCTTGGGCACTTGCGTCGGTGTGCAATCGGATTTCCGCTGTGCACCGCTAAGAGAAGATGCTGGTCGAAGGCATCACGCACGCGCGTAGACTAAACACAAGTACACAAGAGCTCCCACAAGTGTATACCGGCGGGCCACTGGAGAACGGAAATAGTGGGAGTGGAGCGAAAAGCACTAGATCCGAAGGCATTGATAGCTGCTCCCTGCTTGATGGCTTCGGTTCCAGGTGTTCGAGGCCAGAACGCCGAATCAGTTGGTGTAAAGCTCAAAAGAAGGAAATGAATCGTGCTCAGTTCTCCAGATATTTCCGCAAAAATACGTAACGAAAAATAATAGATACACATACGCGAGAAACGAACACCACTGAGAAAGGCTATAGCGCTTTCTACCCGTTCGCGTCTTGTGCAAGAGTATATCCCTTCATGAAGGAGTGAAGTGATGTTGGAGTATGCACAAGACATTGACGACCACTTTTACGAAGTCCTTACTTTTTAAAGATCTAACGACCACATGTCTACTATCCCTAAGCCTACTCTCCTATTTCAATATGGTTTATTTTCTTATTTGTTTATTTCATTCTTCACGCAAAGCTTGGTCTGCGTGGTTGAACACTCTCCTTATTCTGCTGCGGCAAACTACGATGGTTTGTCGGTTTCATCATCAACAGAGGTGATAAGAACACTATTTCTACAACTAAGGCGGCGAGCGTAAATCGCACCAAGGAAGGTACGCAATATATCCGACTTGCGCGCCCGAGGAATAAGCATGCTTCCTGGCACAAGTGGGCTCTGAGTTTGCTGCTTAAGTGATTTATGCTCATGAGATACATATAAAAATGAAAGACGTGGGTCATAAAAGCCCTGGGTCAATCCCTCCTAGCTCGTACGTGACCGCCTAGTTCGATGACTCACACAGCAGTTGCGGACAGACAGACAGACAGACAGACAGACAGACAGACAGACAGACAGACAGACAGACAGACAGACAGACAGACAGACAGACAGGCAGGCAGGCAGGCAGGCAGGCAGGCAGGCAGGCAGGCAGGCCGACCGACGAACCGACTGACCGACTGACCGTTCGACTGACTGACCGACTGACCGACCGACCGACCGTAGACTGCTTTCGGGTAAACGCAGCATCGGTGTGAAGGCATAAAACAGCACTCCTGGGCGGAGTGGAGCTCCAAGCCCATAGCGGCTTTGTACCGAAATCCCTGTGCCTTCAGATAGTGTAGGAATTTAACCGAGGATGGTGCTAAGAAGGGGCGCCGCCTGGAGGCTGCAATGGTTGATTGCATACTCGATCAAACACTCAAAGCCGTCCCCTAGAGTTGTCAGCAACCATTCGCGCCAAGGCACAGCATCTACTGTGGCATAAGGGTCATCCACCTTGATGCAGCCAACACCACGTAGAGAGCGGTGGCAGCCTGCGAACTCGCAATCATGTCCAAGTAGGAGGAAAATGAAGACCGGAATAGCACCTGGCCAAAGAACGGGTGCTGTTTATGTTTGTCATTTCGTTACACTATCTATATTTTACTAGTTAGGAATGAGAAGAATAGTAAGCACTACTGTATTTGTAACGATGAAGTTAATAACAGTTACAAACCTCCCCGTTACAAACCGTATACACTGTAAGGGTAGTAACATATGTGGCAAGCAGTAAACCAACCGAAGTTTCAAGTACTACCACATTTTTTAGAGTGTAGGAGAAGAGCATTTTTTGTTATTGTGGGTCACTGTAGCCTTAAGTACTTGAAATCGTTAATTATTTTTTCTAAACACATATGAATTAGCTTGGCTTGTGCCAGAATATTTCGTTATGTGTTTGAACTTTATAAAACGCAGTTTGAATAGCTGTAAAAAGAAGCATTTCGAAAGGCAGTTAAACTAACGACAACGTGTTTTTCAACCTGCGCTTGAAGCTTTATGAACTATTGCTTCTGTAGCTCTAGTACTTAGGTACTGTCCTAAACTCAACTTTTATGACCAGACTAAACTTGATCATTTCAGCATCGCTGCCGTCGTTTCTTTTTCTTGAAAAGTGTATTGTAATAAAAATCAATACTAACAAAAATATTTTTCCGTCATTATGGCCTATATGACGACGCTTCGGAGTAAAGCTAACGTTTAGTGGCTATGCAATGAATTTAGGGGCAGTTTCAATGATAAATACTCTCTGCGAATACACAATAATGTTTTTTTGTCTTCGAACATATAGACACGAAAAATCTCTATCAAATACAGACATCATTATTTTGATAATATTTGAAAGATTACACCAAAACGCAGCTTAATCTATTTTTTAAGCTTTCCGGCTTGTTGAAGCAGCATATTGAACTAGCCGACTAGCGTTAAAACAGCCTTCATACGCGTATTCATTAATATTACATCATGCCTGTGTCGTGTTGAAATCCTCAAAATCTAGGGGTGAAAAAAATTGGGACTTTCGTGGAATACATCGAGGCATACTGGTAAACCAACTTCCACCTTTCTGCGTCTCTCATAGTGATATGTTGGTTTTGGAACGTTTAACCACACATATCAATCAACTTCCGCCTTTCTTCCAGCTTTCTTTTTACTATCAGTGCCAAGTACTCTCCGTACTTTCACCAAAGGCATACAAAAGAATGGTTCACTGACAACGAAAAAAAAACGGTCATGTGACCGCAGACGAATTACGCAAAACTTTGGTTAAGGTATGAAGGAACAGAAGTTCATGGTCTCATTAACAAGCTCGTGGCCTCATTAACTTGTCTGTCACGAACAGGGTACGAAAATTATAAAAAGTATTTGTATGTGTTCCGTAATCCTGAGTGCAAGGGTACATCTTAGGAAGGAGAAGAAAACTTGGACCTATAAGAGAGTGGCGAGAATGAAATAAAGAAAAGTTACAGCTAAAATAGAAATAAAGATCTGAACAAAAAGATTGAAAGGACACACCAAAAACCACGTTGCGACGCTGCCATCGCCCGCTGAAACTCTTGGGATATTTTTCTTGAACAAATTAAAAGCCCAGGGTAATTAGAAACAACAAAAAAGTGGTGGTATGGTGAGTTGCCATCGCTGACTGTGCCTTTTCGTGATGGCTTTGGACTGGAAAAGCACCATCTGTGGTAAAGTACTTTGTGCAGCGTGGCAATACTAACAACTTCATTAAAAACTGTGACAGAGCGTGGCCGGGGTCTAGTGCGCAAAGGCAGAGTCTTTTCTTTTGTGTGTGTGTGTGTGTGTGTGTGTGTGTGTGTGTGTGTGTGTGTGTGTGTGTGTGTGTGTGTGTGTGTGCGTGTGTGTCTGCGTGTGTGTGTTTTCGAGGTATCTTGGTGAAGCATATGAAGAAGCGGCCATTGTTAATTGAGTCCAGGTTACTTTGTTGAAATGACTTCCAGCCTGAATAAAGAAGCCGAGTAGCTAACAAACTGAGATGAGGAAAGAACTGTTATCATCTAGTGTACATTTCCCACGATATACTTTGCAATAAAAAGGATAGATGTTACTTTTCAGGAAATATTTTTACTTGCGCTATGAATTACACACAATCAATTTTGTATAGCGCACCTGTGGGACATCCGGTAATTATATTAGACCGATTCGCGTTAATCTCAGTAACTATTAATAAACAATACCGCCAAACGTTGAAGGCCTATAAACGCACCAAACGTGGACAACACATAAATAATGAACTTTTTTTTCAAGTACGTACTTTCTTCATTAAACAACTGGAGGTTTTTAATCACGCATACTCCTACCAATTGCTGTGCTAATGACTGATAATCAGAAAAACGTTATAAAAGCTTTTTTCAACTAATAATTAATTCTTAGTTTTCAACTTGGTGGGTTAGAAACTAAATTAACAATATAGACGTTTCCTTAAAATCTCGGCTATAGCGCCCCCATTTCAAGCAATCACCACACATTGCGGGAAATGTTTGCTGTTTCACTTGTATAAACTATCGGTTCTGAGATAGCTTTTAAAGCAAAACACAAAATGCTTGCATAATTTTACGCTTGGACTTGAAAAACCTATGTAGATATCTAAAAGTAGCTTCCTTGCACGCATTCTTGAATAGAAGGACGCAGAGTAATGTGGACACTACTGTGGTTCTATGATAATCTGCTTCACAGATGTAGCCAATTGCATTATGCGAAATACCCTCTAACTTAATCGACTGAATCCCGGCTGCAGCGGCTGCATTTTTGACGGAGGCGAAAATACTATACGCCCTTCCGCTCAGATTCGGGTGCACGTTACAGAAACCCAGGTGGCCAAAAGTTCCGGAGCCTTCCACTACAGCGTTTTTCATTATCATATGGTGGTTTGGGGACGTTAAACTCCCCATAAGAATCAATCAAATATAAAGCGCAGTGAGATTATCTCAAGGCGTATGATTATACGCAGGGATTTTAGTTCGTCGAATTAGAAATATGTTTGTTTATCTCTTTTGCCCACACATTGACACAGCCCGCCAAAACAAGCTGCGTAAGACAAGGAAGCCATCATCGCTGAAGAAATGAAGAAAAAAATGGCTGCATATCTACGAAGTGAATGATAATAAGTGGACGAAGCAGTGGTGTCGTTTGGTGTTACCGTCTATCACACGGGACATCGACCCCTCACGCATGTAAATGAGTCACAAAGCGGTGTACAGTTATATACAGTATCTATTGTCATAAGTTTCATGTTGTGTTGGGGTTGTGAATTTCATTCTCGCCTTTATTATTAGTCCTTTGTGGTATTGGATGTAGCCTGAAGTTGGCAAATACGTGGTTCAAGCACGCTTTACTGGTGGTTGTTTGTTGTTTCCAGTCATACAAAATGCATCATTGAGCATATCGACACGTAATATACTGCTGAAGGCAGTCGTTGTCCACGATCATCATTTGTTTTTATTATTCTTCAGCTTTATCGTAATCCTCATAGCGTGTAGCTGGTGCCTTGCATATGCTGTGCCGTAATGGCAGAAAGACGCTTTGTGGTCAGGAACATGCTTGTTTTATATTGTCATCAGTTGCATCGTGACAGTCATGCCGTTTACCTTGCATATGCTGTCCCACGGCCTGATTGGAGGAGCGGCACGTGCGCACTCTTTAACGGCCTGCGCTTCGTGTCTAGTTCCCCCCTTTCAATGTCGCTACTCAATCACACTGCGGCCCAAGCCTCGTAAAACTTTGCTAAAACCAAGGAGGTTACACCCAGCGAGTTCACCGTGACAACATTTGCTGGTCGGATAGTGCTCAAAGCACGTACAACTGTTACTCGTTTTCTTTAGTTGGCCTCAAAATTGAGGCAAATTTTATTGAAGATTGAGTCACTAATACTCGTCTCTGTAAGTTATATCATGAAAAAAAAAACCCTACATGCAAAGAGTTGTGAATAATATGTCCTACTGTTCACTTTTTGTGTGCACAGTTCGTATGAGAGTGCGCGTGTGCCACTCCTATAGCCCAGCCATGGCTGTGCCTTGACGACAAAAAAAGAATGTGTGGCCAGGAATGCGCTTGTTCTTCATGGTCACTAGCGTCCTCGTCATCGTCACTGGCGGCGGCTTCGGCGCACAACGCCAACGCCAACGGAAAAGCCTACACCACAAACAGCTACGCCCCTAAACCTCACAAGGTCGCTTGTGCGTTCACCTTAGGCGATTGGTCGGTCGGTCGGTCGGTCGGTCGGTCGGTCGGTCGGTCGGTCGGTCGGTCGGTCGGTCGGTCGGTCGGACGGACGGACGGACGGACGGACGGATGAACGGACGGGTGGACGGACGGACGGACGGACTCCTGGCAATTAGAGCTCAAAATTCATTTTCTCCTTTTTTCCTCCGTCGGTGTGTAAGAGCACGGAACACGTGCCATAGCCTAGCGGGTCGGTGCGATGCGCCGTTTTCATTTTCTTCAATTGAGGTCTGGCGCACTTCAGTTTTTTCTGCACTGAAAGAACAACGCTAAAGCAACATCACGTGGCGTTACGTCATATAACGCTAACTGACGTCATGAAGATGTAAAAAACACCGCTGATCTTTCAATCATAGTCATCGGTGTAACACATGAGTGAAACGTGTCTTCAAAGAGGTAGTTGAGCGTTCATTGCGCACTCTTTCGTCACAAGGGCGAACGAACGAATGCTATGGCAGCAAATGTAATGTCACGCGGAGATCGGCAACCGGCTTGAAACTAGGAAAGCAGCTCTGCAAGCAGGTGAAGAAATGACGCACGAAAAGGACTCACACAGGAAAAGCGTGAAGTCACAACTGCCACTACTCGACACCTAAAGCACACTGCTGAAGCAGAAAAGAATGCACAAAATGAACGCACAAGCGCACAGCTTGAGCCTGAAATAATTACAGTCAGAACTGTTGCATCTTTGCTTGTGGACTACCCGCTGCTTTCGGGAATGTGACAGCCGCAGCGAGTGAAATGAGGTTTGTGCTCTTTGTAACCTTAATGTGCACTTACGGTGAAAGCTCTAGTGTAGGAATCCAGAAATGAAAAAAAGTATGCTGTAGTGGGGAACTACGGAAATTTCTGACACGAGGGCTGCTTCAACGCGCACCTAAATTTAAATGCTTGGGCATCCAACGTTTTGCAAACGTCGCAATGCGGCAATCGCTGCAGGTAACCGACCCGTGAGAATTGGCTCAGCAGTTACATAACCACTAGACCATCATGGCAGGAAAACTACTCACAGCCAGATGTGGGTTACAAGAAGAGAGAGATAAGTGTTTGAGGGTCAAAGTAGGAAGGAGTTCACTTTGGGTATAGAGAGAGCAAACACTGCTGGATGCCTACTGTACAGTGCATCCACGGTGGGCTTTTCTTGGCATTAACCAACTTAACAGTGAATTCTTATTGCGTGCATGGCGGAACAAAGTTGGCGACCTAGATTTTATTCAAATGCGCTTATATTGGTGGAAACAACAGCGCTGGAATTAAACTTTTGTCTGCACATCCCCCCTCTCATATTACTGCTGCATTTCGTTTAGTTGTACCTAGGAAGGTCTCTTACACAGCCGAAAGCGATAGAGAGATAGAACCGATTCACAGAGTCAATAACATATTTTTCTTCGGCGGGACCAAAGCACAGATGCTGTTGAGTGTATGTGCGGGAAATATCTTCCGATTGTTGGGAAGAGCTCAGCTAGCATGGTTCTCTGAAGCAATCCAACTCCAACTACACAGAACCGCTGACCCCTACATGTGTGACGAGTGTATGGGTTGGAGGAGCGCGGAAGCTTTACGAGCCAGAGGGCATACGGCATTGCTGTGGGCAGTGAAGCGGGGCTGCTGCACGAATCCTTTGAGGCAGGCGCGTTATTCTTGAGGATCCTGACCAAGCGGAAATCCGACCGATTGGTTGCACGCGCCTGAGTGTATTGCGTCGGCCCAAGAAGTGAAAGATTTCGTGAGGTGGCGAGCCGGAAAAACAAAACAAAAAGAAATATGTAAGTTATGTGTACTCGATCTAAAGAGCTACTTCACCTTGAAGCGCATATGGCATACTCAGTTGAGCGAACGAGTTTATTTTATTTCGTGGAAGCATATTGCTGTGCCCATGAAATAGGAAGCTTTATGAATGTCTGTGAAAAAAGGCAAATCGATAATCTGGTGGGGATGACTACTAATAGCTATAGTAATATTGCAAGACGAGCTAGTTGGTATTTGTGCATCGTAACCTATATTCAGCACACACTAGACAGAAGACAAAAAGAGGGATCAACACCAATACACGCACTGGTGATGTTCCCTCTCTTTGTGCGGGTGGCAGTGTTCCCTAAAGATAAGTTAAGTGAACATAGATATCTCAAGTTTTTCTAAATAATATTATGAATATTGACGTCCTCTGTATTAGGTTATTGGCCTAAAAATTTATTGAACTCTCCAAAGCCTTCAACACAAATCATTATGCAGTTTTAAAGTTTTCTAATGGCAGCTTTATGCGCAATAAGTACCTTGCCTTACCACAATTCTTAGTTTCGTTGGTTCGTTTGCGGTGTCAACGTTCTAAAGTGTCTTACAAAGCGAAAGACGCTTTGGGTTTTATCAGCCCGCTGTGGTTCTTTATAAGGAAAGCTGCGGAAGTTTCAAGAAAATATCGTGGTTAGGAAAGACTGGCTTTATCGTTGTGACTTCCCCCGCTGTTGATTGCTGCAGCAGGAGCTTCAGAATGCAACGCGAATAAAAAGTTTCTCCGCCGATGTGAGCCCGCGTGATTGAAAAGCTGCGTCTTCGTCATTCCTTTCGGCGGCACCGTGCTGCACTCCGATGAAAAGTTCTCGCAACTCTGTTGTCGGACCTTGGAGAGTGTTGTTTAGGTGACCAAGGCTTTATTAGGTATAACAAAGCTGACACTTTTGTGGCAATAACAGCTGGGCGTATTCGTATGTAGGCGTAAGGACGCGACAAAGAAAAGGTTGTTTCCGCACAAAACACCGGCGCCTGTTCTCTTGTCTCTTCCATGGCCGCTCTTGATCGTACCTTTCCTCCTCTGTTGCATAATCATGATGTCTTTGCAGCTGGAACGCGGTATGCGGTAATCACAAATAGCCGAGTGCTACGTGCACAATCGTCTCTTGTTATCCTCAACGATCGCCTCCGTGACTTACTCTAGATGTGCCGCAGGCGCAGCTGATCGTGGAGGCCACTCTTCAGCAGCGTCGCTGCTGCAGATAATGCGGCGCACCGAGGACGACATCACCTCGTTCGCTTAGCATCTGCGGAAGCCGCGTGGTCACAGCCTTCTTTTTTTTTAATGCGAAACATTTCTTAGCGAACTTCGGCAACATTGAGCGTATCTATCTATCTATCTATCTATCTATCTATCTATCTATCTATCTATCTATCTATCTATCTATAGGTATATCTATCTATCTATCTATTATCTATCTATCTATCTATCTATCTATCTATATATCTATCTATCTATCTATCTATCCGCCTACGACTTTTAGCTCTACTGGACGTGTCGATAAGGTATCGATACCAAACTTGGTATGACGTAACTTGACTGCATGAAGAACATATTTGACGAGTTATAACAAGAAAATCATGACATGTATGTCATTAATGTCATGATTTACATTTCCTGGTCATGCAGCTGTTGCGGTGGTTTCGTTCACATAGCATGTTGCAAAACTAGTATGGTATGACATGATTGCATCGCAAACACAAGCGACAGACCCTTACATGATAATCATGAAATGCGTGTCATGTAACAACACGACTACATGCCACGCTCATGATGCCCTAGCGGCCGTTTCACTAGCTTCACATGTACCAAACTCGGCATTACTCGACGCCAATGGACCACGAGGATATGGGACTGGTGCAAACATGATAATCATGAGATCTGTCATATGAGAACATGACTACATGCCACCGTCAAGCCGCCAATACAATTCGACGTGACACAGTGCACGTGCTCGCCGGCGTTCATTTAGTTGCGTCATGCCGGCGTTGCCACGCCAGGCGCCGGTGCTGCCATATACTCGCTGGCGCGTGCCGCGCTGCGTTGCTTTGATGCATGTACCTTTCAGCGCGTCCGGCGTTCCTCCGTCACTAAACAAGGGAGACGCAGTGTTGTTCGGGAACGCATCGGCGCGAAATGCAGTATGTTGCACTTCGCGCTGGTAGCCGTTGGGCCGCGCCGACGGACGCTGGTCGCGCCTGGCGTCAGATTATAAACGCACGCGTTTTGCTAACGTAGCATCGCTGTGCCCAGCGTCCACGCGCGTCAATGCTACAGAGGAATATAATGGGCCCATCATGAACCGCTCGCGGCCGTTTTGCTAGCTTTATATACAGCAAAGTTGGGGTTACATGGCGTCAATGGATGACGAAATATATGACTGGTGCAAACATGATAATCCTGACACGCGTTTTATATAGAAACAACCCAACATACAACGCTCATAGCGTGCACGTGGCCATTCTGCTTGTTCACCATATACTAAATTTAGTATCACGTGACATGAATAGATAACGAAGGTAAACGATGCGTCCATAAATGATAATCATGACACGGAAGTCACGTATGACATCATTTACCTCCACCTCGTAACGTTGTGCTGATTTCAAACTGACATATTAGCATTTCTCATTCGCGCTTCGCATATCATCGATTCCCACTGTACGTGAGATCTACCAATTTTTTAGCTCTCGTGGCGGTTTTGATTATAGTATCAAGACCAAACTTCATCTGACGTAACATGACTGTATAAAGAACATATTTGACTAGTCATAACATGAATATCATGACATGTCCGTCATGAATGTTATGATTTACAATTAAGGGTCCTGAAGCTTTTGCTGTAGTTTCGTTCACATGGTATGTTGCAAAACTGGTAGAGTATGACATGATTGCATGGCGAACACAAGCGGCAGACCCTAACATAAAAATCATGGGATGCGTGTCATGCAACAACATGACTAAATGCAGCGCTCATGATACGCTCGCGACTGTTTCGCTAGCTTCACATGTACCAAACTCTGTTTTACGCGACGCGAATGGACGACATAGGTAAATGACACATCCAAACATGATCATCGCGACATGCGTGTGTCATGTAACAACATGACTACATGCCACACTCATGATGCGCTCGCGGCCGTTTCACTAGCTTCACGTATACCAAATTTGGTATTACGTGATGTCAACGGATGATAAAAGTATGTGACTGGTGCAAACATGATAATCATGAGATTGTCTAGGTAACACATAGGCGCGAATTTCGTGCTGGTCACGCCTGGTCACGCCTGGTGTAAGACTATGGAGTGCTCGCGTTTTGCTAACGCAGCGTCGCTGTGCCCAGCGTGCGCACGCGTCAACACTACAGTGGAGTATAGAGGGCCCTTCATGGTGCGCTCGGTGTGGTTTATTAGCCCCACGTATACCAATTTTGGTGCAACGAGACGTCAATGGATGACGAAATATATGACTGGTGCAAACACGATAATCGTGACATGCGTGTCATGTAAGAATATGACAACATACCACGCTAATAGCGTGCTCGTGGCCGTTTCACTAGCTCCACATATACTACATTTGGGATCACGTGACGTGAATAGATGAAGAAAGTAAACGACACATCTACACACAATAATCATGACACGGAAATTATGTGCTGCATCATTTACCTCCACCTTGTAACGTTGTGTTGATTTTAAAGTGACATATCAACCTTTCTTACTCGTGCTTCGCATATCATCTAATCCCACTTTACATTGGATCTGCACATTTTTTTGATGTCGCAAGTCTTTCAAACATGGCTTTCGAAGGCTTTTGACTTAAAGGGTCACTAAACAGAACAGCCATTTTTCTCGTATTGTTATTCATTTTTTCAGAATACCAAAATCACGTCTACCACGAGATGATGCTTTATAAGCGAAAAAGACCTCAAGAAATAAAAAGCTACTGGCGACGCCGTCTTTCAAATTCCCGCACCAAATGCCATGACGTCGTACATTTTGATGGTATTTAAAAAGACCTACGTCATTCCCGATCTGCAAAAAATGAAGTACATTACCCTGTGATGGTGCCAGAGACTTCACAGCAGAAGTTCCAGGAAACGTGTTTGGGATATTGCTGAGAAAACACGAAAAATATTGTTTGAAATCCGTGACGCGTTGCGTAGATATTTTGGCAAAAATTTCAAAAATGAGACTGACTTTAGGTTTTTTATTCGTAATATACTGCAGCGCATAAAACAGGCAACAAAGGAGCGAGAGAACGACTCACATATTCGAACTCATCCAACACGCAACGTTGCTTGATTTTCTACTCAGTGAAAAATGTTTGCGAAATTAACAACTTTCAAGTTTTCCGAGGAATTCGCTACTTAGCGCTCTTTCAAACCTCTTCGTTCCGACAAGATATGTTCGAGATTCAGAGGGCCAGTCAACAGGCTCCAACTTTTTTTTTACACCCTCCAAACAAGCTCACGCATCTTTCGAACGCCTGACCATCTTCAGCGCGCAGTAACGTCAGCTAGATGGTAGGCGACGTTGACTTCATTACCTGAGAATAAAAAAAAAAATTGCTGGAGTGGAAATTTTCCCACTCTAGGAAAGCCGTGCCAACCTTAAGATGGAGGCTGTGGCAGCAATCTTACTGGGGGTATGATGAGCTGTTGGCGTTCGGCGATTGAGAATGAGCGTTTTAGATGCGGAGCATCTAATACTCGAGGCTTGTAGTGCGGCGCCGTCCGCAAGCTTCCTCCTCCTTCTTCCACCATCTGTGCATCCCTTCCTCCTCTACACACCGCGCGCGCTTCACTCCTCCACCATCTGTGCACCCTTCCTCCTCTACACACCGCGTGCGCTTCTCCTCTTCACGAACATTCGCTAGCTGTATAATGTAGCGCGCATGCGCCGTCACGCTTCGAGAACATCGGCAGATGACGCGCGCGCATGCGCCGTCGCGCTTCGAGAACATCGGCAGCTGACGCGCGCGCATGCGCCGTTGCGCTTCTCCCCCTTCTCGAACATTCGACAGCTGACAGTGCATGCGCCGTCGCGCTGTATATATACTCAAGGTCGGCGCTCGCTCGCTCAGTTGCCGCTCGTCGGTTGGTTTGTACGGCGCGTCGACGTCCAAGGTCGCGGTGAAATGAATTGCAACGAATCCACAAACACAATGATCGACGTCCCTTCGACCAGCGCCGCCCTTTCGCATACGTGTGTACGTGTTCACTCATTTAACACCCCCTCCTACAACCACGTTAACCAATTTAGCCATCGACCCAAGTAATTCGCAATTTAACACCCCATTTCACAACCACGTTAACCAATTTAGCCATCGACCCAAGTAAGTCGCACTTTAACACCCCGTTAACCAATTATATGCTCCGCATCCTCCTCAGTGTTCCCCCGAGGGAAGCTGCGGGCAAATTTTTTCTCGCACGCCCAACGAGTTTAACATGGCAACCTTGTCGGGTCAGATAGAGCTCAAAGTGTGTCCTTGTGTCACTACTTTTAGTTAGGAAGCTTCAAATTCGAGGAAAATTTTATTGAATATTAAGTCACCAATACTTGTCTTTGCGGATGGTTTTATATGCGAAGCATTTCTTAGCGAATGTCGGTGACTTTGAGCGTATATATCTATCTAGCCGCCTACGACTTTTGACTTTCCCGGCTGTTTCAATAATGGTACCAATACCAAATTTGGTAGGGTATAACATTATTGTATGCAGAGCATAACTGATTTGTCATAACATGAATGTCGCGACATGTATGTCATGAATGCCATTATTTACATTTCATGGCCTTGATGCTCTTGCGGTGGTTTCGTTGACAGGATATTTTGCAGAACTTGTATGTTATGACATGACTGCATGGCGAACACATGTGACAGACCCCAACGTAGAAATCATTAAATGCATGGCATGTAAATAATGACTCATTACTACACGCGACGCTCATGATGCGCTCGCAGCCGTCTCTCTAGCTTCACGGATACCTGATTCGTCATTACGTGACGCGAATGGATGACGAAGGTATGTGACTGGAGCAAACATGATAATCACGAGATGCGTGTCATGTGACAACATGACTACATGCCACACTCATGATGCCCTCGTTGCTGTTTCGCTAGCTTCACATACACCAAATTTGGTATTACGGGACGTGAATGGACGATGAAGGGACGTGACTGGTGCAAACATGATAAACGTGTGATGCGTGTCATGCAACCACATGACATGCTACGCTCATGAGGTTCTCACGGCCGTTTCGCTAGCTTCACATGTACCAAATTGAGCATTACGTGATGCGAACGGACGACATACGTAAATTTCATGTCCGAACATGATAATCATGAGATGCGTGTCATGTAACAATATGACTACAAGCCACACTCATAATGCGCTCGGGGCTGTTTCGCTAGATTCACATATGCCGATATTGTTATTACGTCGCGTCAATGGACGACAAAAGTATGTGACTGGTGCAAGCAATAATAATTATGAGAGGCGTGTCATGTAAGAGCATGACTACATGTCATACTCGAGGCACCAATACACTTAGGCGTGACCCGGCGTGCGTGTGCTCCAGCGTTCGTTTAGTTGCGTCATGCCGGCGATGCCACGTCGGGCGCCAACGTGGACGCTTGGCGTTTGAGCACGCATGGCGTCCCTCCGTCACGAAGCTAGGCAGATGCGGTGCATTCTGGGTAACGCCGTCGGTGCGAAATGCAGCATGTCGCATTTCTCGCCAGTTGCCGCCGGGCTGCGCCGACAGACGCTGGTCGCGTCTGGCTTTACACTATAGAGTATTCGCGTTTTGCTAGCGTAGCGTCGCTGCGTCCAGCGTGCGCGCGTCAACGTTACGTCGCAGTATATTGCGCCCTTCATGATGCTCTCCCCGCCGTTTCGCTAGATTCACATAAACCATGTTTGGTATTACGGGACGTGAGTGGACAATGAAGGTATGTGACTGGTCAAACTTGATAATCATGAGATGCGTGTCATGTAACAACGCGACCACATGCCACGCTCACGATGCGCTCGCAGTCATTTCTCTAGCTTGACATATACCAAATCGGTATTGGATGACTTCAATAGACGACGAAGTAAAATGACACGCCCGAACATGATAATCATGATATGCGCGTCATGTAAAACATGACTACATGCTACGCTCATAGCGCGCTTGCAGCCATGCCACTTGTTCCTGACATGCCAAATTTGGTATTACGTGACGTAAATGAATGACGAATGTAAAGAACACGTCCTAAAATGCTAATCATGACATGCGTGTTATGTAAAGCTGGACTACATGCTACGCTCTTAGCATCGCTCGTGGCCGTTTCGCTAGCTCCAAATGTATCGAATCTGGTATCAGGTGGCGTGATTAGATGAAGGTAAATGACACGTCCAAACATGATAATTATGACATGGAAGTCATGTATGACATAGTTTACCTCCGCCTCGTAACGCTGTGCTGATTTCAACATGACATATAAAACTTCGTCATTCGTGCTTCGCATATCATGGATTCCCACTTTAAGAGAGATCTGTCAATTTTTTTTCCAGAAACAACTATATTATTTTATAATTAACGTGGACTAACAAATAAAAGCCACTTGATGTCTAAGTGGGCACCACCAGAAAATAGCATGTTTCTGAGATCTTCGGAGGGCAAAAGCTAGCTTCACTACTGCTGGCGAAGCATTGCGGGAGCTTCTACTCCCGCAACTTTTTTAAACCTCCTTCCTTAATCGCTGTTTGTTGAGACCTGGTTTAGACCAATCGACGAGCTGCGTGCTGCTTCACGTTGCCGATCGCCGAGTGGACATCACTCCGCATGGAAGAAAGTTGGTCACGCACAGGAAAAATGCGCGAGCTTTTCCTGTGCCTCTCGGAGTTTAGTGACTGGCCCTTTAACGAGGGCCGATTGACGAGTCGCATACACAGGTTTTTCATGTGCGTATAGATTGAACTAATAGGATCAAAGTTCGGTTGCCCACCAGCTTCCTTTACTGAATTGAAATAGGCGAAGCTAGAAGTCCTAAAGAGAATATGGAGTCCTGTGCTTCTGTCATAGAGAGTAAATATATGTGCTTTTCAAAAAGTAAAATAAAAGGGTCAAATCAGATCACTATACTTGAGACACAACCGTGGTAAATGCAATATAGATAGCCCTAGCGTTATATTAGAAACCCTGGCTTCAGCAGACGATCATTAGGAGAATGTGAATCTTTTGCGTTTCTTTTTCTCCTTTTTTTTTGAGTGATTCGTGGTCTGTGAGAGTACTGAAGTGCTGCATGTTACATTTTGTTTATGTTCTCTTGTTTGTACACGTCACTGAAGTGATTTTGTTACACCAGACAGTTGTACTCACCTGAAATGTTGTTACCAGTTTACAATAAACTTCCCTGTCTTGATCCAGACGTAATCCCCGGGACGTCGTTAAGCTCTCCCACAGTAGAGTAACTAGTACTCCACTATGGGAGAGCTTTTGTTAAACACATACGTTATGTTATTTTTTAATTGGGACAGCTCACTGCTCTCTCGTAGATCAGTACGAAATACTCAAAATCTGTTGGAAATGCACGTGCCTGTTTGTAAACAGTGGGAAAGAGAACGACGCTGTGGACATAGAGACTCACGTGCTCTTTCGCCTGTCTGGCATGTGTTTTCTTATGTGTGAGTAAATAATTCTTTTTATTACAAGGCTCGTGTGCTTCAAGTACGCCGACGAAGAACACAAACCGTTCAACACTTTTTCTAAACACACATATTCAATTCCTTGTTCAGAGCCGTTAATGCATTCACTGCGTAATTTGTATCGACATGGCCTCATGCATTGCGAGGCCTAAGTGACGGCTTTTACATCGAAAGCTGTTAATGAATGATCACAACTCAACAAGCTGTTGTGAGATCACAACTATAGAGTCACGGGCAGCGCCATAGTTGTCCGTCACCACCGGTGTCTGTCTCTACTATCACAAAAAAAACTGAACTAAGAAACATCAAAGACATCAGACATAGGGAGATTTAAACCAGGTTCATTGCGTGCCAACCCAGTATTCTACCACTGAGCCACTCCAGTGCTTGAAATTTGTTTGCAAACTTGCTTTAGGCAGCTAGGCTTGATGTTGAGAAAGGAATCGCGTTAATATGAAAACTAAGGCATTTTAGAACACCGAAGAAACAACCAGGCGTCACACAATCAAGTAGAGTAACGAGTGGGTCGTCCGATGCTCCTACGCTTTAAAAAGCTTGTTGTTCATCACTTATTGACTGTGACACATGCCCACTTCAGGTGTTATTCTTCATCGTCGTCTGCCACTGAATGCAACACAAAATTTGTTAAAAGCGTACACAGATACCACGCTTCTCCGAAGAATGTATAGTGAATGCCGGCCTACTATGCAAAAATTATGGCGTAGTGGGTACTCTGCACGTGTCTTTCTAGCATTTACCCAAAGTCTGTTTAGAAGCGCCTCTAAAAGGCCGCTCTTCATGCTTTCGCTCTGACTTTGCTGAGTCTTCGCGCAGGTCTGTCGTTTTTAAATGCGAAGCATTCTTGGAGAACTTCAGCGACTTTAAGCGTATCTATCTATCTATCTATCTATCTATCTATCTATCTATCTATCTATCTATCTATCTATCTATCTATCTATCTATCTATCTATCTATCTATCTGTCTATCTATCTCTCTATCTATCTATCTATCTATCTATCTATCTATCTATCTATCTATCTATCTATCTATCTATCTATCCGCTTAGGTTTGGGTGCTCTCGTAGTCATCCCTTTAACTTGTCGTGAATCAAAATTAGCATGGGAGGGTAAGATGGTTTGACGAATATGACGCGTTGGTCCAGACATCAATATTGTCACAAGAAAGTGGCACATAACCTTGGGTGGTTATGTGTCGCTGGTATACGGGTATGGGCCACTTGTGATTAACATTTATTATCTGCCCAGGAACGACGAGAACACACATTGGCTATTTGAACGTGCGAGCGTTAAAAAATACCCGACATAGGTAGCGTTGACCCGAAGAACGCAAAAAATAAATGCAAGGGTCCCAGCTGGAATCAAACCCAAGCATTCTGAGTGGCAAAGAGGCATCTTACCATAAAGCTACACCAGGTCTCGGAACTTCTTTTGAAGTAGACGCTAATTTTTGTGAAACGTCAATAGCGGTTGAAGTGCTGCCTACTCAATTTTATAAACAGTGCATATGTACTGCTTTGATACAGCTGTCACGTCGGGTTAAGGTACAATGTGGTTAGTTGCCATGCGCTGAAGATAATTTTTGTAGCAGTGTCCAGGGCAAGCATCCTCGCAAGCACCAGTGCTTCATATCATCTTCTGGTTTTGCTAATAGACATGTTCCAGTTGACATCGTTGCGCAAGTGCAAAAAAAAACTGATTCTATAAACATCTGCAACTCTTCAACATATGTCTGTTCGTGCAACATTTGTACATATATTTAGCGTCATTTCTTGACGTGTTGCTCACTAAAGAAATTGCAGCACGGTCACCCTCCCTGCGCATGCTTCGCATAACGTCGATTCCCACGTACGTGTGATCTGCCGAATTTTTTCCAAGATGCGCTCTTCGTGTTTCCTTTTGAAAACTCTCTTCTCGCTTCTCAAAGTCATCGGAAATCAAATTGTTCTCCCGAACCCCATAGTCCTTTTTAAATTGCTTCAGCTTCCTTTTAATGCACTCTGGTATGGCAAAGTACAAGGATTTGTATAACATCTGGGATACATAGAAGTTCGACAACCGCAGATGGGATCACCCCTATTTTTCGCGTGAGCAGCTAAGGGACGTAAATACTGTGCGTATGCAGCTGCTTTAACATTTGTCGAAAAGATGGTGCTTGGGACTCACGTGCGAAACCTTACCACCTCCTGAAAATTGGCAGATCCCACGTACAGTGGGAATCGATGATATGCGAAGCACGAAGGGGAAATGTTGATATGTCATTTTAAAATAAGCAAATCGTTACGAGGTGGAAGTAAATATTGCCGTACATGACCTTCCGTGTGATGATTATCATGTTTGGATGTGTTGTTTACCGTCGTCATCTATTGACGTCAAGTGATACCAAATTTAGTATAAGTGGAGCTGGCGAAACGGCCGCGAGCACACTGTGAACATAGTATGTTGTCATGTTCTTACATGACACGCGTTTCAGGATTATCATGTTTGCACCAGTCATATATTTCGTCATTCATTGATGTCACGTAACACCAAATTTGCGATATGTGGAGCTAGCAAAACGGCCGTGAGCACATCATGAAGGGCCAAATATACTTTAATGTAGCGTTGACGCGTGTGCACGCTGGGCAAAGCGACGCTACGTTAGCGAAACGTGGGCACTCCATAATCTGACGCCAGGCGTGACAAGCGTCTATCGCGCGGCCCCACGGCAACCGGTGCGACATGCTGCATTTCGTGCCGATGCGTTACCCAGACAACACTGCGTCTCCCTCTTTTTGTGATGGATGGACGTCGGACGCTCTGAAACGCGCGTGCGTCATAGCAACGCAGCGTGGCGCGCGCCTCCAAGTATATGGCAGGACCGGCGCCTGGCGTGGCCGACGTGACGCGACGAAATGAATGCCGATGAGCACGTGCACCACGTCACGTCGAAATCTGTTGGCACCTTGACTGTGTCATGTAGTCATGTTCTCACATGACACGCATCTCATTATTATCATGTTTGCACCAGTCACATACTTTCGTCATCCATTGGTGTCATTAATACCAAATTTGACATATGTGAAGCTTGCGAAATGGCTGCGAGCGCAAAATCAGTGTGGCATGTAGTCATGTTGTTACAAGACACACATGTCTTGATTATCATTTTTGGATGTGTCACTTACCTATGTAGTCCGTTGGCGTTGCGAAATACCGAGCTTGGCATATGTGAAGCCAGCGAAACGCCCGCGAGTGAATCATGAGCGTAGCATGTATTTATGTTGTTACATTACACGCATCTCATGTTTATAATGTTTCCACCAGTATCATACTTTCGTCGTCCATTTAAGTCCCCTAATACCAAGTTTGGTATAAGTGAAGGTAGCCAAACGGCCGCCAGCGTACCATGAGCGTGGTGGCATGTATTCATGTTGTTACATGACACGCATCTCATGATTATATTGTTTGCAACAGTCACATACCTTCGTAATCTATTCACGAAGCGTAATACCAAATTTGATATATGTGACGCTAGCAAAACACCCGCGAGCGTATCATGAGCTTGGCATGTAGTCATGTTGATACATGCCACTCATGTAAAAAGTTTCGTGTTAGGGTCTGTCGCTTGTGTTCACATTGCAATCATGTCATACCATACCAGTTTTGCAACATGCCATGTGAACGAAACCACCGGAAAAGTTGAAGGACCATGAAATGTAAATCATGACAATAATGACATGCATATTATCATTTTCATGTTATGACTAGTCAAATGTGTTTTTCATATAGTCATGTTATGTCATACGAAGTTTGGTATTGATACCATTATCGAAACGGCAGGAGAGCTAAAAGTTGTAGGCGGCTAGATAGATAGATTGTTTTTTCTGAGACATAGAGGCCTATGTCTGAGAAAAACACGAGAAAAGTGTCATCTTTTTGGACAGAAAGCACTTTGAAACATTCACTAAACACGCATAATCAGAAGAAAATTGCAAATCAGAGTGGTGTAGCTTGAAATACCTCCAGTTTGTACTTCAGCCAAAATAGCAAAAAAAACAGTGCTACTGCTCGCGAATCCTTCAAAAACAATACAAAAGCGGTTGCTCAGCAATTCAATTTTTTTTAAGTTTCGTTGGACGTCATTGACAGTGAACGAGCCCGCAACTGACTCTTGTTTACAGTGGAATCTAATCACAACGTACGCACGCGGTGAAAGAAATGTGTTTGCAGTTGCCGAATGAGTAGTGTTCTTCGTAAAATTTGTGGTGGGCTCGTTGTACATTTTTTTCGCGTGTCCCGCCGTTAGCATGAATAAATATTAGGTTACACATTCATTTCATAGAGTGCAGCTGAATTACATTTGCCGGGATTCAATCAAGGCATGCTGCGCTTTTTTTTGGAATACGAGAAGAGCCCGATCGTACTTCGTGGCTGTTGACATTTTGTTGCTGTAACAAGTGGTGCTATTTTCTGCGCCCCACGAATTGAACACACGTTCACACAAGTATTCCATATTTTTAAATAAATAGACTATCTGAAGAAGGGTGCAGGGGAAAGGGGATTACGATAACGAAGAAAAACTAAGAAATATATATATATATATATATGTATATATATATATATATATATATATATATGTATATATATATATATATATATATATATATATATATATATATATATATATATATATATATATATATATATATATATATATATATATATATATATATATATCGCAGGTTCGGATCCTGCCCACGGCAAGTTATCTTTTCACCCACTTTTCTTTCTTCTCATTTACATTACAATTGGCCTAATAACTTCCCCTATACATTCCTTGGCATTATTGTCTGTTAGATCTCATTAATATTGTGTAAAACACGAAAAACGAGCCCTTAAGTGTACACTTGTTTCCCTTATTCATTAACGAGGGTCTCGTACTGGCAGACTTGGTGCCTCTAGGTTGTATACGGTGGACTATTGGTCAGCTGCCAATTAGTAATAAGTTCATGTGCTACGTGACGCCAAACAGACTCATAAAGAGTGTACCACACTCGCCGCCATGGCTACTAGCGGCGCTGACTGACACTCCCATGTTTAAATTGACAAAGATACCCAATAAAGTGGCTGGGGGGATGGCTGTCGTGGTAGCTTAGTGGTAGAGCATCGGACGCGTTATTCGAAGGTCGCAGGTTCGGATCCTGCCCACGGCAAGTTATCTTTTCACCCACTTTTCTTTCTTCTCATTTACATTACAACTGGCCTAATAACTTCCCCTTTACCTTCCTTGGCATTATTGTCTGTTTGATCTCATTAATATTGTGTAAAACACGAAAAACGAGCCCTTAAGTATACACTTGTTTCCCTTATTCATTAACGAGGGTCTCGTACTGGCAGACTTGGTGCCTCTAGGTTGTATACGGTGGACTATTGGTCAGCTGCCAATTAGTAATAGGTTCACGTGCTACGTGACGCCAAACAGGCTCATAAAGAGTGTACCACACTCGCCGCCATGGCTACTAGTGGCGCTGATTGACACTCCCACGTTTAAATTGACATAGAAACCCAATAAAGTGGCTGGGGGGATGGCTGTCATGGTAGCTCAGTGGTAGAGCATTGAACGTGTTATTCGAAGGTCGCAGGTTCGGATCCTGCCCACGGCAAGTTATCTTTTCACCCACTTTTCTTTCTTCTCATTTACACTAAAAATGGCCTAATAACTTCCCCTATACATTCTTTGGCATTATTGTCTGTTAGATCTCAATAATATTGTGTAAAACACGAAAAACGAGCCCTTAGGTGTACACTTGTTTCCCTTATTCATTAACGAGGGTCTCGTACTGGCAGACTTGGTGCCTCTAGGTTGTATACGGTGGAATATTGGTCAGCTGCCAATTAGTAATAGGTTCACGTGTTACGTGACGCCAAACAGGCTCATAAAGAGTGTACCACACTCGCCGCCATGGCTACTAGTGGCGCTGACTGACACTCCCACGTTTAAATTGACATAGATACCCAATAAAGTGGCTGGGGGGATGGCTGTCGTGGTAGCTCAGTGGTAGAGCATCGAACGCGTTATTCGAAGGTCGCAGGTTCGGATCCTGCCCACGGCAAGTTATCTTTTCACCCACTTTTCTTTCTTCTCATTTACATTACAATTGGCCTAATAACTTCCTCTATACCTTCCTTGGCATTATTGTCTGTTAGATATCATTAATATTGTGTAAAACACGAAAAACGAGCCCTTAAGTATATACTTGTTTCCTTTATATATATATATATATATATATATATATATATATATATATATATATATATATATATATATATATATATATATATATATATATATATATATATATATATATATATATATATATATATATATATACAGAATGGGCACGTCCTGTGCTATCGGGGCTTGGCTGACAGAAGAGAACTGGGAGTGGGGTTCCTAATTCACAGAAACATAGCTGGCAATATAGAGGAATACTATAGCTATAATGAAAGGGTGGTAGGTATCGTAATTAAACTGAATAACAGATACAAGATCAAGGTGGTACAGGCTTACGGGCCTACATCCAGCCACGATGACGCTTCGGTTGAAAGCTTCTATGAAGACGTGGATTCGGCAATGAGTAAGGTAAAAACACAGTGTACAATACTGATGGGAGACTTTAATGCAAAAGTAGGGAAGAAGCAGGCTGGAGACCAGGCAGTAGGAGATTATGGCATCGGTACTAGAAACGCCAGAGGAGAGCTAGTAGTTGAATTCGCAGAACGCAATAATTTACGGATTTTGAATACCTTCTACCGAAAACGACGAAACCGCAAGTGGACATGGAGGAGCCCTAATTGGGAAAATAAGAACGAAATAGACTTTATAATGAGTGCACACCCAGGCGTCCTGCAGGATGTGGAAGTGGTTGGCAAGGTACGATGCAGTGACCATAGAATGGTACGGTCTCGAATTCACCTAAGCTTGAGAAAGGAACGACAGAAACTGATACGCAAGATGTCAATCAATTAGCTAGCACTGAGAGGGAAAGTACAGGAATTCATAGTCTCGCTTCAGAACAGGTACTCGGCTCTTAGTGAGGAAACCAACATTAGCATAGATACAATGAATGATAATCTGACGAGTATCCTTACGGAGTGTGTAGTTGAAGTTGGAGGCAGGGTAGTTAAATAGGACACTGGTAAGCTTTCTCAGGAAACGAAGAATCTCATTAGGAAGCATCAAATCATGAAAGTCTCAAGTACAACAGACAAAATAGAACTGGCAGAGCTTTCGAAGTTGATTAATAGGCGTAAGGTCTCCGATGTAAGAAGGTATAATATGGAGAGAATTGAATACGCTCTGAGAAACGGAGGAAGCGTCAAAGCAGTGAAGAGGAAACTTGGGATAGGCAAAAATCGGCTGTACGCACTAAGGGACAAAGAAGGCAAAATAAGTACCAATATGTATAGGATAGTTAAAATAGCGGAGGAGTTTTACAGAGATCTGTACAGTAGCCGGGACAACCACGACTTTAATACTATAAGAACTAGCAGTAACCCAGATGACACCCCACCACTAATGATAGAAGAAGTCAGAAAAGCTTTGGAGAGCATGCAAAGAGGCAAAGCTGCTGGTGAGGATCAGGGAACATCAGATCTGCTGAAAGATGGAGGACAGATTGTGTTAGAAAAACTAGCCACCCTGTTTACGAGGTGTCTCCTGACGGGAAGAGTACCAGAGCCTTGGAAGAACGCTAACATCATCTTAATACATAAGAAAGGAGATGACAAGGACTTGAATAATTACAGGCCGATTAGCTTGCTCTCTGTAGTATACAAGCTATTTACAAAGGTAATCGCTAACAGAGTAAAAAAAAACATTAGAATTCAATCAACCAAAGAACAAGCAGGATTTCGAACAGGCTACTCAACAATCGACCACATTCATACTATCAATCAGGTAATAGAGAAATGCTCAGAATATAACCAACCACTATACATAGCCTTCATGGATTACGAGAAGGCGTTTGATTCAGTAGAAATATCAGCTGTCATGCAGACACTGCGGAATCAGACAGGGCGTCGATGAAGAATATATAAACATCCTGGAAGAAATCTACAGGGGATCAACTGCTACCATAGTGCTTCATAAAGAAAGCAACAGAATACCAATCAAGAAGGGTGTAAGGCAGTGGGACACAATCTCCCCAATGCTATTTACCGCGTGCTTACAGGAGGTTTTCAGAAGCCTGGAATGGGAACAGTTAGGGATAAGAGTTAAAGGAGAGTACCTTAGTAACCTCCGCTTCACTGATGACATTGCATTGCTGAGTAACTCAGGGGACGAATTGCAACTCATGATTACGGAGTTAGACAAGGAGAGCAGAAAGGTGGGTCTTAAAATGAATCTGCAGAAAACGAAATTAATGTACAACAACCTCGGAAAAGAGCAGCGCTTCGAGTTAGGTAGTAGTGCACTTCAAGTTGTAAAAGACTACGTCTACTTAGGGCAGGTAAAGACCGCGGAGCCTAACCACGAGATGAAGTAACTAGAAGAATAAGAATGGGGTGGAGCACATTTGGCAAGCACTCTCAAATTATGACAGGTAGATTGCCACCATCCCTCAAGAGGAAGGTATATAACAGCTGTATCTTGCCGGTACTTAGCTACGGAGCAGAAACCTGAAGACTTACAAAGAGGGTTCAGCTTAAATTGAGGACGATGCACCGAGCAATGGAAAGAAAAATGGTAGGTGTAACCTTAAGAGACAAGAAGCGAGCAGAGTGGATTAGGGAACAAACGGGGGTTAAGGATATCATAGCTGAAATCAAGAAGAAATGGACATGGGCCGGGCATGTAGCGCGTAGACAGGATAACCGCTGGTCGTTAAGGGTAACTAACTGGATTCCCAGAGAAGAAAAGCGGGTTAGGGGGAGACAGAAGGTTAGGTGGGCAGATGCGATTAAGAAGCTTGCGGGTATAAATTGGCAGCAGCAAGCACAGGATTGTGTTAACTGGCGGAACATGGGAGAGGCCTTTGTCCTGCAGTGGACGTAGTCAGGCTGATGATGATGATGATATATACTGCTTGCATGGATGAAGGAAAAAAAACGATTGCCCCTGAATTCAGTAAACGAAAGGAGGTGCCCCCAATCCCTCCTTCCAGAACCAGTTTAGTTGTCAGGCAGCTTCAAAATATTTTGGGGCTAAAATCTAACCGATAATGGAGTCAATGGCTAGTGTTGTTCGACTGCGAAAAAAATATTTTAATAATGCAATCAAGTTGTATTTGATATTTATATATGGCGTATAACGTCCCAAACCACCATATGAATATGAGAGACGCCGTAGTGGAGGGCTCCGGATATTTCGACCACCTGGGGTTCTTTACCACGCACTAAAATCTGAGCACACGGGCCTACAACATCCCCGCTTCCATCGGAAAGGCAGCCGCCGCAGCTGGGATATGATCCCACAATCTGCGGGTCAGCATCCGCGTACCTGAGCCACTAGACCACCGCAGCGGGGCAATGAAGTTGTAAAAAAAAAATTGGCAGCATATCCACGAAGTGAATGATGGAGAGTGGGGGAAGCATTCGTCCGTCCATTCGTTCTTGCTTCCGTTCGCCCATGCGTCCGTCTGTGTGACCGTCCATGCGTCCATCCGCCCATCCGTGCGTGCGTCTGTTCGTGCGTCCGTCCCTACGTTCGTCAATGCATCCGCACCTGCGTCCGTTCATGCGTCCATCCATGAATCTGTCTGTGTGTCCGTTTGTCCATCTATTCAACACTGAAAGTACCACCATCTCGCATCTTTTCATCATATATTCCCCATATAGAAGCCCCGCCATCCAGCGGACATTCCAAGGACTAAACGAGAGGTGGCACACGCACACTTTCTTACGGCTTGCGCTTCGGGTCAACTTTTAACCTCCTCGAGTTCATGGTATATACTAGTTCACTGTATTCATGGCACTGCGGCCCAATGCTCGCTAAACCTTTCTGAAAAGAAGGAGGTTACGCCCAGCGAGTATAACGTAGCAACCTTTCCCTGTCAGATCGGGCTCAATGTACATGCCAAAAGCTGCTAATGTGGAATGAGAGACAGGAGAATTCGGCTTTTAGTTAACCCGCACGCTGTGAATGTTTTATTGTTCAACAGCGCACGGAAGAAATCTCTCACCGGCACCACGTTGGAGATCAAAATGTTATACGTGGTATACACTACACCACGGCTACGAGGGACAAAAAAAAAAGCTTCGCCCCTGCGGTCCGGAGGTGTGGGACGCATTCAAGACACAGTGGCGTTTACACCGCTCAGTAGCAGGGTGGGCCCTTAGACACCGTACGTTCGAAGAACTAGCGGACACTGCCACAAAGTTGCGTATTGCTCTTCGGGTTGATCGGCTAACTCCCTTGATGCGCGCATGGCAGCGAGAGTTAAGGGGTCGTTTTCAACGCCTTATAGCAGCTTCGTCGTTGACAGTGGCTGCTTGGCGTTGAAGAAGTAATTCATGTGCTCACCCTGAGGTTCTACGCTTTGCGGAAACCTCGCTTCTCAACCCATCGAGTCGACTAGGAACTCCAGCTGCGAGATCCTTACACACTGCGTTCCCGCGGACACGTGATCAATCAGTTTTCCTAGTTCACTTTGTCAACATGGCTCGTACGACAATGCCATCACATCGCGGTACCACCGAGACAGCCACAATGTTATATAGGCTCCCTCAAATTTCATCTGAAGTAGCTGAACAACTTGGCACAAGTCCATCAGCTGACGAAGTTAAAGAGGCACTGTCTTCCATGAAGCGTGGCTTGGCCCCCGGGCCGGACGAGTTGCCTGTTGAGTTTTATTTAACGTTTTGGGACGACATTGGTGCTCTTTTCATCTCTGTTATTTGCCGCTGTTTTGAGAACTTTGATTTCCCTGATAGCTTTCGCCATGGTCGAAAGCTTTCGCCATGGTCATGCACATAAGGTCAATACAATATATTCACGCACTAAGAAATACCAATTTTCACCTCTGCTGTTATCCAATAACGAGTGGAACGCGCTGCCCTCAAACATCGTCGCTATTACAGAACCCTCCCTTTTCCAGTCTGCAGTACAAACTTACTTAGAAGTTGACAATAATTTGCAACCACCATTGACATTTAATGTGTAACGCATGCTTAGAGAATGTTTATTGCTATTTCTTGAAATATGTTTCCTGTTATGGTGGGCTGCTTACTGTGTTTTTTGCTTATTGTGTTATTAGTAATGTTGCTTGGGCTATCGGTCTGTTTGATTACTAGTATTACTCCCTGACATGTTGTTTTACTGATGCTATAGTAACCTCTTGTATGTATCCCCCCTTATGTAATGCCCTCCGGGCTCTTAAGGTATTTAAATAAATAAATAAATAAATAAATAAATAAATAAATAAATTGTTTTAATACCTAAACATGACCCATCGGTTCGCCCAGGGGAGTGGAGACCAATAACGCTCCTCAACGTTGATTACAAAACTTTCGCGGCAGTTATCACTCGGCGTTTGAGAAGCCTGATGCCCTCCTTAATAGGTCATGATCAGGCATGCTCTATTCCTGGAAGAGAAATCCACAGTCTCTCCTTTGTTACGCGTGATATAGTTGCGCACACGTTAACAAGATCAGCTCGAGGACTCTTGGTTTCACTTGACCAGGAAAAGGCATTCCATCGCCTCGAACATAGCTTTATATTTAGCATAATGGCAGCATTTGGCTTGTTACAAATCTTCGTTGAGCTTCTCAGAAACGCATACCGAAATGTTCTCATTACCACTCTTTATAAATCCATTGCGAGAAATTGTTACTCTACTGACACGGTATAATTCTGTGCCTTTTGTTTTGCTTTCGCGTTGTGCGGATTGAGAGGAGTAGTCGTCAGAAAATTGGTCAACTGTGAACAGTATATTTTTTTGAACACACTTTAGATTTGTATTCTTATATTAAAAACACATTCTTATTTGCTTCATTCAAAAAGACATTAAAATGGGCAGACATTGTGGGCACCAACAAGGTAAAAATGCACAAATATTAAACAAAAGGGCGCAAAAGCAGTAACTACGTTGTTTATCGAAACGTGTGATCTGCACAGCAGAAAAATTTCTTGTTCCAGACTACATAGACGAATTAGATTGAATTTTATTATCTTGCAAATTCATGCTTTGAAGCCTTAACATCAAACCTCTGCCTTTGGAATGACTCTTCACTGCAGAAAAGTTATTCATGGTGAAAAGACGATTATGACTTCAAATCAAATTTCTAATTTAACATGATTAGTTCTTTTCAACTACTTTGTAAATTATTCGTTTTACAATTCATATGTGACCACAATGCATTTAATAATTAGTCGCTTTTTGAGCCATACCTTGGTGTAAGGGTGAGCCATCATAAAAGCATTATAATCCTCTTCTCGTTCACTTGTCTTTTCACGGAAGTGCAGCAATATTGCTTTCTGGGTGATGGCGTAGATATACAAGTGACGTTTTTTTTTTCCCGCGTCTCTCCTGAAACGAGTACTGTTAAAGTACGGCAAGAATGCCAGCATCTGCGTATGACAAAAACCACGAGAGCTGAATGCGAACGATTTCTCTGGGAGCCCCTTCAGAACAAACCAACTGTAACTTCTATATTTGAGTATCAGACCGCTCCTACTCATTCAAGCAGCAAAGGTAACAAATAAGTCGAGGCGTGTCATTAATGCAGGCCTGCGAGAGCTACCTTCGTTGACAATGAAGACCTAGATTGTTGCACAGTGTAAACAAATGAGCGTGAAAAATGGCGCAACTAACAGCCTGTGTTCATTGAACGCGTTATACAAAACTACTCAAGGAAAGCATTGTCATTATTTCAATGAAGCTGCTCCTTTCCCTCTGCTCATCGGGGCAGGCCAAATTGGCAGGCATAGTATGCGTGTTTAGCATATATTGTGAATCCTTGAGAGCACTATACATACTCTGCTACGGGAAAGCAATAAGCTGTCCCAGATACGTAGTGCCTTCAGTATGCAAGTTTAGAAACAGTTGTTACCGATTTAGAGCACTTGGCAATGGGAGAGCAAAAAGCCGTCCCGTGGGTCTGTGCGTATCCTGTGAACCAACTGCAGCTCTATATTGGCACAACACTTGTCGACGCTTCTGTTAACACCACAATATATGCATATGCGGGCAAGCTTAAAATAACCCAGTTAGTTTACGCCAGTTCTTAAATTCTTCGCTCAGGAACTGGTGTTATTTAATTGTGTGGTTGTCTCAGCGCAGTTACGGCCCGCCAGAGCCTAGTCATGTATATTTTCAGGGTATAAATACGCTCGCACAGCTCGTCAGAAATTCTTTATTCCTGTTGCCTGCTACAAAATCACTTCAGTGAAAAACGAGTTCATTGAACCATGGATTTCTATAGGACGTATGTCAAGCCGATCGGCTGGTTTGATTAGGTTCAGCCCTTTTTTTTCTGGGGGGGGAATGCAAACTGTCTATTTTATCTGTTTTCGCCATGATGGGAAAAGCGGGATGCATAACAAATACATGAAAAAGATATAAACGCTCCCAGAGGTTAAGAAATCATACCGGTCTGGGAGCTGGTTCTTGCGTCAGCTTCAACGGATGTTGCAAGCCTGAATTTTTTTTCACTTTCTCTTCGCAGTGCCTCATGGGTAATATAGTAAAAGTGCAAAAAAAAAGAAAATAAATATGATTTTGGTCAAAGTCACGTCCCGCAATAAAACGGTGGGTAAAGGATACATCATTACCTGTGTAAGAAATCTAAGAGGTCATTAGACGTTGCTTGATTGGGATCGAGCAAGGATTGCCTAAGAGAGATTTTCGGCGCCATCTGAGAGCGAAGAAAAAAGTGAGAACAGACACCGCATTTTCGTCTACTTTAGTTTCCACGTTGCTACACCTCTCTGAAAATTTATAAATTTGTCAGAAACGTGATCGCTTTTGCGATGTGCGCAAAATGATGTAGTTGACAGCATGACGCCCCAACCAATTTCTTCTAATTTTTTCATCGTTTTCAGTTGTCACTACAAGCTTTTGACCCAGCCATGCACCAACTTGCAAAACTTTATACTTTGCTCAAGTAAGGATTGTATATTACAAAACGTTTATAGATTATGGGAAAAACTTTTGTGTCGAGCATTCATGCAATTGAAAGTTTGGAGCGCATAACAATATACATGCTTCAGTACTAAATTTTATAAATGTAATATATAGAAACCTGGTAAATCTGTGATAACCCACGTTATTTTCTGAGCGAGATATGGCTTAAATCATGTAACGGGGATTATTGCATATATAGAGCATTAAGTGAACCTGATATGCACACTTCTTACCACCAGGACATATGTTTCGAAATGTTTGAAAGTATGGGCTTGTTTTTGATGTCCTTTTCATTTTCTGTCAACCGTTCACAATGCTTTACACATCTCAATAAGTGGTTGCCGTTCACGCAATCGCTATTGCTTACTTTCTTCTCTCAAAATTAATCAACCAGTTTCAAATAAATTGATCCGAAATTCTCTCATACGCATTCTAAGCAAACAATAAAAAGCTCAATGCAAGCGTAGTAAAACGGCAGGTTGTCCACTTGCTACTCTATATATTGTGTCAAATATTATACATAATAAGAGCGGTTAACAAACAGCGAGGCCTTCGAGCAGTTACTGTAGAAACAGCGGACATCATTTTTATGTTCATTGCTCTAACAAAGTGGGGCTAGTTCGACGCCTTCGAGCCTCTGCTGCTTAGCCACGGCCGCCTAGCACTTTTGTTTCTTCGACCGGGCAGCTACGTCAAGCCCCTACATGCACCGGTACCCTTTTCAGCGTTCAGCTACAAGTGCTGCTGGTATGGCATGAGTTACGACATGGAGAAGGTAGCTGCAAAAGGGCTACGTGCTGAACGATAAGATCGCTTCGTTGATGGGCCATTCAATTAGGCACGTGTGCTTACTAGCGTGCTACATTGTAGCTATTGCTTTCAATTAAGAACGTGACAAAAAAGTTTACCCAGGAAGGAAGCAACTAAACAGAGAAGGCAGGGAGGTTAACCAGAAAGACATAGGATTGGCTACCCTACACGGGGGGATTAGAGAACGGGACGAGAAGGATGAGAAAGAGTGAAGAGAAGGAAAATAAAAAGGGGAGAGACTGACAGTAGTTTCATTGCAGCGTGTTGAATGCCCCCGCAAGTCAGAGGTAAACATCCTTTCTATTCAGGGTGCGTATTACAGCCGATGTTGAGGCAAGCGATTGTAGACCCCAATGTTTTCGTGGCCTCGAGACTGACGAGAAATGCGGTATAGAGTGGCTCTTTGGCGCTGGCTTATATTCATTTGCGTAGCCCTAGTTGTGCTAACATGAGTAGCGCTTCTTCTCCAGGAGTAAAACTGTGAAATTTGATGTTATAAATTATAGTGTAAAGCAACGACAGCACTAAAACCTAGCATATTGAAAAAAAGTGGTGCAACTTTTTTTCAATAGAGGAAACAAGTATCACGTACAAAGACATGAAAAGAAGGCAGTGCGCAGACTGACTGGCTACCCTGCACTGGGAAAATTTGGTAAATGGGTAAAACATATTCTCAGGTTTTCCCACCCTTTCTCCTTCCGCTCTCCAACACTCACGCACGTATAGCTAGAGGTATACTAGAGACTACACGCATCTTTGAATCATGGGAAGGCAGAAATTAGGTGAATGATATGAATGTCTGAAATACGTAACAGAAAAACACTATCAAGTCATGGTGTGTTCGACTGATTGCTGCGTTGCGCTAATCAATCTATTGATGTGTTTTTCGTTCACAAAATTCAAGCCATAATATTTTTCTCACAAAGAACGTCAACATGCTCCAGAAGCCGATTAGTCACTTGACCACTATTACGTAAAGTCTCTGTAACAACTCCACGCAAATGCTTTTGATAAAACTTTCTAATGTGTTCCTAGTGGTATATTTTACTAGAAAGATGTCAGCGCCACTGCAAAAGCACTCAAGACCTCGATATTCGTACAACTACAGGAAACCCCCCTATCCCGTAGTATATTGAGGTTAAGAAGGACGCTAATGCACCACAGTGAAAATTCTCGGTGTGGGAATAGATGAAAGGAAGTATCATCTATCCAAATTGGTAACCGCACTCTACCCAGCGCCAAGTTGATTTAAATCACTCTCGTCGTTACGTAAGTCACTGTGTACCCGTCAGCATTGGGTATCAAACCCAGTATCACTGCATCTGAGTTTGACGCACTACCACAGTGATACAAATATCTCTTTGACTTTCACTTTCGTGTCATCTTAGGTGAATGCCTTCCTATTTTTAGGGGCGAAGCTCCTTAGGGCGTGGGCTGTGCATCCCCTGTAGCCTGTATGTAGCCACCTCTAGTTTAGTTCTTGCAGTGTTCACTAGATGGCGGTACCGTCCCCTGTATGTAGCCACCTCTAGTTTTGTTCTTGCAGTGTTCACTAGATGGCGGTACCGTCTCCTGTATGTAGCCACCTCTCGTTTAGTTCTTGTAGTGTTTACTAGATGGTGGTACTTGTAGCTGATGATGAAAAGATGCAAGATGTTACAAACTAGAAAGCGGTACTTGTAGTTGATGAAAGACGCGAGATCTTATAAAATAGGAATGATGTCACATATGGCGCGTGTCATTGGTTGAAGGCAATCGTTCGATTTAGTGCGGCGACGTACGCTAGGGGGAGCGATGTAATAAAATCGAGTGGGCAAAATGTACAGAGGATTCATGGTTTACCAGGTTTACCTCCGGAGCTTCGCCCACTCATCATCATTCACTTCGTGGATATGGCAGAATTCTTTTTTTAACACGAAGACATTTTATGCCGGAGTCCGCTAAGATTTCAGTGAAGTATTTTCGTTAAGGAAATGACGTCAAAAATGCGCGTGATAAGAACACAAACAATAAAATTCTGTCCACAGGAGTTGAACCGATGACCTCTACCCTGCCCTGGAGGTCTCGTTTCTAAAGTATACATATACTCGACTACAGAGCCGCTGGTCACGGTATGATATCCTGGCTGCGGCCGCTGCATTTTCGATGGAGGCTAAATTGGTGTATGTCCATATGCTTATATTTATGTGCACGTTCAAAAACCCCAGGTGGTCGAAATTTCCGGAGCCCTCCATTACAGCATCTCTCATAATCATATGGTACTTCTGGGACATAAAACCCCTCATGTCAGTCAATCAATCAACCAATCAATCAATCAATCAACCCATGATCTTTGTGTCCACAACAACAAATGCCGGGAATGCTATCTGCTGCGCCATGGTCACATACTTTATTGTGTCTGATTCAATCACAGCGATCCTTCTCCACTCATCGTATCTTTCTCCACTCTGAATGTAGGAACAGCGCAACTTACAAGTAGTTACTTCGTAACTACGGAAGCGAAAAAACAAGGACAGAAAAGAGCGCTCTTTTCTGTCTTTGTTTTTTCGCTTCCGTAGTAACAAAGTAACTACCAGGTTGCGCTGCTCCTACATTCAGTTATGTCCTACCAACTTGCCCAAGTTTCCACGCTTCATAACTTTCTCCACTCACCGTGGTTTTCACCTTCGAGAAGCTTCCATGAGGGAAGCTTCCACGGGCTTCCACGGGCTCCGATCTTTCAGGCAGTGTGAAAATTTTAGTGAAGAGAAAAGAGAGAGTAGGACGTGAACTGTTAAAGCCTTGTTGTAAAACGTTAATGAGTGACAACTGCGTAATCGACCCTTTTGATGTTCTGTATAACGCAGAAAGTAATTTTCTGCGCAGCTTTCCTTGCCATGAGTTGATGTGACATCTGTTTTCTCTTTCTGACCTTCTCATTTAGATTTATCTGAGACGTGTGGAAAAAATTGCTTATATATTGTTACGTAAAAATGACGCGAGGTGTGTCTATTTAAAATCTATATTCAAATTGATGCGTATGCCGTCGACTAAGATGGAAGCAGCACGCACAACCGACAGACCACTTCCTCGTTGTCGTCTTCTCACCGCTGCTACGTCAGCTACGTAGCATTACCCCCCCGGCGGTAAAAGCGCCGTCTCGGTGCACATTAACTACGGTCTTCAGTAGGCAGGTGGTAAGGTTTTAGCCTGCTGACGTGCAAAACATCACTGGGTGTGGTTGCAGGCAGGCTTGTGGTCTCAGATGCAGGAATGATCTCATAGGTGACGTCGGTTACCTGGCGGATGATACGGTAAGGACCCATGTAGCGAGACAATAACTTCTCTGGTAAGCCAACTCGACGAACTGGGCACCACAGGAGAACAAGAGAACCGGGTGAGAAGTGAACGTCAGCATGCCGGCTGTCGTGGATGGCTTTCTGGGTGGCTTGCGAAGCCGAAAGTCTAGAGCGGGCGATCTGACGTGCGTGGTCGGCACGAGCAATAGCGTCGCGTGCATATTCGGTTGACGGCGTTGTAGTGGTTGGAAGTAAGGTGTCAAGTGGTAACGTCGGATCACGGCCATAAAGCGAATAAAAGGGTGAATAACCAGTGGTGTCGTGGCGCGAAGAATTCTACGCGAAGGTCACGTGAGGTAGCGCAAGGTCCCAGTCATGGTGGTCGGAGGACACATACATCGCGAGCATGTCCGTTAGGGTCCGATTTAGCCGTTCGGTAAGGCCATTTGTTTGGGGATGGTAGGAAGTGGTCAGCTTGTGGTGCGTCGAGGAAGAGCGCAGAAGATCGTCGATGACACGGGACAAAAACGCGCGGCCACGATCTGTGAGTAATTGGCGAGGAGCGCCATGCTGTAGGATGACGTCGTGGAGCAAAAAGTCCGCAACGTCAGTAGCGGTGCTGGTGGGGAGCGCTCGAGTGATGGCATACCTAGTCGCGTAGTCTATAGCAACAGCGACCCACTTGTTGCCCGATTTCGACTCGGGAAAAAGACCGAGAAGATCTATACCGACAAGGAAGAAAGGTTCGGTTGAGATGGAGATCGGTTCAAGAAGTCCAGCCGGGGGCGCAGTAGGTCGCTTCCTACGTTGGCATTTATCGCAGGAGGACACGTAACGGCGAACGGACCGGGCGAGACCGCGCCAAAAGAAGCGGCGACGCACGCGGTCGTACGTCCGAGATACACCCAGATGACCAGCAGTTGGTTCATCGTGAAGCTCGTGCAGCACGGTTGAACGCAAATTTTTCGGAACGACAAGAAGGAGCTCAGGGCCATCTGGCTGGAGGCTACGACGGTACGGCGTGCCATTCAGGAGGACGTACATGCGAAGTGACGTGTCGTTCGGAGCAGATTCGAGACGGTCAATAAGTTGTCGCAGAGAAGCATCACGACGTTGTTCATCACCAATCGGAAGAAACTGGGACATTGACATGACGCTGAAGCTAGGCTCGATGTCTGGTTCGCCGGGCTGATCAACAGGGTAGCGGGATAAGCAAGCGGCGTCCAGATGGAGACGTCCAGACTTATAAGCAACCGAGTAGGAATACTCCTGTAGGCGTAATGCCCAACGACCAAGTTGTCCAGTGGGGTCCTTCAGAGAAGAAAGCCAACACAGCGCGTGATGATCTGTGATGACACGGAAAGGGCGGCCATACAAGTAAGGACGGAATTTCGAAACCGCCCAAACAAGAGTGAGACATTCCCGTTCTGGTATAGAATAATTGCGTTCAGACTTAGAAAGCAGACGGCTCGCGTACGCGATTACACGGTCGTTGCCCCGCTGAATTTGCGCCAAAAGTGGACCAATTCCGTGACTACTCGCGTCTGTTCGCACTTCTGTAGGAGCATCGGGGTCGAAATGTGCAAGAATAGGAGGTGTCGTTAGAGCGGTGATTAGCTGAGAGAAGGCGTCAGCTTGAGGAGGGCCCCAAGAAAATGGGACGTCTTGTTTGAGAAGGTCGGTGAGTGGTCGTGCGAGTGCCGCAAAGTTTTTCACGAACCGGCGAAAGTAGGAGCAGAGGCCCACCAAACTGCGAACATCAAGAACAGAGCGTGGGACTGGGAAGTTTGTTACAGCACGTACTTTCGCTGGGTCTGGCCGTACGCCGGCAGCGTCAACAAAGTGACCCAATACGGTAATCTGACGAAGACCGAAGTGGCACTTGGAGGAATTGGGCTGCAGGCCGGCCCGTCGAAATATGGATAGAATGGTCGAAAGGCGTTCAAGGTGGGTTGCAAAGGTAGGTGAGAAAATGATCACGTCGTCCAGGTAACACAAACATGTCGACCATTTAAATCCTTGTAGGAGCGTGTCCATCATTCTCTCGAAGGTCGCTGGAGCGTTGCAGAGCCCAAATGGCATGACCTTGAATTGGTAAAGGCCGTCAGGGGTAACGAAGGCGGTCTTTTCTCGGTCCATGTCATCTACAGCAATTTGCCAGTAGCCAGATCGGAGGTCGAGAGATGAAAAGAAGGTGGCGCCATGGAGGCAATCAAGGGCATCGTCAATGCGTGATAGAGGGTACACGTCTTTTTTGGTAATTTTGTTGAGGGGGCGATAATCAACGCAGAAACGCCATGAGCCGTCTTTCTTTTTTACTAATACCACGGGAGATGCCCAAGGGCTCGTTGATGGTTCTATTACGTTTTTCGTAAGCATTTTGGCCACTTCTTTCTGAATCACTCCTCGCTCAGATGCTGACACGCGGTACGGCCGACGATGAATGGGCGCAGAGTCACCAGTGTTGATTCGGTGAGTGACAATTTTAGTCTGGCCCAAGGGACGATAGTTGGTGTCGAAAATGTCACTGTATGAGGCCAAAACTTGGCAGAGAGCGTCGGCCTGGTGAGGCGACAGCTCCGATCCAATCATATTTCGAAACATACCATCGTCTGAGCTGGGTGACCGTGAGACTGCGCTTCGATCAAGAGCAGATACAGCGACAACACTGACATCGTCCTCTGTTATGGCCGTTAGCTGGGCTAGAGACATCTGGCAGGGCAACACTTGAAGGATGAAACCAAAGTTAAGGAGCAGAAGTAACACACAGTTATCCGCTATGGTCGAGATGGTATAGGGCACAGTAACACTGCGCGTCAGCCGAACGTCAGTAATTGGCGTAACGATATAATCACCGTCAGGAACGGGAGGGGTCGATGACAAAGACACGTACGTGACGGCTCGAGGTGGCAGGCGAACGAAAGTGGTTGGGCTCAAGCGGCTGGTGGGCTTTGCAGAGTAGTCGGCAAAGATTGGTAGATCAAGGCTGAGGGTACCAGACGAACAATCAATTAAGGCCGAGTGTGCCGAAAGGAAATCAAGGCCAAGTATGAGGTCATGAGGGCAGCAGGCTAGCACGGCAAAAAGGACCACGGCATGACGACCGGCAATGCTGACAGGAGCAGTGCACATTCCGATTACTGGTACAGTACCGCTATCGGCAACACGTATTCCCTGCGTCGTAGATGGCGTCATAATCTTTTGTAAGCGGCAGCGTAGAGAAGCGCTCATAATAGACAGGTGCACACCTGTGTCAATGAGGGCGGTCACAGGAACATGGTCGACTTGTACTTCAAGCAGGCTATGGTGCGTGGGAAGCGTCAGTAGAGAATTTTCGGCCCTCATTGGTATTGCAGCTTCACCTCTATAAGCTGCAATATCTAGTTTTCCTGCTGCGGTCGTCCAGAGAAGCTCGGCGAGGAAAAGCGCCGAGGTGGCGGAGAGCGGGATTGGCGACGTAGCGGCGACGGGGAGCGAGAGCTGCGGCGACAGGGCAAAGGGGCGTCAGTGGAAGGCTCGTAAGATGACGACGAATAGAAATTGAAGGGTGTGGCAACAACGTCGAAGGGTCGTCGGATGCATGAGCGCCGAGGTAGAGAAAGTCTGACGTGGTTGGTTTGACCAACGGCGGCGGCAATAGCGAGAAACGTGCCCAGGCTGGTGGCAGGAAAAACAAATAGGCCGGTCGTCGGGTGTTCGCCATTCCGAAGGGTTACGGAAGGGCATTGTTGGAGGTGAACGGCGAGCGTGTCCTCGGGAGTAGGACGCGACTTCAGGGCGAGTCAGGGGACATGCTGATGGAAGTCCGAGGTTCGCAAACTCCTGCCTCACCACAGCTTGTATTAACGCCACTGACGGCTGTTGTTGGTCAGAGGCGAGCGTTGCGAAAACGGGTGGCTGAAGAGGAGCCGGAGAGGCGGCTTCGATTTCCCGACGAACAATACGTGTGACGTTGTCATACGTGGGGGACTGGCAGGCAGCTTCACACGATGAGGTCGCGGCCGTGTTGGGCAGCCGGGTGAATCGCTGAGTAATACGGCGACTCTTGGCTTCTTCGAACCGCCGGCACTCTTTAATGATGGCGTCGACGGTGGCAACGTTGTTGTGAACTAGTAGATTAAATGCGTCGTCTGCTATGCCTTTCAGCACATGGGCCACTTTCTCCGACTCACTCATGTGCTCGTCAATCTGGCGGCATAGGGCGATGACGCCGTGAATGTACGCGACGTACGACTCCGTCGACGTCTGTGCACGGGCCGCCAGTTGATTCCGCGCTGCGATCTGCTGCCCAATGGTGTCGCCAAAAAGGTCGCGGATCTTTTCTCTAAAGGAGTCCCAGCTCGTAATCTCCGCTTCGTGCGTCTCGAACCACACGCGCGGTGGGCCATCGAGGTAAAAAAGCACATTGGCAAGCATAAGATTCGGGTCCCACCTATAGCTTGCGCTGACCCGTTCGTACCGGTTGATCCATTTGTCGACGTCAACGCCATCCTGACCGGAAAATACACCGGAATCACGAGCAGGAGGTAGAACGACGTATGTAGAAGTCACGGTAGGGGCAGGTGGCGAAGACGATGGTTGTTCATCCTGTGACATGGTTGGACCTATGATGATGCGGCCGTTGCGGAGCTTCGTGATGAAAACGGGGAAGTACCCAGCACGTCCACCACAAAGATGTTACGTAAAAATGACACGAGGTGCGTCTATTTAAAATCTTTATTCAAAATGATGCGTATGGCGTCGACTAAGATGGAAGCAGCACGCACAACCGACAGACCACTTCCTCGTTGTCGTCTTTTCACCGCTGCTACGTCAGCTACGTAGCGATATGCTGGAACCAAATGAATGAAACCAGTCGATTGTTTGCGCTACTTCTGTTTACTCTGGCATATCTCCCCTGTGTTCCTCCGATCGAATGCGCAATGATTCGTGGGTGACATTATGTTCAAGTCCCTTTATCAGCACCTGCTAAATTGCCGGTCTGTTAGGTGCTTAAATACTTAGGCGGAAAGGGCATAGTTATAACAGTCATACAATTTCATAGCATTATTTTCTGGCAGAACATCAGATACAACTTTTTCTAATGTTATTCTATGTGTTAAATTGAATTGGTTAACAATACTTTAACATTTTAGTTCTTCTAATTTTAGCTTTCCTGTTACGATGACAACCACTTGCTGAGAGTTTTATTGGTCATTGTTTTTTTTTCTCGCCAACACGCAATAACAACTAAAAAGTGCGTTTTCTTTCTTAGAATGTTGTCTACACACTCGAAATAACCAATATTCATGTAGCCAACAGTTATAAATATTTTAAGCCATTACATCATGATAAATAAGGTCACAGCATTACAGAATGTTACTATTTAGCTAAATTATTTCTTCCTACAACTAACAGCTATATGTTCCCCGAGGTGCTTGACGTGAAGCGCTGAGGTTGCGGCTTTTGTACATCCAGGAATATTGTTTTCGATCACCGCATCTCTCGGACCGTGAAATTGGAACTTGGCGAGGCGTAAAGGTCCGTTGCCCCTTCAATCTCTCATGTCATGCTCAAGACGAAGTGAAGCACGTCCCAGAAATACGGGTATGTGTGGTAAGAGTGCTTCAAATCGAAACTGGAAGTGAAACCGACAGCGGAAAATAACCGTCGAAGACGAAAGTGTGCACGGGGTCAGACGAACGTGAGCGCGTGAGTTTCGGAACAGCGACGGGCAGAGGAAGAACGCGGCCAGCTAGCAAGAGCGCTAGGCGTTGGGCCTCAGGGGACCGAACCAACGAGCGGGTGTCACCAACCCAACCGGGACGAGCGTGGCATGTTCCTGAGGCGAGTGGCGGTTCCGGGCCGGGCCTGACATGCTGTTCCTGTGGCGGACGAGCGTGCGGGCCAGGGCAAGTGGCTGATCCTGTCCAGACTCGGGTCCGGCACAACCAGTCACCGAGATCGTGGCCACGGTGCCACGTCGGAGCCGGTCCGGCACAACCGCCAATTGAAGGTGCGACCTCGGTGTTGCGTCGGCCGCAGCGTGAGGCCGCCTGGTCCAGCACGAGCAGCTGATGGTCTGCTCGTGAGCTTCCGTGCACTTGGCAACCTCCCCGTGGCGAGGTTGCGTCGTCGACGCCATCGTCTTCAGCGGGAGCGTGAGTGGCACCTGACGGAATTAGACTTCCGAGTAGTGAGGACGCGTGGGTTACTCGCGGGCGCGTAGACATAAGGACTGTATGACTGAATTACGGAGCCAGTGTGTTGTACAGATAGCCACAGTGTTGTGATTGTTTTGTGTGTGAAGTCAATAGATGTTTCTCTTGTCCTTGTCTTGGGTTTCTGCGTCTGAGGGCCCAAGAACCACCACAATTGGCGAGCCTGCCAGGATGGCTTATTAAAATCTAAAGCCATTACTCAGACGCAGTCTTTGTCATGGACAGGGAGAAATTTATTGCACTTGGCCGACAGCTAGGGTTGGAGAACGAGGAGCTCAGAGAGTGGGTTGAGCGAGAGTGCGTTGAAGCTCGAGATGAGCGTGCTAGGGAGCGCGAGATCGCGAAAGAAAACGCTGAGAGGCAGCAGAAGCTGTTAGAGCAGCAGCAGAAGGTGCAGGAACAAGAGCTGAAGATCCTCGAACTGAAGCTTCGACTTCAGGAGAGCGCAAGCAGGGTACAGCCAATGGTGGCTGACGAACAAGAAGGATCCAGCATGAGCGCCAGAGGAATAACAGAGGTCTGCAGTCCTCATAAACTGATTCCGCCCTTCAATGAGGCTCGGGACGACCTCGACGCGTACCTGCAGCGATTTGAACGGGTCGCCACGTGTCAAGGGTGGCCGCGTGGAAAGTGGGCTCTTTCGCTTAGCCTATGCATGACAGGAGAAGCGCTAACAGTCATAGGCCGGTTAGATCCAACAGCTGTGCTGAATTATGATCAGCTGAAAGCGGCGCTTCTTCAGAGATTCCGCTATACTGCGGAAGGCTACCGCGAAAAATTTCGTAAAGCGAAGCCCGAAGAAAACGAGACTGGTCTGCAGTATGCTGCAAGACTTTCCGGCTACTTTGACCGTTGGCTTGAAGTGGGAAAAACGGAGACAAGCTTTGCTAGCTTGCGAGATCTGATGATAAGTGAGCAATTCATGAAGGGTTGTTCTCCGGCGCTCAGGATCTTTCTCAAGGAGAGAAGTTGCAAAACCCTGAGTTCGCTTTGCGAGACTGCCGATAACTTCATGGAAGCACAGGCGCTCACAAACTTAGGAAGAGAACGGATTTTCAAGGATCCGGGACCTTCGGTGTCCAAGCCGGAGTCCGCGAAGAAGACGGAGAAGCCTGCAAGTCGCTGTTTCCTTTGTGACAAGGCAGGCCATCCCGCAGCCGACTGCTGGTCCCGCACGAAAGGGAATACTTTCAGCCGATGCGGAGTATGCAAACAAAGTGGACACAGCAGTGACAGATGCCCCGGTACAAAATTTGACAAAGACCAGGCATCATGTATGCTATCGGAAAAACGCGAAGACTTGACACCTGAACAACATAAGAGTGGCTACATTGTTCTCCAAGACGGCGGAACAATACCCATCGTCAATGCCACATCAAGTCGACGATCCGCGAACGTTGGAGTCGCTGACATGCCTGTTGTGGAGGGGTTCCTAGAGGACAGACCAGTGCATGTGCTTCGAGACACCGGCTGCAACACGGTCGTCGTGCGGCAATCCTTGGTTCCGAAGGAGAAGTTCACGGGAACGACGAGCCCAGTGTACTTACTGGACCGTACTGTGCGATACCTCCCAGAGGCAAAAGTCCTTTTGCAATGTACATTGTTTACTGGGGAAGTACTCGTTAAGTGTATGACCGACCCATTATACGACGTAATTTTGGGCAACATCAAGGGCGCGGCATTGCCGGATACGTTACCTATGAATGAGTCAGCACCACAGCATGACCATGGCCATGTGGAAACAAGGCGTGCACCATGCACAGACTCTAGCAAAGGGAATGCTGTCAATGGTGAGCAGGATGTATCTGGCAATTCGCACGCAACCAAACCAAGATCGAATGCGGAGGAAGCGTATGAGCCACCGCATGAAGCCACGGAAAAGTGGCCCCTTCCGAAGATCGCCGCCAATTTGGCAATGGGCGAAGAGAGTCGTTTCAGGGGCAGGAAGAAGCCTATCGTCGCCGAGAGTGTCCTGGGAACGGTGAAGTGGTTTAATGTCAAGAACGGCTATGGCTTCATCAACCGCAATGACACTCACGAGGACATCTTCGTCCACCAGACGGCCATCACGCGCACCAACCCACAGAAGCTGCTGCGCAGCGTTGGCGAAGGTGAGACCGTCGAGTTTGACGTCGTGGTCGGCGATAAGGGCTGCGAGGCAGCCAATGTGACCGGACCCGATGGTGAGCCTGTTCAGGGTAGCCCGTACGCGGCCGACAGGCGCCCGTTCCGACCCCGCTGGATTCCACGTCACAATCAACGAAGGCGCGGGCCGGCGTCAAGGCGTGGCCGAGGGGAAGATCGAAGGGAGGAAGCAGGAAACCGAGACTCATCGCGATCACTGCCACCGCACCAGGACCAGAGTGACCCGGCTCCTAGACGGTGGATCAAGGACGGCGTGGGGAGGCCCTACCCTTAGCGATACAACCAGCGTTTCAGATGAGCGCCACGAGCACCTCCGCGAGCCTCCTTCTGCGAGCCTCCAGCGGTGGAGTCTCCTTCTTATGGAATATGACTTTCACGTGGAACACATTCGTGGTGTGAACAACGTTGGTGCCGACTACATGAGTCGAGCGGCTTTTACCGAGCAGTGACTTAGTGCCGTTGTACACAATTTTTTTTATCATGTTGTCATCATAGTGCAATTGGTTTTTTTTTACATCTAAACTGTGACATTTAAAGTGTGCGGAACCTTTGTTATATTCGGGAACTGTGTGTTACGTGTGTACAACGTACTGGAAGTTGGGGGGAGTGTGGTAAGAGTGCTTCAAATCGAAACTGGAAGTGAAACCGACAGCGGAAAATAACCGACGAAGACGAAAGTGTGCACGGGGTCAGACGAACGTGAGCGCGTGAGTTTCGGAACAGCGACGGGCAGAGGAAGAACGCGGCCAGCTAGCAAGAGCGCTAGGCGTTGGGCCTCAGGGGACCGAACCAACGAGCGGGTGTCACCAACCCAACCGGGACGAGCGTGGCATGTTCCTGAGGCGAGTGGCGGTTCCGGGCCGGGCCTGACATGCTGTTCCTGTGGCGGACGAGCGTGCGGGCCAGGGCAAGCGGCTGATCCTGTCCAGACTCGGGTCCGGCACAACCAGTCACCGAGATCGTGGCCACGGTGCCACGTCGGAGCCGGTCCGGCACAACCGCCAATTGAAGGTGCGACCTCGGTGTTGCGTCGGCCGCAGCGTGAGGCCGCCTGGTCCAGCACGAGCAGCTGATGGTCTGCTCGTGAGCTTCCGTGCACTTGGCAACCTCCCCGTGGCGAGGTTGCGTCGTCGACGCCATCGTCTTCAGCGGGAGCGTGAGTGGCACCCGACGGAATTAGACTTCCGAGTAGTGAGGACGCGTGGGTTACTCGCGGGCGCGTAGACATAAGGACTGTATGACTGAATTACGGAGCCAGTGTGTTGTACAGATACCCACAGTGTTGTGATTGTTTTGTGTGTGAAGTCAATAGATGTTTCTCTTGTCCTTGTCTTGGGTTTCTGCGTCTGAGGGCCCAAGAACCACCACAGTATGTCGTAACTCATACTCGTGTGTCGAATAACATAAAAAAAACATGATGACCGAAGGACCAAGTACGACCGCAAATAAACAGCCGGGAAAACTACGGATAGAAGGAAAGGAAAACAACATAAAATTAGCAGAAATAAGAAATGTTACAATACCAGTGCCGAAAAAAAACTCATTGCGAAGAGTAACCAGCGGTTTTTTAGCGGCAAGTGCAATCTCTTGAACAGATATTATTGGCGGATCATAAACAAAAAATAGGAATGACAGAAGCATGGTTCATAGTTTGCGTTCACCAGTTTTTACACCTTTGTCTTCTGGTGTTTAGTACATGTGCGGCGTACTTTTCTTGCATTGTTCCGTTTGGTTCCCCTTCCCGCATCCCCCGTGCAGAGCAGCCTGCTGGCAGATGTGTAGATACTCTCGGCCAGCTGCCTTTTGGTTTCCTCCTTGCTTCTCCTTGCTCCTCCGTCACCGAAAATTTTCTTAGAATTGTTAATCTTTTGCTTTCCCTGCTGTCCACAATTATGAAGTTTTCCTTTAGGCTTTCTTTGTTTCAATTCAGGTTCATGTTCAATCAAACAGAAAAATCGGGGACTTCTGCTTCAAGTAGTAGTACTTGAATGTAAACATTCGACAGATGTCGGTCTTGTTGGGTATGAAAACTGGGAAATGATTTAAACTCCAACCGAAAGTTTTCGAAGAAACCCGGCGTTTGGAAACCGTCTTCGGTTCCTTCCTCAGGGGAAACTGGGACTACGTATGTTACTACTCGAGTCGTGGCATATGCAACGAACGTCCCAAAATATCAACCGCTCTCTCGGAACCCTTCCTCCATGTATACACACGGACTGCGCTCTACAGCAAAACGAGAGAGAGGGTGGACGTTAATAACCACCCCGCCAGTGCTTTGAAGGCGTTGCTACTACATAGTCCCAGTTTCAAAATGTCGGGTTTCTTCATAAAGCTTTGGTTGGACTTTAAATCATTTCCATGTTGTAGTAATGTGACGAAGAGTTGCGTAAGGGCGTAAGAGCTTGAACTTTAGGACTGTCAAGTGGAGACCCACTAAATATATTTTGAGGCAAATGACGCCGTTGATGGGTGAAAGTACAAAAGAACACTAAAGAATGAGAAATATACCGCTCTGTAAAAATAAGGATTATATTACTTATTACCCATTTAGATGATCCCAACTTCCTACAGTTAGGCTCTTTTTAAGGAGACGGATTAGCTCTCCTTTAGGCAGCACAACTCCGCCAGGCGAGTATAACGAAATTTCACGTGTTTCTTTATAGAGAATCCTATACGTGGCAATTCGGCACAAAAACGACCAGTGCAGTCACAGAACATGGTTTTTTTTCTCGAAATGTGAATAGAGAATTACGGATCACTGACTGAAGCCCTCGTTCAGAATTTTTTTTCTTGTTGTGTCCGTCATATTCACGCGTTCCGATGTCGCCTTATTTTCATATCTGAATTCTAATAACGAACAGAGGTCGAAAATAAACTAACGCGATTTACTAGTAAAGATAATACATGCCAGCAGAGGCCGTGGTATGAATGGGACACTTCAGAGTTGAGATAATATGAAGAGCCGAGTGAAATCTCACTGCCTCATCTAGTTCCCTGAGCGTAGCCACGGAGCGTGGAATAGTATTGAAATTGGTGCCGCAAATATGGTTGTCTACAGGAAGAACTCCGGTATCCCAGATGATTCCCTACTTCATAAGTATTCACCTTTCGGTAGCAGAACTAAAACTAGAGGAACCTGGAGTTTTGAGTAAACTTCAAGACATTTCACTCCAAATTCTGCATCGACTTCTGCAGCCTTCCAATGCGTGAATATTGTCGCACACCCAAAATTACTTTTTTGGCTCTTCAGAATAATCTCCTCAAGAAATGTTTTAAAGCACTTGAAGTACATAGTATGTAGTTCTTCGCCCGTAAAATAGTCGTTGTAATTATTCCTTAAAACTACATACCCCTTCATGTATACGAGCTATACTTAGTATGGTCGGATAATTTTATAGCAGTTTACTCGTTCTGGCAAATATTATGAGCAAGGCCTCGAAAAAGAGGATATGCCTCCTTTTATCAGTCACGATAGTTAGATTACAATACCCGTTCATTATAGAAAACGCCCTGAAACGAGTTACAGTGAGTTCGATGTCTTCGTGTTTTGTGAAATCGGATAGTGAGTCGCAAACATGATATATAAACCAAATGAACATCTTTACGCGTTTCGTATGGCGTTACAATGCGCATAAACTGGCATATTGCTTATCTTTCATAAGTTTCTTTCACTATTGAGCTATGATGTCCTACTTACTTTTTTTTTTCATTGTTATGGTCATGTTCATCTTTGCGAAGTAATACTTGCAGAAGAGTGTCGAATTCCCTTTGGTCTCGTTGATTTCCCATGGCCAGCTTTGCATCTGCTAAACTCGATTATGTAACAGTGAACAGGACAGACAGACACATAGACAGAGAATTTTAATGGCTATAGGTAACGCGCTTAGAAGAGTTAGGATGTTTTCGATGTCTTCGTGTTTTGTGAAACCGAGTATAGTAAGGCTTACACACGATATATAAACCACGTGAGCCTACGAACGCGTTTCTCGTGACTTACCAATGCTCATAAACAATCATAATTCTTATCCTTCCTAATGTTCTCGCAATATACAGGAGTTGTTATTTATCATGTCGGACGTTCTTCTCATTAGGCAAACGCTAATAAAAGCGACCAGTTGTTCTTGGGACATTAACCTCTATTCACAAGCACACAACCTGGAAAGAAAAGCTTGAGTGACGTCTGAGAGCCTAGGTGTTGAGAAAACAGATCCACTTCTGTTCTTTATCACGTTGTTAGCGCTTGTCTTAACATTAATTTTCCTCTTCCCACTGCTTTTCCGCTCGTACATTTCGGTACCTCAGGAAGTGCTTTTGACATGAAGCACTCAGCAAGCTACTAATGAGAAAAGTCTTTGAAAGTTCAGATTATCAGTAAGCCGAGCGAAGTTTGGTAAGGGTTGCCAAAATGAAAAAGCAAGAGTAGCAAAAAATTTCACGCAAGAAAGTCAAGAATACCGCTAGCTACATATCATTTTTGAAAAGTTCGAGCTTCTACACCGTGGAAGGAAAATGAGATTCTTTTAGTTTTTTCACGACCCATATTTCCATTGAGTACTTTAAGCCCTTTTTAGTGAAAAGAGATGTAAAGTTAAAAAAAATGGCAGATCCCACGTACCTGGGAATTGACCTTATGGGAAGTATGCGGAAAGAAGGTGACTGTATTGCAATTTTTTTATTGAGCGACACGTCATGAAATGACACTAAATATATGTACAATTGTTACACGCACAGACATAAGTTTAAGAGCTGCAGATGTTCACATAACCAGTTGCTTGCACTTGCGCAATGATGCCACCTGTAACACGCGTATTATCAACACCAGAAGCTGATATGAAGCGTCGATGCTCGCGAGGACGCTGGCCCTGGACGCTGCTATATATATCAACTTCATCGCATAACGACGAACCACAATTGACGTTAGCCTTACGTGACGGCTCTATCAAAGGGGTACATATGTAATCTTTATGAAGTTGGGTAGGCAGCCCTGCAAATACTATTGATATGTGACGAAGATTATTGTCTGTTTGAAAAGTAGTTCCGAGACCTGGCGTGGTACAATGCTTCATTCCCGCGCAGAATGCTTGGGTTCAATTCCAGCTTGCACCCTGACATTTATTCTTTGCATTCGTCCGGTCGACACTACCGATGTCGGGTATTTCTTAACGCTCGTGCGTTAAAACAATCGCCAATGTGTGTTGTCGTCGTTCCTGTGTAATACTAAGTGTCAATAACCTGTGACACATTCCCTCTTACCGGGGACACATACCCGCCCGTGGGTATGTGCCACTGTCTAGCCGGAAGTGTTTGACGACGTACGCGACAGGATTGTGACGTTATTCATGTCTACCAGCGCGTCACTTTCATCAAACAATCTTACACTTTCATGCTAATTTTGATTCCCGCCACGTTAAGGGGGTGAAGCCAAGAGCACCCAAACGTAAGTGCCTAGATAGATAGATAGATAGATAGATAGATAGATAGATAGATAGATAGATAGATAGATAGATAGATAGATAGATAGATAGATAGATAGATAGATAGATAGATAGATAGATAGATAGATAGATAGATAGATAGATAGATAGATAGATAGATAGATAGATAGATAGATAGATAGATAGATAGATAGATAGATAGATAGATAGATAGATAGATAGATAGATACGCTCAAAGTCGCCGAAGTTCGCTAAAAAATGCTTCGCATTTAAAAACGTCATTTACACGAAGTGAATGATTATGAGTGGGCGAAGCTCCATAGTTAAATTATGAGTGGACAAAGTCACGCTCATAGTGGGGACTTCGCCGGCCACCAAAATGTCTGAGCAAGCAGAGCACGCTGTGCGCGCTTGCTAAGACGTCTGTTACGAAGCGCGCCTCCGACGACGTTACGAAGGGCGCCACGAACCTAGCCGCTGCCACCACTGTTACGAAAGACGGCGACGCCAACACGGTGCCGAAGGCGCCACTGCTCCGATCTCCGCCGACACGGTCACCAGCCGTTTGGTAGCGTAGGTTTCTCAGCTCGTGACTGCTTCTGCGCAGAGCTGATAGGTCGAGCGGACGAGACGACGGCGAGTTAAACAAGGTTTATGTACAGCATATATACAGAGGCGTTACAAATTCGGCAATGGGGCTGTCAGTTTAGAGACTCGAAGAGCCGAGCTCTCTTCTCTCACTGTGATCTTCTTCAAAGGTGGCGACAAACTCCTATTGTAGAACGGCGATAGCGGTGGCGCGCGATTGCTCGTTTCTGATGCTGAAGATGGCGATCAAACTACTATCGAACCACAAGCGGTAGCGAACCTTGCCGCTGTGACCGAAACTGCGATCTAGGAAGTCGTGTTTAAAACGCATAAGCCCCACCAACCCCAGGTAGTGATCGCTTCGGGCGCTTGCTTGCAGTATGCCTCGCGCGCACGGTTTTAGGATCCGCTTGTTGGCGCTTCCGTGCCGCCACCACTTCGCGGGCTTTCAGCTCCGGGTCCGATTGTCTTTGTGCCGTTTTGCCGCCGTTGCCCACTGCCTTCGAATCGGTGGTTTGCCATTGTTGAAAGATTTTTGAGGTCTCACCTTCGGGTTCAGACGGCAAGCCCACGCTCAACTACCTTGGGAGCCCTCCATTCAACCATTCTGTCTTCTTCATTCATATTATGACTCTCTAGGCGCAAAGACTAAGGACTGCAGAGAGAGAGAGAGAGAGAGAGAGAGAGAGAGAAAACACATTTGGTGGCTTGTAAGAGTAGCGCGTGGGAGGGGAACTAGCGCCGCAGAGCCATTATGTGGGCCCTCGAGTACTAGCGGCTGGCTGCGACATGACAGCGTACAAGCCTCCACATTAAGGAGCTTCGAAACCAAAATCTAGAAAGTGAGTATTCAATTTTTCTGGCTATTAATGTTTTCGCTAACGTTTCTTCGACCTATCAGACTAAGTACTTCTTGTAACAATCAATCTGTAAGCATTCCTACGATGTTGGTAAGTGTTCGTTGATTGCTGCGTGGGGATTTTTATGTATGAACAGAAAATTCTAGGCCAAGGTAAACGGAAAGAAAGGAAAGGTCCGAAGAAGCACTGCACAACGTGAGACTTTCTTCATTTTCCCACCTTAATCCTATGTAGACGTGTGTTTTTACTACATGTCACTTGTTATGTACAACGAACATTTTTTGTAACATTAGTTCGACACTTATTATCTTGTGGTTTTCGGCTGTGAACTAAACGTCCTTGTTGATACCGGCAGTGGCAGGTAAACGGGCTGGACATCTTGTACTTTGATTAAGTTGCACGCTGCAATCTGGCCTGGCAGCACTGCAAGATCACCACAACGCGCATGTTTACTCACTAATCAGCGATGATTTCACTTTGAAATTTTTGCGCAAGCACACCGGGACACAGCAGAGAACACAAACGGGTCAAATCTAACATCTGGTTTCTTTTTTCGAAAACATCAATTTCATGTATGCGCAAGGTATTGTGATAAGGAATTGCCTAACGACATCTTGTCTTCACCGTCATGTAGAAGGAAAAGAGTGATATCTTCGTGGTGCTATTTGCAAGTCTCGCGAGGGGAAACGATAAGCCATGAGCACGTGGTCTTCAACGGAGCAGGGGCGGTGATCAAAGATTCTTTGTTCCTGCAGAATTCCACCTAATGGATATCGAGGATTCACGAGCCCGAATGCGAAATTCTGTTTGACAATCAATCAATCAACCAATCAATCAATACAATTCAGTCAGTCCAAATTATATTTTCACAATGCTCAATGCAGTGTGATGTAAGGCAAAATAGAGGACTAGAAAAATATAGTGCGCTTATGCAGCTTCACTCTGTTGTAAATTCTTTGATTCTCTGGCGTGAATGGTACGCACATTTCACTGTAGAATAAATTTACGGAATTTATGTGACGCTGTAATTTTTAATTTCGTTCAATATCCCACCGAGATGAACTTCTCAAACTAGGCTTTGTTTGCGAAAGGTCGTTGTTGTGCTCCCTCTTCGCTAAACATTTTTGGTCCCTAAAAAATGTTGACTTGGCAAATATTCTTTTTTTTGAGAGCACCGCTAAAATTTGGCTGTCCCTTGTCGAAGCAGCAAAGTTCGTTCAAATCAGCTTAGCACTATTCTCAGACAGTTTTTAATTTACGATTTCTTTAAAAGGGCATTCAGAGATCGCCACGTGTTGACACGTTTCCTTCGGTACTTCTGTTTTTAAAAAATAAAAATAAAAAGAACGACAGAAAAGGAAGCAAGAAAACCAATAACCACAGGCAATGTGTTTTCCGAACAAAATTTATTGCAGGATCTAGCCAGAAACTACAAAGACAATGAAGTTCAGACGTGTGGCGTGATGAATACTCTTGCTGAAGCTAGAAAATTGCCGAACGTTTAACTTCAGCGAGGTGAAAACAATTTGCAGTTTCTTTTACACGAACAGTTTCAACTACAGTACTGTTGCTTGTCTTTGTGGCAATGTGATTCTTTTGAACCCGCCTGTCTCCCCACCGAGTGTACTTGTTCGTTTCTGCGTAAAACAATGCGATCGACTACTTCTCATCAACTGAATGGTAATCATGGGCCGCGGATAGGCACACATAATAATTACCAGAAAAAGACAAAATTGACATGAGCTTCGCACTAAGAGCTTTTTATAAAGCGATTTCGCTCATCAAAAATATCTGCACAATCAATTACGGATGTCTGCTGTGACGCAGGAATATGCTAACTCAGAGGCAGAAGGTTGCGACGTAACAGCGCCCGCGAGTGCGTGTCCGAAAGCGAGAAAGTAATTCTTTGACACGCACGAATCCCCCCATGTAAAAATTTAGGTGCTCTGTGTTTTGTTCATTTTTTTAGAAAACTTATCACTTACACTACGCGCCATTCAGAGCAGTTTTTGGCATGTATGTGAGCTTTTTTCATTGTCGGTAAACAATTATACAGAATTTCACTACCTTTTCTGCATTTTGTACCAACATTCACAAAATACCACACTCACAACAAGGGCGCAGCAATGAACGGGAGAACAACAAATTGTGATCTTCTAAGAAGTACAGCTAGAAACTCCTTCAATATCCGATCTGGCGTAACTCCGCAAGAGAACAGAAAGAATAGCAGAATAGGAAAGGTAGGAAATTTGGGCAGTTTGAGGAAGACGAAGAAGTGTGTTTTGAATAGGAGCTACTTCTGCTAACTCCGGCGTATTTCAGTTGTAATTAAAGTCTGTCGATCAGTTTTCGCTGCTCCCTTGGAGGGGATGGAGGTAGACCACCCCGGGCGCCTGCCGGCACCAGCGGCGTCAGCGGCGGCCGCCTCCAGGAAGCGGATGGGACAAGCGAGTTACAGCGACAGTGAAGATACTCATGCTTACTATCTCAGCAGTGAGGACTTCTCAGATGACGGTTTCCAACCTGTGCTGAGCCGCAAGGCGAAGAGAAGGAACATGAGGACATCCTCATCTTCAACTATTCAAACTGTAAGTGAAGCGCCAAAATCGAACACTTATACCATCCTGTTTCTGCCTGCACTTCCTACCGTCAGCATGAAACGCCTTAACAGACAGTCTGTGTCGAGGTCTCTGGAAACGCTCGTGCCAAATGAAATCACGGACATAAGAGTGAACGCCAGAAATAATATACTGGCTGTGGACGTTTTGCACGCAAGTGCGTTGGGCGTTCTGCGCAGTGTAACTGACTTGGACGGCAACCAGGTGCGCTCTCATGTTCGCTTGAGATGTGATGTAGTAACCGGCATGATCTACGACATTGATGTCGCTATTTCCAATAAGGACTTACAACTTCTTGTCAAGTCAACAACTGATACTCCAATTGTTGATGTCACCCGGCTAGGCAAGTCTCGCTGTGTGAAGATTGCGTTTAAGAGCACATCACTCCCCTCTCATGTGAAGGTGGTGTACTTCAGACATGCTGTGCGGCCTTTCATTCCAAAGCCTCTCCAGTGCCGTAAATGCATGAAACTTGGACATGAGAGCAGCGTCTGCGAGAATTCGGTGGTATGCCACCGCTGCGCCGAGCACCATGAAGCGGATAAGTGCGTCGCAACTGTCAACAAATGCTCTAATTGCAATGGATCCCATGAAGCCACAACGAAGGACTGCCCGCGGATTCAGAAGGAAATTGCCATCTTGAAGGAGATGGTGCGCGATCACTCATCTTATCGAGAGGCCGCAGCTAAAGTCAGAAGGCGTCGTTCACGTCGACGTCGGTCTTCGAGGACGCCCGCTACCTCCTCGACACGTTTGCGTGATCCCTCATCAGTACCACCTCCTTTGCCTCCCAGACCACATGCCGTGGGAAAGGCTGTCAAGGACAAAGCCAGTGAGCATACCCTAACTGCGACCGATAGGCCTGCACTTCAAACTGAAGCAGCATCAAGCGAACCGAAGGAGCTTCATGACGGCCAGACCGCGCTCCCGGTTCGACATCTTTCCAACCAAGACAGGCAAGTGACTGCAATCGTCCCGGTTCGAGATCTTTCCAACCAAGACAGGCAGGTGACTGCAATCGTGCAATCATTAATTGCCACGATTCGCACGCTACTGAGCAGCATACAATCTCCGTCTGCTAAGAGTGCACTGCAAATACTGGATGCACTGAATCCAGTTCTTGCTAACTTCGTATAAGCACAATGGCTCAACAAAATCTCATCTTCCGCACTGAAGTTAAAAGTGCGTCGATTTTTCAGTGGAATGCCAGAGGCATGAAGTCCCGTATCTCGGACTTTCGCCAATTTGTTCGGGCCAATCAATTCCCTATACATGTCATACCAAACGTATCAACGCCTTGTAGATTGTCCGGTTATGAAGCTTTTTGTTCAGCCGCTTGCGAAGAACGAAGCAAAGTAATTGTTTACATTCGCACAGACTTGACTTATCTTTCGCACCCAATAAGTTCAAATGACGACAATCAGTACGTGTGTCTTCGTGTGAAGAAGAATGCAGTTTCGTTCACGCTTATTGGTGGATATATATCTCCGTCATCGCGATTTGACTGCGACAGATTAAAAGACATCTTAATGAGAACCGATGGGCCTTGGATCATCACCGGTGACTTCAACGCCCATCACATGCTTTGGGGGAGCACTAGGATGAATGCCAGGGGCCGGAACATTGTTACATTCGCTTCCGATTACGACCTTTCCATCATGAACGATGGTACCCCCACATATCTGCGGGGTCTCACGTATGGCAGTTGCCTTGACCTGACATTGGTGTTACGGTGCTTCTCTCACAAAGTTAAGTGGTTTTGCGATATTGAGACTCATGGGAGTGATCATATACGCACCTACGGGACGATCGATGGTATCATAAAAAATTTCTCTTCCGGTGTTGCAATTGGCACTGACTGGTCGATGTTTGCATCGCGTGTTGAGAACGCTTGCCAAGAAGGCCTCGCCTGCAGCCTGGAAAATACCATAGCGGAAGCTATGCAAGCGTCTAAATGTAAACTACCATTTTCGTCTAAAGTAACACACTTTGACATCGAACTGGAATAATTACGTGCTATACGAAGGCGTGCTGAACGACGATACAGACGCACAAGATCAATTTACGATCTGAGGGAAGCAAGGCGGCTCCAGAAAAAGATTCAACGGCGTATTTACAAACTGGAGAGCGAACGCTGGAAAGCATTCTGCGAATCTCTAGACCCTCATAAACCGATGTCATATATCTGGAGAACAGTTCGTGGTCTTCGCTCCTCTCCACAACAACGGCACCCCTTTAAATCTTTGGCACTCCATCATGGAAAAACAGAACTCGAGGTGGTAGAAGAATTTTGCACGAGAGTTGCCGGGAATATTATGAACGAGAGCATCGACGCCGTGATCGTTCCTGAGACGCGATTACCAGAAATGGACATTCCGTTCACCATGGAAGAACTTGAAGGTGCGTTAGTCGCTTCTAAGCGCATGTCATCGCCAGGTCCTGATGGTATTACTTATAGTGCGTTGGGACACCTTGGACAAAAAGCCAGAAGAGAACTTTTAACATGCTTCAACAACTCCTGGCTCAGCGGCAGTGTTCCCCGAGAATGGAAAATAAGTCGATTAATACCACTTCTGAAATCGGGAAAATCACCATTGGACTTGACAGCGTATCGCCCTATTGCCCTCGCAAGCTGCCTCGAAAAAGTGATGGAAACAATGGTTCTATTTCGTCTCGAGTGGTACTTGGAAGGATACACCAAATACCCTTCTTGCAAGGCAGGCTTTCGTCGGGGCTGCTCCTCCATTGACTGTGTCCTTGACTTATCGACATTTGTTCAACAAGAAAAAAGTTGCAAACGCATATCAGTGGCACTCTTTCTTGACGTGAAGGGTGCATATGAAAATGCAGCTCACGATGCCATCCTCACTTCTCACGCAGCGATGGGCATTGGTGGACGAATGTTTCAATGGATATAAGATTATATAACTGGCAGGGGTTTCTTTGTACAAACATATGAGGGTTCTATGCCCAACATTACACCTACTGCGGAGTACCTCAGGGAGGTGTTTTAAGCCCCACATTGTTCAATGTGGCCCTCATTGGTCTGGTGAAGGTTCTGCCAAAGTCGGTGTGCCTATCCATATACGCCGATGATATTTGCCTCTGGAGTGCTGCAGTTACTCGCCCTCGGGTGCATGCAGGAATACAGCGGGCAGCAACCCTCACAACAGCCTACCTTCAGAAACAAGGCCTAAATATATCAACTGTGAAGTGCGCGTAGATGGCGTTTACACGCAAACCAATGACGCCATACCCTGTTTACATCAATGGGCAGAGTGTCAAATATGCACGGACGCATCGTTTCCTGGGCATAATAATCGACAGAAGTCTTTCGTGGAGCCCACATTGTGCGTACTTGAAGAAGAGACTGCTATCTATTGTGCATATTATGAAATTCTTGTGCGGTAAAGCATGGGGAACTTCTGTGGCCTCCATGCTACAGCTGTACAGGGCCCTATTTCTGGGTCTATTGCGCTACAGCTTGCCAGTACTAACACTTGCAAATCGAATACTCATTCATTGGAGAGTTTGCAGGGTCAGGCACTGCGTATCTGCCTAGGACTGCCCCGATGCGCTTCTACTTATGCCACAATCATGCTTGCCAAAGACCATCCGGTCAGGACATATATAGTTGTGGATTGCCTCAGAGCGCACATTCGACATGCTAGACGTGTCCCCGACCACCACTAGGCTCTTCTACCTGCCGGAAGACCACGTGCTACGTTTTCAGACGTCATAGCCAAGCACCTAAACAGCATTCCATCAGGATATACGCCAGCTGCGAGAACGGCATGTCCTTTGTGGTGCCTCGACCAGCCGAAAATACGTCTAGAAATTCCGGGAATCAAAAAGAAAAGCAGTCACTCCAGAGTAGCATTGATGCAAGCAACACTGCTATTATTACATGAGTTGTACTTAGACCGAACGCAGATATACACTGATGGGTCCGTCTCATCCAGCAGCTCATCAGGTGCCGCTGTGATTCCGGCTGCAGAAATGACAATCAAGTTTAAGTTGTCGCATATGACTACATCTACGGCATCAGAGCTTGCTGCTATAAGGGCTGCTTTACAATATCTCGTTCAAGAACGTCCAGGAAAATGGGTCATATTCTGTGATTCGAAGGCAGCGCTTCAGAGTTTGCTGTCTGCCATGCGTAGGAGGAGTCATGACCAACTGGTACAAGAAATAAGACATTGCCTTCATGACGCTCTAGCACGAGGGCATGATATTATATGTCAATGGCTGCCTGGACATATCGGTATTACCGGAAATCAATTAGCCGATGATGCAGCCCGCTCAGCCCATGACGAAACCAGTGTAGTTCCGATTCCTCTATGAAGGAATGATGCAGCAAGACAACTTTACCTGCTGGCTCGAGATCTCAAACGCACGTTCTGGTCGTCTACCAGCTTCCAAAGGTGTCAATTTTATGAACTAGATCCTTCGCTCAAGCTAAAGCTACCATCACAACTTTCCTGCTCCGATGCGACACTGTTATGCCGCCTTTGGTTGGGTGTTGCATTTACAAAGGTGTACTCCTTTCGCATTGGTATGGCAGACACTCCTACATGCGACTACTGCGGAGCTGAAGAGACCATCGAACACGTCCTGTGCAGCTGCGCTTGCTACGACACACAGCGATGCCAGCTACGGATGGTTTTGAATCGACTTGACCCCGGGCCATTTTGTGTGCAGAAGATACTAGGACCTTGGGCATCTGCCTCAGTTGCGCAGAAAACAACTAAAGCACTGCTACTTTACCTTAAGTCAACAAACCTGAGCGACCGCCTGTAAACTGTGTGTGCTCCCCGAGTGTGCTCGTGATTGTGTGTACCTTCTCATCTTTCTGCAACCTCTTTTCTCCCCTTTATCCCTTCCCCAGTGCAGGGAAGCAAACCGGATGTGCGTCTGGTTAACCTCCCTGCCTTTCCTTGCATCTTTATCTCTCTCTCTCTCTTGGGCAGATTAGTTCGACCACTTTCCGAGCCCACACATGGGAACAGAATTGGGGAAACTATGCCATAAGGGAACACAACTGCTTGGCTGAGCGAAGCAGTCTTGGTGCTGTCTCTGGTCCCATTGTGAAGTAAGCGGGCGGATTGCTGATGTTCGCGAAGATACCCACGCGCGAGTACCTATATGATAAAATTTCGCAGGAGCTGCTCGAGCGACGCAGCCCCATCCTTTCCCTCGCCTTCATACAAGCTCTATCGCTAGACTGGCAGCACGTATTTCACCAAGAAAGTATTTTGCTGGAGTTAATTACGGCTCCATGACTCATTACCGTCAGGAGTACGATGTTGTAAAGTATTTACTAACAGATTGTAGGAAAAAAAGACTAGAAGAAAAAGTTCTGCAGTGGGGCTTCGAACTAGTGACTTCGCGCTCCTCAGCGCGCGATGCCTACCACTGAGCCACCGAGCGACCCTTCACCGAAGTGCTAACGACGAGCCATTTATATACACGGTGTACCGCGGACGGATCTCGGTGCTCGGCACTTACGCGTTGTTTGGTAATCAGTGCGTGTCATGTGCGAGCACTCCAGATGTCCTTGTGCCGGGCCACGACGTGCATCGGCGTTCTCGTGTGCCTCCACATGGCATGGTCGAAGAGCGCATCGATGTTATCTAGCGTGGTTGCTCGGTCGCGTGCACGCTTACCTCGGGATTCGGGTGCTCTGACCTCTCGTGCTTCCTTCGCAAGCTTGCTTTGAAGTTACAGTAGTTAAATAGAGCAATAATTTCACTTCGCTCGCTGCCACTGCCGCGTTTACGAAAGGAGCGCGCTGCTCACACACGAAGAAGTAAGAATTGTGATTGTTGTGGGTGCTAGTCTTGCTGTATACTTCTACGCTAATTTCCTACATCTTTCTACTGTTTGACCAGCGTACTTTAAGTGTCGAGCTGTGACAGCTCTTTGTCCACGCTCGTCTTCTGTATGCTACTTTATTGCGTTCTTTCTGCCTGAGGTGTGCGCTGCAAGTTTCGAGTTGCTTGCAGTTCTTCGTGTGGCATTACAATTTGTTACTGCAGAATTAATTCCTTCGACCTTGTGGCGAAACAATGCACAATGAATGCTCAGATTCTTATGCGAGGGCATGTTTCGCAATCGTGTTATAGCGCTTCCTGAAAAAAGGAGATCAACCACGCTTTCTTTCCCTTTTTTCATTGCAATTCACAATAAGTGTAGCTGTAAGGTCACGTTGTCGATTGCGCCTTCCGTGCGACGGAGATTCTGCTTCAGCCGCGCTCATCACCAGCTCTTACGTGCCTCAACTGGTGCGCAAAACGAGTCATATGTTACCGATTAGGCATTTGTACGTAAAGCGCCGAAGATGGCAACGACTGAAACTCGTCGAGAGCATTCGTATGATTGCTTTGGCAATGAAAAATTCACCAGGCCCTTGCTACGTTTATGCGCAGTTGAATGTCGCAACATTATTTTTATCATTATCCAGCCATAATTATCAATAGTGCTCATTCATTTGAAATACACGCGCCTTGATTCATGTTAACCTGCGTGGATGTATATCATGACACCGTCAGTTCCATCAATATAATAACCTTATAATCATTATATCTGCGACAATACATTTTCACCTTTCTTGGTAAGAAGGTACCATTGGTACTGTTCCAAGGTGGATCTGAAGCGTTACTTTTAGGATAAAAGAAAAGGTTGTGTAATAAAGAAGATGTCTGCTTTTGCCGACAAAACATGTGGAATGATAACGTATTGCCATCAATGTAATCATTTCTTTGAAGTGAAATGCCACCTTTATGAGACAAAACGTTCTCGATGAATAGGTTCATTCTTTATTAATGCATGAAAGCTTAAGAAAGCATTCCTTGAGTCACTTGGCTAGATATATAGCGTGGCTCGGGAGGGCTTCGAATGGGCTGTGCCACTGCCGCCTACAAAGAGATGAAAGTTCGTCTGTTAAATTATTGGCACTTGAAAATTTTTGGTACGTGCTCAAATTCTGGCGAGCCACTGGATGATCTCAACTATGAGACTCTGGTCGCACTGAACAAAGTATGGTATCTGAAGATCGACAATTGCTTGCCACTTTTCTGCTTTGAGTGATCTGACTAGTCAAGAGACCGGGTAAGACAGTTTTATCCTCTTGCTTGCTTTCTTCGCAGGTGAGCGATAGGGTAAGTCTTCGCTATACTTTAAATTAAAATCGTTCTATTGTGACCAACTTGCTAAGGCATTGGTAGTGAGTGTGCAATGCCTTTTCACCGTTGAGCGGTTCGAGCAGTAAGAATTTAGCACCACACATTGCAAGAAGTACTATACAATACAGGATTTTCTTTACTACTTGCAATGTAATTTTTCCGCACAGCTGATAAGTATCAGATAAGTAACGTAAGAAATCATAACAGGAAACTATTCAATCGTAATCCTTTCCGCAAAAAGAATATTATGTGTGTTTCTTTGAATCGTGTTCTTCATACTTCTTAATACATAGTCTTTCACTTTCAAATACTACACGTGTGGTAAAAAATAACTTGAAGAAAAATACTTACAATCATATCAGGATAACTAAGGCATTGTACTTTTGCCATTGTTACTCGATTTAGTTAATCTTGTAAAATAGAGAAGTTTTACGGTCGGACTGAACTTTGATGGAAAGAAATCACTTTGGACAATCACAAAGTTCGGATTTTGCACGAAGTTTCTTTTATGATCAAGAAGAATACAACCGGCGAGTTGCCGGGAAGTCCCAAGATCGCACTTCAATTTGCCAAACGTAGAACTACGTGGGTTGTGTTACACTCAAGGTTGGGCACTCGACCAAATAGCATTTAGGAGACGGCAGCAGCAGATAATGAGATTTAGCCTTTGAAAGGTGAACCTGGTAAATAAATACTTTTCGGAAGCAAGAATTGAGTAAAAAGTCACTGATTCTGTTGTGAACTAGACTTCCAAACCACAAAATTGAATCTTCCAACAATGAGGGCTCGGAACCGATAGAGTTGACGTGGACAAAGAAGCTAGCCAGTGAACCGAGTAGACAGGCGAGCTGAGAGATTTCGACAAACGTACCTTGCTCAATTTTACGGCGTTGTATTGTGAACTGATTTAGAAGCTACCGCGTCTGGGGAATCGCACGTGTGGAATTGTATAATTTCTGTTGCATGCACTAGGCTTTGTTATTGTGTATGATCAGTGGTCAAAGATGTTTATTCAGAAGTAATAAAACCATACAGTGGAACAAGTCAGACATTGACCGGATAATGAAGCAGAATCGTTTCTAATGTGGTTTAAACTTGCTGACTGACTCGTCGCACTTCATGGCCAGCCTAGACTGCACTGCGGCTTTATATATTATTTAGATAATTTGGGAGCCCTTGAAAAGAGGCGCTGTACAACTTCTAGCAATGAATGCACTGTGTAGTTTATGATTTGCTCCTGCGTCTGTTCAATCCGATAGGTGACCAATAAATATCAGACATTCTTATATTTTATGAGTTCAAGCGACCTATAGACTGGCAGTGACACTTTTATTCCTATATACGTACCTCAAAAGTCGGAGAGACATTACAACAAAGGTGGGTGGACGAAAATGAAAGCATCAGGAGTTCGCAGTTTCTTATTGCGTAAATTTGCCCTATAGCATCAATACATATTACGAAATACTTTACAGCTGTGTTTCCTCCATGAACATTTAAAGCGACCTTCGAGACCCTCATCAAAAACGAGGCCAAAGAAAACCCCAAATCACATTCTTCCATCTGCCACGTCACGTCGAAGGCGTGGGCGAACACGCAAGCAGGTAGTCTACCATTAAAACCTCCCTGGAGAGAACAACGAGATCAGTCTCGACCAGACGAAGCGGAAAGCTAAAGTGACTTCCCCAGAAACCTGACCTCAAGAACAGAAGGAGGTACGAGTGACTCTGGGAATCACTCTCACAAAGTTTCTATTCGTATTTGTTTTCTTGTAATCGTTAAACTGCCCGCAAAAGAAACGTTCACGGTGTGGTTAGAAAACTTGATCAATATTGAGAGATCAACGTGCTGTTCTTTTTTTTTCAATAAAAAAACGAAGGCGATTAAACAGCTCCTTTTTTTAAGTGCCTAATTTTAGACACAGGATCACGTACTCTTACAAGCATTCTTTATATCTGCAATCAGAAATCGTTGGATTATTCGTTGGCAACGATTTTATAGTTGAAGAATTAGCCGCTGTTGTCCAAGATGACTGCGACTTGTGATGTATGTAGGAACTAAAACCATATCACATCGAAATGGAAATGGAACAGCATAAGCAAATGGAAAGCTTAAAGAGTTGAGCCAGTGAATATACGAGACTGCTACACTTTCCTCGAATAATAGGACTAGAGTAAATTTACCATTATGATTGAAAAACACGAGTTATAAGAAATAAGACAGGAAAACATTCTAAAATGCTCATATCTCATTAAATATGTTCTTAACGAACCCGACTGTCAAATCAGAAAAAGAATTATTGTGAAAGACTTAACAAATTTGTAGCACGTCTTCTTACTATTGCAGTAACCTTGGATAACGTCATTATGTGTGCGTGTGGGCAGGTAAACGAAATGCGGGGGCTTTTGAACGACTGCGTGCCAAACTGCGATGTCACACCATTTTTCTTTTGTTTTCACAGTGTAGCCATTTATGAGCATGTAAAGAAACATATTTAGTGCTTTACTTGCGATTTAGATGCGTTTTACAATGTGGTTAGGGTGTGAACCCCTATAACGCCAGGTCTCGCAACGCTTCTGATTAACCAAGAGAAAGATGGTATTGACAGATTCGTAACTAAAATGTCACCTTGGCGTAAATTAGGTTAGAAGGATTTTTGGTTGTTGTTTTCTCGTTTTCGTCTTTCAAGATTTTATCGAGCGATACTGTATATCAAAGATTGTAATATCCTCGCGTCCTTCAAAAAACCATAGACTCGCCACGTGCCACAGTCCGGAAAGCGTTGATGTTTTAACCCAATTATTGACAATTATGTGCTAAAATGAAGAATGAAATAAAGAAAATTTTATATACAAATCTCCAACCTTTCGGTATTCCTCGCAGTTCGTTCCCAATAATAGAATCGTATTTTTTTCCCACGCAAAACTATATATGGCCAACAAATGTGAACGTACAAGTTAGGAAAGAGAGCACTAAGGAACATTTATGTGTCCTTGAAACTCATGAAATATTTAAAGTTTAAGGAAACCCTTCATGTTTAAAGAAAATAGCATAGTAACTTCGTGCCATCAACTCCGCCCAATTGTGAAACAATTCTCAACAGCTGACATGAAAGTGGTGTGTTTGAATGCAGCTATGGCAGCCGCAGTGCTCCGGAAATGCATTGCCAGCAGCCCAGTGTACTGTTCGATGGACATTGATTCCACCAGATGACCGCAATTTCCACTGCAAAATACTACTCATAAGCATACGACAGTTTAGTTATCATAACATCATGTAGTTATTAATAATAAATACTCTTGCAAAAAAATATTCTCGACAAAGAAGTGAAGCTTTCACTGCCAAAGTTGGCTTTTCAGACCATTTTCGGTAATGCGGCATCGATAATGTAATAATGAAAAAAAAACAGGAGAAACTACAAGAGTCTAATGCACTAATTTGAGAAAGTTTCATCAAAGTAGTTAGAAAAAGGCAGCTAAACACAAAACTTGGTTTAGAAAAAGATCTGCCTGAACAGGTCGACAAGCCGGGCGTGTGGCCCGTGAGGCCAGAATTCAAATGGAAGCGAGGCGTGTAAGATAACGTGCTCTGGCGTGTTTGGGAGCGGTACGCAGCAAATTACGTTCCCCGTTTGCCGACTGGAAGTGCCGTGAGTCCGCCTGCGACTTTCTTAAATGGCATCCCTGCTTGAGTGCCCGCCAACGTGAAACAAAGGAAATAAAAAGAAATAAGCTAACTATTCTCTTTAGTGAAGCATCTGGTTAAGAATTTAGTGTCAAGTTTTCCTTTTTTTCCTTTTTTTTTCTTTCTGGTAAGTCGCTTAGTACTTGCTGTTGTCACTTTTGTATGACACCGCCTGTGCGCATTCTGCATGAAGCCATTTGCTAATGCGGCTGCCGCATTTTTCTTTCTTTCAATGGCATTACTTCACTGTTGCCTTTTTTCAATACTGGAGTTTCAAAAAAGTGGCGAACTCCACTTTTCTAAAAAAATGTGGGACGTGCTAATTAAAATATTCCGCTCTATTTTCGAGTATTCCTGTTGTTTTTATTTGTTCATTTTGGTATTACAACGCCAAAACATTTACATAATTAGATGCCGTGTTTGTGTTCTATACCATTCTTTCGTACCCGTGTTAGTGAACTTCATTTTCAATGTTTCACAGTGAGCTACTTCGAAAAGTGACGAAGTGTTATTATGTTCTTTTGAGACGTATTTCCTTTGAATAGCAAAGCATAACTATTGGTATTTGCTCAACATAATCAATCGAGTGCGAAATTTTTACAGCTTTAGGGGAACGACCAAGCCATATAGCGTCAGGTGATCATGACGGCAAAGAAGGTGCCAGTTGGGCTCTGCAAGAAGAAACCCGTTGTTGGAATAACTAAGTGCAAAGTAAATTCAGAATTAAATACAATAAATACACACTGTAGAGTGTTAGCGGCGACCACTGTCATCAAATGCCGGTTTACAGATAAGCTGTTAGGCGCGCGGGCATTTGGGCTACACACGTCGCATCACAGATTGGAGTGCTATCATTCGTGGCGGCGTTACTTCAAGAAAGAACTACTCTGAAATGATTAAGAAGGTTCGGAAATGTTTCTAAAAAACAATCGCTTTTGTTCCTAGCATGCGCGGCGAAGTGCGGTGTACAAGGCACCGGCTCTGTTCTCTCACAATAAGAATAGAAAGAGAAGCACGGGTGCCGATAGAAACACACGCACACGCACGCACGCACGCACGCACACGCACACACACACACACACACGCACACGCACACGCAAAAACACACACGCACACGCAAACACACACACACACACACACACACACACACACACACACACACACATACACGCACACCAGAGAAGGCAAACACATGAAGGCGAGACAGAGTTTGGTGGGCCGATGAGATTAACACGTTCACAAATATTATGTGGCAGCAAAGTGCACAAGACTTGGTTGCTTGACACAGATCACGCGAGAGGCCCTTGCCATGCAGTGGGTCGTAAGCAGGCTAATCTATATATATATATATATATATATATATATATATATATATATATATATATATATATATATATATATATATATATATATATATATATATATATATATATATATATATAACGAAGCACGCCGCAGTGCAGGCTTCCGGATATTATTTCGACCACCTGCGCTTTTTAACGCGCACCTATTAATGCAAGGACAAGTGCCTCTAGTAACTATATAATTAGATACTAGGGAAATGCACAGCCGCTGAGATACCATTCCGTGACGTTAGGCTTACCAGGGGAGCATCAGAACCACTATACAAACTTGGTCCTTATCAAAAACATGAAAACACCATGTAATCGAACTTCATACTTGCAGAAATACAGCGCGCACAAAGCCATCAGACATCCCGGCTTATCCAGCCTTTTTACACACTTTTAACACTGGGTGATTCTTTCCAAGCTTACATATTTCATTGGCTTTGTCACAAATGATTCAATTTCAATGTATTTTGCGGCGAAATTTAAGAACCTCTAAAATTTGATCGTGCTTGATGTTTCTAGATGCCACCGAAAAAAAAATCACCTACCAAGCTCTCCATACAATTGTTTAACCGGGATAGCTCGGACGTTTAGCTAAAACGGCTAGCAGTGCTCGCTGGCGTAGCAGCCGAAGTGAGAATAACGCTTGAGAAACTTTCGGCGAAAGAGGGCGTTGCCCCGCTGAAGCTGAATATATGATGAAAAGATGCAAGATGGTGGTACTTGGAGTGTTAAATAGATGGATGAACGGACACACAGACAGATGCTTGGATGGACGCATGAACAGACGCAGGGGCGGACGCACGCGCGGACGGGCGGATGAACGCACGGACGGTCACACAGCAAAGGCCAAAGAGGGAAACCAGGCAATGGTAGAGTGTATATCAAAGGACATTCAGGAGTTAGGAAGAGAGTGCGAGATAATTATACTAGGAGACATGAATGCGCACATAGAAGATATAGATGGGTATACCGACCCGACAGGCAAAATGATCATGGATATGTGTGAAAGGCTTGAATCGATCATTTGCAACAGTACCGAGAAGTGTGAAGGGCAAATAACTTGGGAGGTAGGAAGGCTTCAGTCGACGAGAGATTATGCACTGATGTCACATAGGATGTATGATAAGCTCAGGGGAATTCACATAGATGAAGGTGGCTCCAGAAGTCTGGATAGCAATCACAAACGTATCAAGCTAAGTTTTGGAAGAGCAGTGAAAGTGGAAAGGAGACAAGATGAGCAACTACAGAAAAATTTTTATCCAGAAAGGCAAATTGAAATAGCCACTAAACAAATTGAGAAAGTAATCACGGAGGATAATAAGACAGTGTGGACATACACGAATCTAATTAGAGTCTTTGAGCTAGAGCTTGCTAAGACGCGTGACAAGTCACCCCGGAAAAGAAGACACAAACCCAAACGTTGGTGGGATGAGGAAGTTAAGAGAGCCATAGCAAAACGTCAGGAAGTCTCTAGGGAACACAGCCAGGCTAAGCAGCGGGGTGAACCGACAGATGATGTTGAAAGAAGATGGGTAACCTTTCCAAGCTGTAGAAGGGATGCATCTCTTCTGATCAATGAAAAGATTAGAAGGAAGGGAGCTCAGTGGCTGGCAGAAGTACATAAAAAGATAGAAATGCAGCTGCGAAATTTTTGAACCATCTAAACTCCCTAAGAAATGAGACGAGCCTAGAGCAGAGTTTTATAACTACAGCCCAAGGTGCTAGGCTAGAAGGGGAGGAAGCTATTGAATATATAAGAACAACGGTGACAGAAAAAATTCAACAAAAAAGTACTTTATGCACCACAATAGACAAGGACGAATCAAGTGGTGCAATGACTCCATTTTCAGAACAAGAGTGGGAAAGGGCTGAGAAAAGGGTTCCTAGTAGTACATCAACAGGCCCAGATGGCATTCCAATTAGGCTGATAAAGACATTAGGTCCGAAGTCTAAGCAGGCTTTGAGAGAGGCAGTGAGCACAATAATAATCGATGGTGAAGTTCCCGATGAATGGAAACTCAGCAGGATGAGCATGATCTATAAAGGAAAGGGAACAAAGCTGACATAAACAACTACCGTCCTATAACAGTGACATCAGTGGTCTACAGGCTGGCGATGCAGATTATAAAGGAAAGACTGCAGGCATGGATAGAGGATGAGGGGGTGCTGGGGGAACTGCAGAATGGGTTTCGGAAACACAGGAGGTTGGAAGACAATCTGTTCTCACTGACGCATTGCATCGAAATAGCAGAAAGGGGACACAGCCTCTGTGGCTAGCATTTTTGGATATCAAGGGAGCGTACGATAGCGTGGTTCAAGAGGAATTGTGGGGAATACTGGACACACTAGGCGTGGAACATGTAGTCACTAATCTTTTAAAGGGTATCTATAAAGGTAACAAAGTAGTTATAAAGTGGGAAAAACAGGTATCCAAGACTGCAGAGGTAAAACGGGGGCTTAGGCAGGGGTGCCCCCTGTCACCCTTATTATTTATAATGTACCTACAAGGATTAGAGGCAAAATTAGAAGGAAGTGGACTGGGCTTCAACCTCTCTTTAGTCAAACAAGGAAAACCTATTGATCAGGCACTACCAGCATTAATGTACGCAGATGATATAGTGCTAATGGCGAACAACAAGGAAGATTTGCAGAGATTGATCGACATCTGCGGTAATGAGGGAGATAGGTTAGATTTTAGATTCAGTAAGGAAAAATTAGCAGTCATGATTTTCAATGACAACGAAGATAGTGAGCTTAGAATACAGGAGGTCACGCTAGAGATAACGGATAAATACAAATATCTGGGCGTATGGATAAGCAATGGGACCGAGTATCTGAGGGAACACGAAATATACGTGACGACTAAAGGTAACAGGAATGCAGCAGTCATGAAAAATTGGGCACTGTGGAATTACAATAGGTATGAAGTTGTGAGAGGAATATAGAAAGAGGTCATGGTTCCTGGGCTGACGTTCGGCAATGTGGTCTTGTGCATGAGATCAGAAGTTCAAGCAAGATTAGAAATTAAGCAGCGTGGAATAGGTAGGCTTGCTTTAGGAGCTCACGGGAATACACCAAATCAGGGAGTACAAGGTGATATGGGATGGACATCATTTGACGGCAGGGAAGCTAGCAGCAAGATAAAATTTGAGAAGCGATTGAGAGAAATGGGGGAAGAGCGTTGGGCTAGGGAGGTTTTCAGCTACTTGTACATGAAGAATGTCGATACAAAATGGAAGCGAACCAGGAAGTTGACTGGTAAATACTTAGAAAACAGCAGGTGGCCAAACCAAAAAGAACTATCGGTTAAGAAGAAAGTGAAGGAAACGGAGACTGACATGTGCAGAATGGGCATGATTAAGTCCGCACTAGAGATGTATCGAACTTTTAAGCAGGAAATTGCCAAGGAAAGGTTCTATGATAATACTCGGGGTAGTTCTCTACTGTTTGAGGCCAGGACGGGAGTACTGCGAACCAAGACATATCGGGCCGAATACGAAGGGGTAGACACGGTATGCAGTGCGTGTGGAGAGGAAGAAGAAACTGCCGAACACTTGATAATGTTCTGTAAAGTGCTTCACCCTATAGTTCAGGATGATGGCGCAGAGTTTTTCAAAGCACTGGGGTTTAGGGACCGGGAGGGCAAAATAAACATTAAGCGGGTGGACTTAACTAGAAGGAGGTTATCTGATTGGTGGCTAAAGTCAAGGCACGAGTGAAAAATAAACTCTTCACTGCAAAGTACGAATCATCAAACTCAATTTTTAAGGAAAAAATAAACATAGCTTTGGTTCATTAGGTATTACTGCTTGGTGGCACTAGCCACCGCCCGATCTAAAGGGCACAGCCATATCCATCCATCTATCCATACATGTTCACTTAGCTGCCACGTTGACGCTGCTCTGCCACAACGGTGCTTTTAAAGACGATGGTCTTTCTTGGGGTACTTCGACGAAAACATTTTGGTCTGTACATGTGTCTGTTTGTCCGACGTAATGATACCATAGAGTAACATGTGTTTAGAAATAGTTTTTATTGATTTAGAGTACGAGGTACTCTACTATGGGAGAGCATAAAGCCGTCCCAGAATTCTACGGATGACAGCTACCCTTGACGAAGACAGATAACTAATTGATGCATAGAGTAACATGTTTAAGAGAATTTTATTTCTGAAAGAAATCATACATACACAGAAGACATTCATGTGTTACAATGTTCGTTCTCACGACATGCTAATATATCGTAATATACATTCAAACGCACAACAGGAATTGTTTGTACCTGTAAACAGAAATGCTAACGCGCATAAAGAAAACTATGCTCAGGGGTACGTACAATTCATGAAAAAGAACGAAAAACAATATTTTAGAAATGCGTATAGTACACATGTTAATCTATGACGATACCCCAAACGGCACCAGGCGACATTTTAAACGAACAACGCTGTGCGCGATGCCCACCATTATTGCTCAAGTTTCAGCGCTCATACTTGTGCGATTGTCAATTAAAAAGCAACCAATGCGCATATCTGAGGCACCATAATAACACGTCACTATTTCGTATCTGTGGCTAAACTTGAGAAAGCCCACATAGGTAATTCTAAGGACCTCTGCGTTTATCGCGCTGCACTGACCCTATAACGCGATGTTCAAAAAGGCAAGTGTTTTCAACGCTTTGCTAAGACGACACAGTGGCACCTGCCCGTCGCTTTGCGTTCTACACCTTGTCCCCATCGAAACAGGTGCGCATATTTCTCCGTGGGCGCCAACGTTTTAGGGGCAAAGCTCCCTATAGCGGCACCTGTTTGTCCCTCGTAGCCGTTGTAGTGCGTAGCCGTTGTAGTGTGTAATTGTAGCCGTTGTAGATTTCTTCTGTGCGTTGTTGAACAATAAACGATAGTGCTCAATGTACATTCCTATGGCCGCTAATGGGGAATGAGAGACATGAGCATTCGGCTTTTAGTTAATGCGCATGTTGCGATTCCCTATGCAGCCATTGGCATGTCCATTGAGCACTATCTGACAAGAAAGGGTTGCTACGTTATACTCGCTGGCTGTAACCTCCCTAGTTTTAAAAAGGTTTAGCGAGCGTTGAGCCACAGTGCCATGAATACAATGAACTTGTACATACCATGAACTCGAGGTGGTTAAAGGTGGGAAGTAGATACGAAGCGCAAGCCGTAAGAAAGTAAAAGCTGAATTCTCCTGTCTCTCATTTCCCGTTAGCAGCCATTCGCATGTACATTGAGCACTATCTGACAGGAAAAGGTTGCTACGTTATACTCGCTGGGCGTAACCTCCTTGGTTTTGAAAGGATTAGCGAGCGTTGGGCCGCAGTGCCATGAATACAGTGAACTAGTATATACCATGAACTCGAGGTGGTCAAAGGTGGGAAGTAGACCCGAAGCGCAAGCCGTAAGAAAGTTTGCGTGTGCCACCTCTCATTTAGTCCTTGGAATGTCCGCTGGATGGCGGTGCTTCTATATGGGGAATATATGATGAAAAGATGCAAGATGGTGGTACTTGGAGTGTTGAATAGATGGATGAACTGACACACAGACAGATGCATGGATGGACGCATGAACGGATGCAGGGGCGGACGCACGCGCGTACGGGCGGATGGATGCACGGACGGTCACACAGACGTACGCATGGACGGACAGAAGCAAGAACGAATGAACGAATGAATGCTTCGCCTCACTCTCCATCATTCACTGTGTGGATATGCTGCCATTTTTTTGTTGGTGGGCGCGCACGCCTTCCTTCGTTTTCGAAAGTAACTATCAGATAGCACTCGTGTATAACGTGCCTCGATGCGCTCGTTCGCCATCGCTGCACTAATCAAGACTCTCTAACGCAGCGCTTCTAGAATACTAATCACCAATTTTCTCGCGCAGAACATCAAATAAACGTTTCGTTCACTCTCTCCACAGGCAAGACTATCGTCTTTCGACGACATCCGCAGTGAAACACGCAAATACGAGGCCAAATGTTTCTGCTCGCTGTTGTCGCTTCACTTCGGCTCGGAAAGCTGTTGGATGCTCTGCGCGTGGTTATAACTCACACTACGTCACCGGGGTTTATTTTGTGCCGGAGTGACATGAAGAATAGGCCCGGCCAACATGAATTCTTTTATTGTATACCGAAACAGCTCTCGGGGCTGCTCTTCAGCAATTGTCTGCCGTTTGGGCGTTTGTATGATGCGCGCGCTCTCCATGAAGTTGTAAGTTGAAACTGCCGCGCGCGGCTTCGGCGGCATGCCTGGCTGCTAAAGCTTGAGTGACGTCACTGAAGGCAAAGCGGATAGCACAGGCGCTTGAGTATGATGCAGAGAATGGCTTCAGTAACGTCGCTGCCAATGCCACGCGTGCTTTGTTGTCACGCGGAAAATGGCGTAAGTGAGAGTGCATCGAATGGCGACTTATCAAAAGTCGTCGCAAATTGTTTTTTTTATTTGAGCTTGCCATATACAGCTTTCGCTGTAAAAGAAAGTACATCGAAAATAAAGAAAACCATTACAATCCTTAAAATTTCACACAATAGACCCGGGTGCCAAGGTGACGGGGCTCGGTGCACGCGAGGAAATATATAGTTCTCAGTTTCCTCATCAGCATAGCGCAATGAACTTAACGTCGCCGACTACGTCACCGCTGGTGGACGTTAACGCTGCCCGGAGTAACCATCACACCTTTTATAGCATTTCATGTTTTCATTATTCATTTTTATTGTATTTACGGCTTTGCAACACCAAGAACCAGATGGGTCATTAAAATTGCATGATTTAGAACGGTTTTGCCACAATCAGAACTAAATGCTGATACGTTGTAATATACGTCTCAATCAACCAGCTTTATTCTACAAGTACAAGCCTGTATAGGATCCAAAAAGGCGAAGCCAAAGAGCTTTGTGTGTGTTTATCAGCCCACATATATACCAGCCTAACCGCTGCAGCGAGGGTATCCTAAGAACTGCCCTTTATGTTGTTACTGAACTCCCCATCCATGCCCTTGCAGTTCTAAACACGATAAAATATTAACCAAAAAATGGCAGCATATTCACGGGGAGAATGCTGGAGAGTGGGGCGAAGCATCCGTCCGTTCATTCGTTCTTGCTTCCGTCCGTCCATGAGTCCGTATGTATGACCGTCCGTGTGTCCATCCGCCCGTCCATGCGTGCGTCCGCACGTCCATCCGTGCGTCCATCTCTGCGTTCGTCCATGCATCCACCCCTGCGTCCGTTCATGCGTCCATCCATCCATGCCGCAATCCAAGCGTATGTCCATGCATCTGTCTGTGTGTCCGTTCGTCCAATTAGTCAACACTCCAAGTACCACCATCTGGCATCTTTTCATCATATATTCCGCATATAGAAGCACCACCATCAAGCGGATATTCCAAGGAATAAACGAGAGGTGTCACACGCACACTTTCCTATGATTTGCGCTTCGTGTCTACTTCCCACCTTTAATCACCTAGAGTTAATGGTATATACTAGTATTCATGGCACTGCGGTCCAATGCTTGCTAAACCTTTCTAAAACCTTGGCGGTTATGCCCAGCAAGTATAACTTAGCAACCATTTCTTGTCAGATAGTGCTCAATGTACAATCCAATGACAGCTAAGGGGGAATGAGAGACAGGGGAATTCGGCTTTTAGTTAACGCGCACGCTGCCAATTATTTATTGTTCAACAACGCACAGGATAAATCTCCCACCGGCACCACCTTGCTGGTCAAAGCGTAACACATGTTACGCACTACTACGGGGGACGAATGGGTGCCGCTTTAAAAAGCTTCGCCTCTAAAAAACGTGGCTTATTTCCTTCATACGAGTCGCTATAACAAGAAAGTGACACGAGTCTTTACAGAGGTAGTTGAGCGTTTATTGTGTAGCTTTTGTTTCAGTAACAGCAACAAACTTCAAAGTCACGTTTTGAACGGCAAGAAGCCCGAGACTTGCAGCTTCCACATCAAGAAGAAAGCACACACGAAATTAGCACACACAAGAAGATCGCCGAGTAACAATGGTGACAGCTGGACATTTACAGCGCGCTGTTCTGAAAGACGCACGAAACAAGCTCGTACCACACGCTTACTTTTATAAATCTCGCCATTTCTCGTTCTTGCTATCTTTCTTCTGTTTGTTTTGTTACTCTATCTCTTTTTTTATTTGTATATCTCTGTTTCTCTCTTTCCGCTTTTTATATCTCTTTCTCTTCCTACCTAGCTTAAATGTAAAAACAGCGCAAAAATACAGACAAAGGCGGAAGAAGACACGACAAAGTGCTGAAGTCGCAACTAAATTTTATCAGAAGGAACGCATCAGGCAGAAGACTTAGTCACATGATGGGCATGGCGACAGCGCAGCAGAGCAAACAGAAAACGAAGAAGAATCTAATCAGGAAGAAAATCGGCAGATGCATAAACACTCAAGTAAAAAAACCAAAGAACTGAGCACACGTACTCGCCAAAACATCCCGTGGTCTGCACTTGCTAACTCATTGCAGGGAGTGTGGCACCCAGCCGTTGGTGGACAAAAGCGCTTGTTTGTCCGGTAATCGGGACAAATATAAAGGCAAATATAGAGGATAGAGGCTTTTTATACTGAAAGGAATTGAGAAAGGTGCCTGAGCAAACCATCCGTGACACTTGCTGAAAATGAGGTTACATACCTAGGTTCAGCGCCATCAGGTAAAAGCCATTGTTAGTATTTTTCTATTGTCACGCATGTTTTCGCAAGGAGTTGTGATGAATCTTTTTTTTCTTTTTTTCTTGAGTGTTCACGCATCTGTCGAATTTTCTCGAGCACCTTGTCGTCTCTCCTTCCGTCTTTGCATTTTTGCGCTGTTTTTACATCCAAACATGAACCCCCAACTGACCCACCTGTCGCCTCTAGTGCTCTTTCAGTCTGTACGTTTCTGTGTTTGTGCTGTTTCTAGGCTATGATTCACTCTCTCTCTCTCTTTCATTTCGCTCCTTCACGCTCTCTATTCTATGTCACATCACTTTGCTGTAGGAAACTGCTCAAAGTTATACTAAGCTATGCCGCCATGCTTGAATAGCAGAATGGTTACGATTGTCACCTTCGGATGCTGGAAGAGAAGGAAGACGAAGTGATTCTTTGTAGAACACATCTCGCTCGTCTCAGTGCTTTTCTGGACTTTTCGCTGCAGTTGTGGGGTGTATTGCCCCGTAGGTTGCGGTAATGAATGTACAACCTCACGAGGCAACGTCGGACTCCGGTTCAACCGCGGCCACTACCTCAAGGAAGCGAGGAAACACATCCAGTGAAAGCGATGACACTGAGCTGTACTCCGTATCTTGCGACGAGTCCTCAGACGACGGCTTTCAACCTGTCCTGCACCGCAAGGCCAAGCGACGGATCATCAATCCATCGCCGGTGTCAAGCACAGCCACCGTGAAAACGGCACCACAGCGATGGCCCCATTCCATCCTGATTGTGCCAAAAAACGCCACCGAAAGTCTGCGTGTTCTGAACAGGCAAGCGCTTTCGCTATATTTTGAGAACACTGTGCCGAACGAGATTAAAGACCTACGGCTTAATACAAGAAGAAACATCCTGGCTGTCGATGTGCGGCACCCGAGTGCCCTGAGCACGCTGCAACAAGTAACACAACTGGGAAACATTGCAGTTAGGTCCATCATACCAGCCGTAGGTGCGACCACATCAGGAGTCATTTACGATATTAACACGGAAATCCCAAACGCAGAGCTTCCAATACTTATAAAACCAGCGAGTCAAGACAACGTCATTGTCAGCGTTGGACGGCTTGGAAACACACGCTGTGTGAGAGTAACGTTCAAAGGTGACTGTCTTCCCGCATACGTGATGGTTGGCCACTTTCGTCAACAAGTTCGACCGTTCATTCCTAAACCCGTGCAATGCTTCCATTGTCAGAAGATCGGCCATGTAAAGGGTGTTTGCAGGAGCTCCGCAGCGTGACCCCGGTGCGCCGAACCACACGCGGAAGACAACTGTAGCGCTACCACAGTGAAGTGTCCTAACTGTCAGGGTGCTCACAAGGCTTCTTCGAAAGAATGTCTGCACATAAAGAAAGAATTTTCTATTCTGAGGCAAATGGTACGAGACAGCTCAACCCCCAAAGAAGCTGCCGAGAAAATCCGGCGAAGACGACGTCGCCGTCGAAGGTCTTCACGTCGGAAAGCGCCAACCTCAGGCGATAAGTCGACGCATCAGGAAAGATCGCCAACTTTAGTTTACAGCACGGCAAACACAGACGTTGTAAAAGAGCAAAGGGGCAGACCAATCTCTACAGAAGAGTGGCCCCCACTTACGCGTACACAACGCTCAGAAGAGCCGCAGCAGAAGCCGTCTTCTTCAGAGCAAGCTGCTGTAATGGAGGACTTGCGGAACACAGATCAGCAAGTGATAGCTCTTTTGCGACCAATAATTAACTCCATCCGCTTGTTGTTAAGCAACTTGCACACACCGTCAGCAAGAAGTGCATTGCAATTACTGGACACTTTGAGTCCAGTACTCGCAGCGCTTGAGTAAATAATGGCTCACCAGCCACTGTCTCTCAGAGAAGAGGTCCGAAAAGCAGCGATTAATCAATGGAATGCCCGGGGACTGAGGTCACGCATCGCAGATTTCCGTCGGTTCGTGTACACCAATAAGTTCCCCATCATTGTCATCTGCGAGCCAAATTTGCAGAAAGAAATCAGACTCTCGGTTATGAGTCATTCATGTCGTCTACAACTGTGGACAATAGCAAAGTTCTGATGTTTATTCGCCGCGACCTCACCTACATTCATCATCCGGTGTCACCCCACGACGACAATCAATATATAAGTATAACAGTGAAAAGGAGACTTACCATCACGGTTCTGGGTGCCTACCTCTCTCCGTCAAGTCGTTTCGACCATACAAGACTACAACGTATCCTGTCAGCAACTTCTCACCCATGCATTATAATTGGCGACTTCAACGCCCATCATACAATCTGGGGAAGTTCGAAGACCAACGTAAAAGGGAGAAAGTTGGTGTCCTTTGCCTCCGACAACCAACTTTTCTTGCTAAATGATGGCAGTTCAACGTTCCTACGTGGTTCAAGGTATAGCAGCTGCCTTGACCTGGCCTTTGTCTCACGAGGCCTTGTCAGGCATGCTGACGGCATGCTGCCAAAGTAACGGAATTTGACATCGAGCTAGAACGACTTCGAGCAATCCGACGGCGTGCTGAACGAAGATACCGACGCACGGAGGCAATAGTGACTTACGGATTGCTCGACGTATACAAAAGAAGATTCAGCGCCGGATAAATAAACTCGAGTCACAACGTTGGACTGCTTTTTGTGAGTCACTTGACCCACGAAAACCTTCGTGTTATAGCGACTCGTATGAAGGGAATAAGCCACGTTTTTTAGAGGCGAAGCTTTTTAAAGCGGCACCCATTCGTCCCTCGTAGTAGTGCGTAACATGTGTTACGCTTTGACCTGCAAGGTAGTGCCGGTGGGAGATTTATCCTTTATCCCAATTGTGGAAGACGGTACGAGGTCTCTGCACAAAACCCACTCAGTGGTCACCATTCAGGGCTCTCGCACTTTTTGAACAGAGACGCAGCATTGACGTGGCAGAAGACTTCTGTGCCAGAATATCTGGGCCACTCGCAGTGCCCAATAACCTATTGCCCTCGACTAACTGTCCACAAACACTGGATTCCCGCATGGATATGCCTTTTTCCATCGTGGAGCTCAGCGCAGCACTAGCTTTGTGTGGACGCACGTCGGCACCAGGGCCCGATAGAATTTCTTATAGGGCCTTGTGTCATCTAGGTGAATGCGCGAGAATCCTCCTTTTGGAGTTGTACAACAAATTCTGGCAAGATGGAACGTTCCCTACAAGCTGGAAGACAAGTCGCCTAGTTCCACTTCTGAAGCCAGGCAAGTCACCGTTGGACCTCTCATCTTATCGTCCGATCGCATTGGCCAGATGTGTAGGCAAAGTTATGGAGAGGATGATCCTGGGACGCCTGGAGTGGTTCTTGGAGTGTAACATCTACCCAGATGCTATGGCAGGATTTCGGCGTGGTCGAGCATCGATTGACAACGTAGTCGACCTGGTCACTTATGTCCAACACGAGAAAGGCCGTAAGCGTCTCTGCGCATCTTTGTTCCTAGACGTCAAACGGGCGTATGACAACGTTACGCATGAAGCTGTTCTCACAGCTCTCGAAGATATAGGAGTAGGTCGTCGGATGTATCACTTGGTACGTAGTTATTTGTCAATGCAATCCTTCTTTGTGAGCACTGAAGACGGTCCAACCTCTCCACATTACAGCCACCGTGGCGACCCCAGGGTTGCGTACTCAGCCCTGTGCTCTTCAATCTTACGTTAATTGCTCTCACTGAGCATCTACCAAGAACGGTCAGGCTATCAATGTACGCAGATGACATCTGCATTTGGGCATCGGCTGTAACACGCCTGCAGTTACGAGGAAGAATTCAAAAAGCTGCCACTGAAACATTGCACTACCTCCGAAATCGAGGCTTGGAAATTTCTTCCGAGAAATGCGCCCTCGTAGCTTTTACACGAAAGCCTATGGATAAGTACACTATAAGCATCAATGGTCAAACTGTACTATACGTTCGATCGCACAAGTTTTTGGGCGTCATAATTGACAGGAATCTATCATGGAGCGATCACGTTTCGTACATGAAGATACGGTTAGTGGACATCTGTAATATACTGAAGTTCTTTGCAGAGAAGACTTGGGGAATGTCTCCCAGTGCAATGCTACAGCTGTACAGAGTACATTTTCTCGGTTTCCTGCGGTATAGTTTACTGGCATTGACCAACGCAAGCAAAACAAGCCTTCGAACGCTACAGAGTGTTCAGTCCCAGGCACTCCGGATTTGACTCGGCTTGCCTCGTAGTGCGTCAACAATGGCTACTATAGCTATCGCCGGTGACCACCTTATCACACATATCGACGTTGAGGCACTCCGGACACATATAAGGCATATTGCCAGGACACCCTGCCACCACCTAGCGTCTTTACCAGCAGACAGACCATGTTCGTCATTTTGCCAAACGGTCACCACATACCGCGATTCTTTGCCAACATGCTTCACACCCGCCGCCAGGCCTTTGACTCCTCCCTGGTGCCTGACTCAGGCTAACTATACCTGACATCAAGAAAAAAGCAGATATGTCGTCACCTGCTCTTTGACAGCTTGCTCTGCTCTTGTTATACGAGACGTACCAAGGCTGTATACACGTATACACCAACGGCTCTGTTTTACAGAAGAGTTCAACGGCATCATTTGTTATACCGATAATAGACACGACAAGAAAATTCAAGACCTCCCACCTTACGACATTAACGGGAGCAGAGCTCACAGCTCTTCGTGCCGCATTGCAATTTATTAGCGATCAACAGCCACGAAAATGGACAATATTCAGTGACTCAAAGGTGGCACTGCAATCCCTTATATCCTCTTTACGCCACGGCCCGTACGAACAGCTGGTATTTGAGATTGCAAAAAAGACTCACCAATTCATTGAGGAAGGACGTGAAATAGCCTTTCAATGGCTGCCAAGTCATTGTGGAATAATTGGCAATGAACGGGCCGATCGAGCTGCCCGTTCTGCCCATACTGAAAGCGATGAAATATCAATTCCGCTTCCAGAACTGACGCTGCACGGAAACTCCGCATGCCTGCTCACAAGCACACCACGTCACAATGGAACGAGTCACATTTCTTCCGTGCACGGTTAGGTACTTTAGACCCAACTCTCAGTCTTCGAATTCCTCTGGAATTACGCCGACGAGACGCTACTATGCTGTGCAGATTATGGTTGGGCGTCACATTTACCAATGCGTACGCGTTCCGCATACGAATGGCTGACACTGCTGCCTGCGACCATTGTGGCAGTGATGAAACAACTTGGCACATTCTGTGTGAATGCCCACAATGCTGCTCGCAGAGACAGTCACTCTGCAATGCACTAGATGAACTGGACAACCAGCCTCTTTCGGAAGAAAGACTCCTGCGCTGCCGACAGGACTTTATGTCGCAGAAGAAGGCTGTGAAGGCGCTCATGCGTTTCTTGCGTTCAACCGGCCTGTCCAAACGACTGTGATTGGAACTCCCTGAATGTGTGTGCATGTGTTTTTTTTCTAATTTATTTTATATCTCTCTATAGCTATCCTCTTTCCGATCCTTTTCCCCACCCCCGTATAGGGTAGCAAACCAGTTCGTCTAGGTTAACCTCCCTGTCTCTTCCTTTTATTAATTTCTCTCTCTCTCTCTCTTCGGATGCTGGACACACGTGTTATAACTTGGCTAAGAACCCATAATTTCTCACTATAATTTCCCTTTTATTTCTGACTTTCTCTTGCGTTTTGTCTGTCTTTGTTGTTGTTTTCTCCCATAAGATTCTTGGCTTCCCACGTCTATCCTGCTTTCTATGGATTTATGGTTTACCTTCCCTCTATTCCCCCCCCTCCTTTTAGGGTAGTCTATGTTAATAGCCTCTTCACTAAGAAACAGGCATACTCTCAGCGATGTAGCCAGTGTAACCTGAGAGAATGCAGCCTAAATAAAGTCATCATGATTCGCAGGTTGTTAGCCTGCTTCTCCTCTAAGTAAAACGTGTTGGAAATCAAAGAAAGGGATGTAGGTCATAGGAAGAATGCACAAGAACCGGCTTGTAGCAGAAAGCCCCAGTTATATACAAGCAAACTTTCTTAGGAAGTATGGCTTCTAGTTGAAGATGAATTCATCCTGGTGCGGCAGTAGATCTCCGTATCTATACATTTTATAAGTCCCCGCTTCGGGAGGACCCGTTGAACTCATTTTTAATCTTCTGGGCCCAAGAGATACAAGGTGTCGACTGATTCGCCCTCGATTTATTAGTTTCCAGCTCTCTCGTTATCTCATTCGGTGGAGTAACCAACCCGAAAAGGCATTGCTCTCGGCTTCTATCCCAGCACCAGGATGATTTTTTCTTGAACTAGAAGATTCGCTTGCTCATAAATCTGTATGGTTTACTAAGTGGCTTCCTCCTGGAAGTTGACAGAACTCGTTGGAAAACAGATGGACGTTGAGCCGCGTGCTGGTTTGTCAATGTGTAGCGCTTAAAATAATTATATTAGGCAAGCATAGATTATCAACACAAAGTTCTTTATCCCTGTACAGTGCTGTTCGCTAAAGGTTACGTGCTTAAGCATACCGAGGTGCCTGTTGTACTGTGCCTTTTAGTGAAAAAGAGGACCAAGGCACCCATGTAAGCAGTCTGGCGTTTGCTTAGGTATGCAAAGAGTGGTTCAAATACATGTTCTCTGGAAGACTACTGAGTTGTCTTTTAAGAAAGGTGCGCTTATAAAAAGGACTGAACGATTTCGAGTACTTCGCACTGAACTAAGGAAAATCAGTGAGGCGTCCCGATCCTGATCATGTGTTTAGAAAAAGTGGGTAACAATTTAGAGTACTAGGTACTCTACAATAGGAAGACTTAAAGCCGTCTTGTGGACCTCGTGCTTCATGAGGCTCGATTCGCACAAATTGCCCGATTCTGATCGTGTGTTTAGAAAAAAAGTTTAACGATTTGGAGTACTTGGTACTCAACAATGGAAGAGCAGTAAGCCGTCCCTAAATAACGATCTTGTGACTTGCCAGTCATGCGCAAGGGGTACCAGCGATTGTATATATTTAGATAAAGTGCTTACCGATTTCTAGTATTTCTTACTCAACTATGATAGAGCAGTGCGCCGTCCCTTGCTAAAACAGTTACGTCCATCACGGTAAGTTTAAATACACCACACTACAAAATGCTGACAACGCTGCTGACCCTCAAGAAATAGATGGGATATTCCGTATTTGTTTTTGTTTTCTTTAGAGCCATCCCTCTGCTCTCGTTTTCAACGTAGCTTATGATGAGCTGTGTTACTAATTATAGCGGCATACAAAAAACAGAACCGCAACTAGAAACACCTTTGGCACTAGGCATTGGTGTTTATATGTCCACCTTGCTTTCTGGACGTTTACAATAGAATTAGGTCTAATAGCTTCCTTTACAATTTCCTTGGCATTATTGTCTGCTAGATATCATGGATAATGTCTCGAAACACAGAAAAAAGGGCCCTTGAGTATACACTTCTTTCAAAACACACACACACACACACACACACACACACACACACAGACACACACACACACACACACACACACACACACACACTAGGTTCGTTTCCTGCTCACGGCTGGTTATTTTTGCCCCGCCGTGGTGATCTAGTGGCTAAGGTACTCGGCTGCTGACCCACAGGTCGCGGGTTCAAATTGCGGCTGCGGCGGCTGCATTTCCGATGGAGGCGGAAATGTTGTAGGCCCGTGTGCTCAGATTTGCGCGCACGTTAAAGAACCCCAGCTGGTCCAAATTTCCGGAGCCCTCCACTACGGCGTCTCTCATAATCATATAGTGGTTTTGGGACGTTAAACCCACATATCAATCAATCAATCACACACACACACACACACACACACACACACACACACACACACACACACACACACACACACACACACACACACACACACACACACACACACACACACACACACTAGGTTCGTTTCCTGCTCACGGCTGGTTATTTTTGCCCCGCCGTAGTGATCTAGTGGCTAAGGTACTCGGCTGCTGACCCACAGGTCGCGGGTTCAAATCCCGGCTGCGGCGGCTGCATTTCCGATGGAGGCGGAAATGTTGTAGGCCCGTGTGCTCAGATTTGGGTGCACGTTAAAGAACCCCAGGTGGTTCAAATTTCCGGAGCCCTCCACTACGGCGTCTCTCATAATCATATAGTGGTTTTGGAACGCTAAACCCACATATCAATCAATCAATCACACACACACATACACACAACGCACGCAAACGCACACACACACACACAAATATATATATATATATATATATATATATATATATATATATATATATATATATATATATATATATATATATATATATATGGGAAAGAAGTGTATACCTAAGGGCTCGTTTTTCCGTGTTTTCACACAATAATAATGAGATATAACACACAGTAATGTCAAGGAATGTACAGGGGAAGTTATTAGAACCAATGGAATGTAAATAAGTAGAAAGAAAAGTGGATGAAAAAATTACCAGCCGTGAGCAGGAATCGAACCTACGACCTTCGAATAACGCGTTCGATGCTCTAACCACTGAGCGACCACAGCGGCCTTCCCTCCATCCACTTTTTGCGGTTTATGTGTGAATTTAGAAGTAGAAGCCAAACGGCGAGTGTGAAAACACTCTTATGCGCATGTTTTGGCGTCACGTAGCACGTGAACTTATTATGAGCGGGCAGCTGATTAATTGTCCCTCTTATACAACCTAAACACACCAAGCCTGCCAGTACGAGACCCTCGTTCAATGAAATAAAGAAGTGTATACCTAAGGGCTCGTTTTTCCGTGCTTTAACACGATATTAATGAGATATAACAGACAGTAATGCCAAGGAATGTATAGGGGAAGTTATTAGAACCAATGGAATGTAAATAAGAAGAAAGAAAAGTGGATGAAAAAATAACCAGCCGTGAGCAGGAATTGAACCTACGACCTTCGAATAACGCGTTCGATGCTCTAACGACTGAGCTACCACAGCGGCCTCAAAAAAAAAAAATATATATATATATATATATATATATATATATATATATATATATATCTTGTTCAACGCATAATGCCTTGAACAAGACAAGCGCATATATATATATATATATATATATATATATATATATATATATATATATATATATATATATATATATATATATATATATATATATATATATATATATATATATATATATATATATATATATATATGGGCTTTCAAGAAGCCCATTATTGTGTTGTAGTCGAGGCACAGTCTGCACAGCATGCTACAATAAAGAAGTTCTCTAAATGCTCGCTTAGTCCTTTGCACAGTAATCGGGCCACAGGTAACGAATCATGCAGAATTCCTTTTAATAGTTTTCTCAGTGATGCGCATGGTGTTAGAACAGTGGTATTGTGTAAGAGCTTCATAAGTGATGCTTAAGCACTTTGTATGTAGAATCCCTCTTTGACAGGCCAGTTTTGAAGGAACACGTCGTTTTTCATCGTCTCTCTAGTCAACGGACAGATAGCGAACGCGTAGCTTCATACTCGTAGACAACTGTTCTTGGGAATTAAGCACAGGCTACAGAGCCGAGTAGCCAGCATGCCAGCGCTAACCTATGTAGTCCCACAATTGCGTTTGTATATTCTGCATGAGATATGAAAAATACTCCTTTATTTTCTGGTTGGTTGGTTGCGAAACTTTATTGAGGTCCTGCAAGGCGCGCGTCAGCGCGCAGCGGGCGACTCCCACGTCGGGACCGTTAGGCCAAGCCTACCGGCCGCTCCGCGGGCCTGCTGGACGGCCCAAAGTTGGTCGGCCAGGAGGGAGCTGCGTAGGGCCGCCTCCCACCTGACCGATGTAGTGTTGGGGTTAGTGTAGATTGCCTTGCACTCCCAGAGCATGTGCGCCAGCGTGGATACATCCCCACATGCGGGGCAAGCGTCATTGGGAAACACGTCAGGATAAATAGCGTGAAGGGATCTCAGGTTAGGGTACGGGTCGGTCTGCAGTAGTCTGCGCGTAAGGGCCTGTGGCCTATTAAGATTTGGATGAGGGAGTGGATATAGTCTCCACGCGAGGTAAAAATATTTTGTTATTTCGTTGTACGTGGCAGGCGCGTCCCTGTTTTCCGCAACCCCGTTGGCCCCGAATCGTTGCCCGGAAACCGCGCGGTCGGTTAGTGCGCGCGCGGCCTCGTGGGCAGACTCGTTGAAGTTTGGGGGAGCGCCTTGGACCTGTCCGACATGTGCAGGAAACCAAATCAGTACGTGGTGCTTGATGCCGTCGCGGCCACCACTTTGGAGCACGCGCACGGCTTTCTTAGAGATTACACCGCGCTCGAAAGCGCGAATAGGTGACCTAGAGTCACTATAAATGACCTCCCTTTCACCTTCCAGGATGGCCAGGGCGATGGCCACTTGCTCGGCAACCGTCGGATCGTCAGTGTGAACCGATGCGCAGTTGGTGATTTGTTGTTTGGAGTCGACGATGACTGCGGAGAAGGCGCGGCTCTCACGGTACGCGGCCGCGTCGACAAAGCTGACGCCGTGCTCCTCACCGTGAATCTGCTTGAGAAGAGTGGCAGGTCTAGCCCGTCGCCTACCACGATTGTGCTCGGGATGGACATTCCTCGGTATCGGTGCCACGGTGATGAGGTAGCGAATCTCACGGGGCACCTGTCTCATCTTCTCGTCCACTTCAGCCGGAGAGTGACCGAGCTCTCGGAGTATATGTCTGCCGGTCTGGGAGCTCGAAAGGCGCGCGAGCTGGGCCCGCTCCTGCGCTTCGGCAATCTCCTCCAACGTATTGTGCACTACGAGCTGGAGCAGGCGCTCGGTGCGCGTCCTGATCGGGATACCGAGGGCCCGCTTGGTAATCTTTCTGAGCAAGACGTTGATCTTGTCACGCTCGGCACGCTGCCAATTGTGCATGGCCGCGACATATGAAAAGTGGCAGAGCACAAAGGCATTGACCAGGCGGATTAGGTTGTCTTCCTTGAGGCCTTGGTAGTGGTTGGCCACCCGCCGAACCAGCCGAACTGCGTTATCCGTCTTGGCGGCGAGCTTGAGTATAGTCTTGCCGTTGGAACCATTGGACTCGATGGTCATGCCGAGGACCCGAATGGAGTCAACTCTGGGTATTGCACTGCCATCTCCGGTGTAGAGCTTGATATCACTCTTCGAGATCGGCTGCCAGTTTTTGGGCTTGGGCCCTCGCCTAGTGGGTTGGTAAAGGAGAAGCTCGGACTTGCTTGGGGAACACCTCAGGCCTGTGGGACGGAGGTAATCTTCCGTGGTGTCTATGGCCTCCTGCAGGGAGCGCTCGACTTGCCCGTCGCTGCCACCTGGGCACCAAATGGTAATATCGTCCGCGTAAATTGTGTGGTTAATGCCTTCGATACATGAGAGCCTCTTGGACAACCCGACCATGACAAGATTGAACAGGGTGGGCGATATCACTGACCCTTGTGGCGTGCCGCGCGATCCCAGCTTGATCTCCTCGGAGACAAGGTCTCCCACACTAAGGGTGGCTCTCCTACGGGTCAAAAACGATTTGACATATTTGTAGAATCTGACTCCAAGGCCGAGCTCAGCAATCGACCGCAACACGAAAGAGTGAGCAACATTGTCGAAGGCTTTCTCTAAGTCGAGGCCGAGAATGACCCGCATGTCTCGAGTGTTGCAGTCAATGACTCTGTGCTTGAGCAGCTTCATAGCGTCTTGCGTCGAAAGCTTGGCCCGAAAACCAATCAAGGTGTACGGGTAGAGCCCATTGTCTTCCAGGTACCGAGTCAACCTATTGAGGACCACATGCTCGGCTACCTTTCCCACGCAGGATGTGAGCGAATTTGGGCGCATGTTGTCCAAGTTGGGTGACCTCCCCGGCTTAGGAATGAGCACGGTGTGTGCGACCTTCCATGGGTCGGGGACCTCGCCGCTCTTCCATGCCTCGTTGATGACCTCGGTGAGGTAGTCGATTGACCGGTCGTTCAGGTTGCGCAGGGTCTTATTAGTTATGCCGTCGGTGCCCGCGGCAGACCTCCCATTGAGCCCGTAAAGCGCCTGCCGAACCTCTTCGTGGCATATCTCGGCGTCCAGTTCAGTGTTGGCCGGCCGGTCCTGAGTACTCGGGGTACGTTGTTGCGGGGTTCGAGTCCACAGGGAGGTACTATTGCACCAGCTGCTTCAAAACCTCCTCTTCTGAAGAGGACTGCTTGGCTTCGTGCATGGCTCGCGCTAGTACATTCCGCTGGTTAGTTTTGGTGTTAGTCTCGCTGAGCAGGTGCTTAAGCAGGTTCCATGTCTTGCCATTACGCATCTGGCCATCTACCGAGTTGCACACCTCGTCCCACTGCTGCTTGGAGAGGACGCGACAGTGCTCCTCGATGGTCTTGTTTAGGTCGGAGATTTTCTTGCGCAACGTGCGATTGAGGCGCTGGCCTTTCCAGCGGGCGAGAAGTGACTGCTTGGCCTCGAGCAGGTGGGCAAGGCGGCTATCCATTTTTTCAACCGGAAGGTCAGTACTAATATTCTTGGTGGTACTTATGACGTCCTTCCTCTCTGAGCTGGCTAATCCACTCCTGTAGGCTTGGCCTGGTTGCAGGTAGGGGTCGGTCGTTGCGGACTTTGCGAAACTGGTCCCAGTTTGTCCAAGAAAACTCCCGTGCCCTCTTTCGGAGCATTAAGAACTGCGTCACCAGGACGTAATGGTCACTACCTAAGTCAATGTTTGAGTTGGCCCACTGTACATCGGGGAGATTCTTGACGAATGTCAAGTCGGGAGTGGAGTTTCTGCAGGATGAGGTGCCCAACCGAGTTGGAAAGGCCTTGTCGGTGATTAGAGTCAGGTCCATGTTCGTCGCGTTCTGCCACAGTTCCGCGCCCTTGCTGGTATTGTACGGGTAGCCTTAAGTGTGGTGCGGAGCATTAAAATCGCCCGCCACAATCAGGGGGTTGGGACCTGCTAAGTTGACGGCCTTCTTTATGAGGGCCCTGAAGCGCTGCCGTCGGTCCTTAGGGCTACTGTACACGTTGAGAAAAAAGATGCTGCTTCGGTCCGAGCTGCGCGGCAAAATCCTGGTCATGACATATTCGGCGCTGCTGGTGGCCATTTTGAGGTCGTGAGAGATGTGTGTGAGCTTGTTACTGACCAAGGTGCAGACGCCCCGGCCATTGGAATAACGCGAGATGGGCTTGTAACCAGTCAGTGTGACGTTTGGAGTTAATGTTTCCTGAAGCAGAATGACGAGGGGTTTTTCGCTAGAGCATCGAATGTACTGCTGCAAGGACGCCTTTTTACTAGGGAAGCCCCTGCAGTTCCATTGCCAAATAAGAAACGTCTCACTTGGCTTGGCCATCTTGGTGCTTTTGTGGGCTGGTGCTGCCCTCAGATTGGCTAAGAATAGCGTGGACGATGGGGCCCGTAGCGCCGGGCTGGGGTTGTACGACGGCGGTTGAGGTCAGAGCTGGTTTCACTACGCTTTCGAGAAACGACTCTACCTTGGATACTCGGTCATTTTGCGCGGCCAGGGTGATCCGCAGTTGGGCGAAATTCTCCCCGAGCTTATTGATGCTTTCACTGAGCGCGGATAGCGTGTCTCGAAGCTCAGACCTGACTCGAATCGCTACACTTCCCTGTTCGTAGGCGATGGCCCTTTTCTTGGGAGCACTTTGACCCTCACTGCTGCTGTCGCCGGCTTTAGTGCTGTGCACCTCCATGGGTAAGGGCATTGTATCGGCGACGCATGCGACGGCGGGTGGCGCTGGTGGGTTTCTCACGTTCTTAATCTCAGCAATTTCGGACAAAAGCCTGTTTATGGTTTCCTTCATCGCTGCGTTCTCGCGTTTCAGCTGGGAAATCTCGCGCGCGCTCACCGCATGCTCTGGGAGTGACCCCGACAGTACCTCAGCTGGCCCTCCTCGGACCGTGTCGGCCCAGGTTATAGAGCCCGACTTCTTGCTTCTCGCTGACACCCCGCTAGGCTGCTGTTGACGCCCGGTAGACCTGGATCGAGACCTGGAGCGGCTCCCAGACTTGTAGCGCCGGGCTCCTCCTCGGGACCGGGAGCGGCTCCTGGACCGGGAACGGCCCCTGGAACGGGACCGAGAAAGTCGCCTAGAACGGCTCCCGGAACCACGTGACTGCTGGAAGCCCTGCCCATCCGTGGGGGGTGATGGTGGTGCCGTGGCTTGGCCTTGATTGGTGGCGCGAGACTTTTCCTAGCGCCTTCGTCGCACGACATACGGGATCTGGAATCTTTGCCTACAGTCCTTGTCAGCCGTGAGGTGTTGCCCACCACACAGCCTGCAGTTGGGGGTACACTTGTGTTGTGCGTCAGGATTTGAAGCCCCACAGCCCCGACATACGACGGCGCCTGGGCTGGGACACACATCAGCACGGTGAGCGAGCCGACCACAAGCGTAGCAAATGTCTATTTTGTTGCGATAAAGCGAACATTGCTCAAGGGTGGGGCCATAGTGTACAAAGTTTGGCACTCTATGACCGTCGAAGGCGACGATTACCGTACCGGTGCTGCCTATGCGCTTGGCTGCCAGGGCGAGCGCATAGGCACGTTGCTGCACGGCACGTTGCTGCATAGGCACGTTGCTGCAATATTCTGCTGCACGTTGGGGCATAGCGTGTCGCCCCGCAAATCTTCGGCGCAGATGCTTGTGGCTGCCAGGATTGCATCAGCCACCACGGTGCAGCCGGTCTTGACAATATTGAGGCCTCCGCAGGGCCGAATCACGATCTTCGTATCCTCCCTGGGGAGCTGGGGCATCCTGCCAGCACGGATGATTCTAGCCTTGATGTTATAGCCACTGTTGCGGCCTCGCGGGGCCTCGGCCGTTGTCGACTTCGTCTCGTTGAGAGTAGCACCATTAGGATTAGCGCCTGCCGAGCACGCGCCAGCTCATCTGGCATCTGCAGACTGCCAACCTTGGTCTTCTGTCACCTCTTCGGGGGTTATGTCTTCCCCCACCACCTGATATTCCATTTTTTTCTCGTTAGGCTTAGCCCAGGCGGTGGCCGGCTCCGGAGAAAAAAACGTTCGAAAACGTGAAAATAGTCCACTCACGCAGCAAGTTTTGGCATCAAAATAGTCCTGGCACTTTCACTGATGCGACACAAACAAAGCTGAACGCGCACTCGAAAACTTCACTTGAATATCATTGTAGGAAGCAGGAGCCACTCGAAGGTCGTATGAACAACACAGACGCCGCGCCGCGTCCCCTTTATTTTCTGGTGGTAGCTTTTTTTTAGATAAAACGCCGCTCACGCCTCTCGCAAGTCTTGCATTTGTTTTACTTTATTCGTTGCTACAATGTGCGTTCTTATACGGATGACATATAACCCAGCCTTTAGGTGTACCTCCCATGTGGAGGAAAGAAAAAGTGTCTCCACCTCCCCGAAGGGTATCGGGAGGAAATGCGAATGCTTTTCTTGCCCTGAGAGAGGGTACTGTTGCCAAGAAACAGTCACCTTCACTGACTTTGCCATCGTCTGAGAGGCGCCCAGCCAGCGCAAAGTCGAGAGTAAGGAGTGAGCGGATAGGAGAGTTGGGCGCCAGCGTTATGGACTCGGCGTTGTCGTTTCAAAGCGGCGTCACGAGCACACACATATCCGATGGTTCTTAAGAAGCGCCACGCCATGAACAGTCTAGATTGAGGTGCGAGAGGACGGGAAGTAAGTGAGAGGGATAGGTGAAGCTTTAGGGAAAAAAATGGCAGCATATCCACGGAGTTAATGATGGAGAGTGGGCTGAAGAATTCGTTTGTCCATTCGTTCTTGCTTCCGTGCGTCCATGCGTCCGTCAGTGTGACCGTCCATGCGTCCATCAGCCCGTCCGTGCGTGCGTCTTTTCGTGCGTCCATCCCTGCGTTCGTCCATGCAGCCGCCCCTGCGTCCGTTCATGCGTCCATCCATGCATCTGTCTATGTGTCCGTTCGTCCATCTATTCAACACTCCAAGTACCACCATCTCGCATCTTTTCATCATATATTCCCCATATAGAAGCACCGCCATCCAGCGGACATTCCAAGGACTAAACGAGAGGTGGCACACGCACACTTTCTTACGGCTTGCGCTTCGGGTCCACTTCCCACCTTTAACCACCTCGAGTTCATGGTATATACTAGTTCACTGTATTCATGGCACTGTGGCCGAACGCTCGCTAAACCTTTCGAAAACCAAGGAGGTTACGCCCAGCGAGTATGACGTAGTAAACTTTTTCAGTCAGATAGGGCTCAATGTACATGCCAATAGCTGCTAATGGGAAATGAGAGGCGGAGAATTCGGCTTTTACTTTCTTACGGCTTGCTCTTCGTATCTACTTCCCATTTTTAACCACCTCGTGTTCATTCATGGTATATACAAGTTCATTGTAATCATGGCACTGCGGCTCAACACTCGCTAAAGCATTCTAAAGCTAAGGAGGTTACACCGAGCGAGTATAATGTAGCAACCCTTTCTTGTCAGATGGTGCTCAATGTACATGCCAATGGCTGCTATTGTTGATCGCAGCCTGCGCGTTAACTAAAAGCCGAATGCTCCTGTCTCTTATTCCCCATTAGCAGCCATTGACGTGTACATTGAGCACTATTTTTTATTGTTCAACAACGCACTGAAAAAGTCTCTCACCGGCACCGTCAAAATGTTATGCTTGTTACATACTACGGGGGACGAACGGGTGCCGCTATAAGGAGTTTCGCCCCTAAAAGGAGATAAAAAAATGACTGCAGTTTCACGAGTAGGAACACCGGTTGGCATGTGGAGCATATATGTTTAATTGCGATAAATGTGGTTTGTAATTTGCGACATTCGTGTGAGTTATGAGTGAACACGAGTGAAAACGAGTGAACACGCACGCACGTATGCTGTTATGGCTGTTTTGAGCAATATGGCTTTATGGTCCGTAAAGTGAAGGGTAAGGGGGTCTGGTTGCAGCGGTCGTAGGTCAAAATTTGCAAAGACGTGGTTGATGCACGTCCCGCAAACCGTGGTCGGACGATGTTTGCCGTCGTGCGTTGCTTGTTTCAGCAAGTGCCGCGACTCCATGTAGTCGACCACCCAATCGACCTTGATGACGTCGACGTTGAAGTAGCCAACTATCACGAAGGGTCGTCGTTGCGGTGGTTGTTTCAGGTATTCTTCCACGGCTTCGTCGACGTACTTCTCCACGGCGGCATACATTTTCACCAGTGACATCGGACGTGGAGCGACCGCACAAACCAACCGACGAAGGGCGGCGCGCCCCGACATTCGGTTATTTATAGCGAGCGCTGGCCCCGGCCTGCGCATGCGCGCGTTAGCATACAGCTGGCGCACTTAAAACTAAAGATCGCGTGGCGCACGGAGGGGTGAAGCGAACGCAGCGCGCGCTGTGTTGAGAAAAGGAAGGGATGCACAGATGGCTGGCGGAGGGAGAGGGGAGGCTGCGGACGGCGACGGCGCATGACTAGCCTTTAGTAGAACATGCTACGCATGTAAAAATGCGGAAAGGAAAGGAAATGGGGTGTGGAGTGCACGATTACTGTCTCTCATGTGAGGACAGCTGAACCAATGCACTCACGGGAGAACGGGAAATGAAGAGACAGAGTGAAGAAAAGATCTTAGGCTGAAAAGATATGGGTGCGAGGTGAAATCTAGGAGGAGAAAAAAAAGGAAACTAGCATGATGGGTGGACACGCTTTACTGTGGCTAGCGGCTTATAAAAGTCGCTCGGTCAAGTTGGTGAGGACACCAGCTTGACCGAAGTGTCCACACCAGCTTGAGTGGGGCGCAGGGCAGAGAGAGAGCGAATGGTGAGAGAAGGAGTGACGAATAGCTGCACCTTGCCTCCCTTACACTCTTTCGCACCACATGCTTCTGTTGCTAGGGATAAGGATAAGTGCGCGTGCCCACAGCTGTTGCGGTGGGTGAGGGAGTGAGAGCGAAGAGATAGCACCTTCTAGCGCGCAGACAACGCTGGATGACTGACATATCCCGACTAAAAAATGAATTCGCATTATAAAAAAATTGTCCAAGAACTCTGAGCCACGTCTGCGTCAATATGATACGCTCATTGCGCGCAGCTAGAACCTTTCACAGCTGTGTGAAGCGCGTGTTATGGAAACCATGCTGTCGAGTTTTGCCATTTTTGCAGTGTCGCTGTAGCACCACAACGCGAAACCTAGTGGTAAAGAAAGCAATAATGAAATAGGGTTGGTCGGAATGGAAATCAATGTGAGCCTCCTCCACCCTGCATGAGCCGGGCGCTTGCGGCCATGCTCCACAGAAGACGCGTGCACTCGTCTCTTTTCTGCGCGCCCTTTAACGGCCAATGTCGTCGAACTCGGGACAGCGATGGCTATCGGTAAACCTTTTTAATGTGAAAAAATTTTCAGCGCACTGCGGCTACTTTGAGCGTGTGTATCGACGTATCCATGTTGCCACCTATAAGTGTGGCTGCTGTCGCCAGTCCTTAACGTGGGGTAGACGAAAATCAGTATTAAAGAGAAGTAGGGTCTGACAAGTATTAAAGTGTAGTAGAGTCTGACAAGACGAAATAATTAACGTAAAAATCCTGCCGCGCATGCCGTCAAAGACTTTCCTACAGACACGTTTATCGAATATCCATGTACAATAGGTAATAGGTCGCAGTATGCGGTATGTGTGAGATGGCGTTGACAGTTTATATCTAACAAGGAAACGGCAAGACAAGACTTTGGTAAATAAGCGTGAATGTGCTGAAAAACTGACATCGGTTTTGTTGTCCTGATCAACGCAAATAATAAATATCAGGGTTATAGCAGGAAATAACCCAAGCATGCTGAGAGGCAAATTAATGTGGCACGACAGAGCCATCCAGGTTCCGAAAAACGTTTGTAAAAGGTTCTGTGCTGTAGTAATATTAGTGCGACGTCAATTAGGATTGCAGTGCTGGCTATCCAATTTATTAAATATTACCTATGTACTCCCCTAATGCAGAAATCACGTCAGCTTACTGTGATTTGTGTACTTATGCACCATCCGCTGAAGTTTTTCAGCATATCACCATGCAGAACTACTCTCCTCGCAGCAACACGCACTGCGTTTCATCATTTCCGCTTCCGGTGTTGGCAATGCCCATGATGCTAATGGCATCGTTGCGCAACTGTAAACAAGTTTCAGAAGGGTTTCTTCAAGGGCCAGCTGGTACATGATGTTCAAGAAAACAGCGCAAAAAACGGGACGGAGAAATTAAGATTGAACATCACTGTAAACAAGTGCTTATATAAGACATATGCCACTGTTCAACATGTCTACGTGTACAGCATTTGTTCATATATTTAGCGTCAATTCGCAGCGTTTCACTCAGTAAAAAAATTTACACTGCACTACCATTTCCTCTTCATGTTCCTTTCCCTCCGCATTCACTACCCTTCCCTCCACGGTATGTGGAATCTGCCAAATGTTTTGTTTGGTCTGAGCTATATAATGAAAAACACGTTTTCGACATGGGTCTTCTAAACAATAACAGCGTAGATGATGCATAGGAAAAAAGAGGCTAAAACGAAAAAGTGCTTCTACCCATTAACCTCTTTTCCTGTCTGCATCTTCTTCGGTTTAGGAGCGAAGCGCCTCTAAGTCTAACCCTGTTCATCATCAGGCATAACCGGCAGAAAAAGAAAATGAGAAAACTGAAAGTAGTGTATTCCTAGCAGTATAATATATGGCGCTGTGTCGTGAAACTGCATATACTTTGCTGTCGAGTGAGTATATTCTAGATGACGCTGTACCACTGCTCTCCGACAAGTATTGGAGGCCAAATTAGAGAGAAGTGGACTTGGCTTCAACCTGTCTTTCGTCAAACAAGGAAAACTCATTGAACAGGCACTACCAGCATTGATGTACGCAGATGATATAGTGCTAATGGCCGACAACAAGGACGATTTATAGAGACTGATGGACATCTGTGGTAATGAGGGAGATAGGTCAGATTTCAGATTCAGTAAGAAAAAATCAGCAGTCATGATTTTTCATTTTAATGAAGGTAGTGAGCTTAAGGTACATGTGGTCACGCTAGAACTAACAGATAAATACAAATTACTGGCCGTAAAGATAAGCAATGGGACCGAGTACCTAAGGGAACACGAAATATACGTAACGACTAAAGGTAACAGGAATGCAGCAGTGATGAAAAATAGGGTACTGCGGAATTACATTAGAAATGATGTTGTGAGAGGAATATGGAAAGGGGTCATGGTTCCTGGTCTGACATTCGGCAATCCGGTCTTGTGCATGAGATCAGAAGTTCAAGCAAGATTAGATATTATGCAACGTGGAATCGGTAGGCTTGCTTTAGAAGCCGAAGGGAATACACCAAATCAGGGAGTACAAGGTGATTTGGAATAGACATCATTTGAGGGCAGGAAAGCTAGCAGCAAGATAAAATTTGAGAGGCGATTGAGAAAAATGGGGGAGGAGCGTTGGGCTAGCAAAATTTTCAGGTACTTGTACATGAAGAATGTCGATACAAAATGGAGGAAGCGAACCAGAAAATTGACGGGTAAATACTTAGAAAACAGCAGGGGGCCAAACCAAAAAGAATTATCGGTTAAGAAGGAGGTTGAGGAAGCTGAGACCGATATGTGGAGAATTCGCATGATTAAGCAGTCCGCACTAGAGATCTATCAAACTTTTAAGCAGGAAACTGCCAAGGAAAGAATCCATGATAATACTCGGGGTAGTTCTCTATTGTTTGAAGCGAAGACGGGAGTATTGTGAACCAAGACATATCGGGCGAAATACGAGGGGGTAGACACGGTATGCAGTGCGTGTGGTGAGGAGGAGGAAACTTCCGAACACTTGATAATGTTCTGTAAAGGGCTTCACCCTATAGTTCAGGATAATGGCGCAGAGTTTTTTTAAAGCACTGGGGTTTAGGAACGGGGAGAGCAAAATAAACTTTAAGCGGGTAGAATTAACTAGAAGGAGGTTATCTGATTGGTGGCTAAAGTCAAAGCACGAGTGAAAATTAAACCCTTCACTGCAAAGTACCAGCCCTCAACCTCACTATTTAAAGGAAAAAAATGTAGTTTTTGGTTAACTAAGTTAACTAACTTAACCAAGTTAACTAAGTAATACTTACTTTTATTACCATGGTAAGTATTACGGCTTGGTGGCGTTAGCCACTGCCCAATCTAAAGGGTACAGCCATATCCATCCATCCATCCATCCATCCATCCATCCATCCATCCATCCATCCATCCATCCACCCATCCATCCATCCGTCCGTCCTCCGTCCGTCCATCCATCCATCCATCTGATTGGCTGCTGCGCGGGCTGTACCTGAGCGCGCGGGAAACGAGTGCCTCTCTCAGTCTCCTGTATGGCCTCCGTAAGTGTCAGATCATTGCTAGGGAATGGACGGAGCAGAGTGGCGGGCGTGAAATACTGCGGTGACTCGTGCTCATTACCTCGTTGGAGGGGCAGGAACGAAGCGGAGTTGAGAACCGCGGCGGCTTGCCCTCATCGCCAAACACACAAAAAGACAGATACAGACAGACGGACGGAGAACGCACAGATGCATGCACGGATGGACAGTGAGACGGATGAACGAACAGACGGACGCACGCGCGGACGGATGGAGGGACGCTTCGCATCACTGATCATTATTCACTTCATGAAAATGTGATTTTTTACCACACCGTGGTTTTTGCGTTTTTACCCATGTTCAAAGCTTCAATATGAACCGCCCTGTCCCAGTCTTCATTATTTGAAGTGTACATCTTTGAAAAAAAAAACTTTGCTTATTTCAAATATTGTCACCAATGAACCTCTGAAAATGTACAGGTAAGAGATATATTCATGTTTAATGCAAATTGTCATTTAAAGAACATAAGCTTCGGTAAAAATGCTCCTAAAATAGCTTAATAAAGCAATGTTGAGCAATACCTGCAAACAAAATTTGAATGATAGCAACAGCGCGGCCATCTCTCATCTTATGGTCGAACAAAGAGGTAATGGAAAGGCCTCACTGTTTCCTTGGATCGATTCAGGCTGTATTTGGTCACATGTTTTCAAGTGTACGTAGTCCTCGAGGACGTACAGAAAACGTGTAAGTCATGTCTTGCCCAGTGCTCTAGGCACGGTTGAGGCTCTACCGTTACCCCCTTTTAAATGGGAAGCATTTCTTAGCGAAGTTGTTGACTGAGCGTATCTATCTATCTATCTATCTATCTATCTATCTATCTATCTATCTATCTATCTGTCTATCTGTCTATCTGTCTGTCTGTCTGTCTGTCTGTCTATCTATCTATCTATCTATCTATCTATCTATCTATCTATCTATCTATCTGTCTGTCTGTCTGTCTGTCTGTCTGTCTGTCTGTCTGTCTGTCTGTCTGTCTGTCTGTCTGTCTGTCTGTCTGTCTGTCTGTCTATCTATCTATCTATCTATCTATCTATCTATCTATCTATCTCTCTGTCTGTCTGTCTGTCTGTCTGTCTGTCTGTCTGTCTGTCTGTCTGTCTGTCTGTCTGTCTGTCTGTCTGTCTGTCCTGCCGCCTACGACTTTTAGCTCTCCCGGCCGTTTTGATAATGGTATCGATACCAAACTTGCTTTGGCATAACATGACTGTATGAAGAACATATTTGGCTAGTCATGACATTTATGTCATAAATGTCATGATTTACATTTTATCGTCCTGTACGTTTGCGGTCGTTTCATTCACATGGTATTTTTCAAAACAGGTATGGTATGACATGATCGCATGGCAAACACAAGCGACAGACCCTAACATGAAAATCATGACATGCGTGTCATGTAACAACATGACTACATGCCACGCTCATGATGCACTCACAACCGTTTTGCTACCGTCACATGTACCGAATTTGGTATTACGGTACGTGAATGGTTGACGAAGGTATGTGACTGGTTGAACATGATAATCATTAGATGAGTGGCATGTAGCAAAATGAATACACGCAACGCTCGTGATGTGCTGGCGCCCGTTTTGCTAGCTTCACTTGTGCCAAATTTGGTATTACGGGATGTGAAAGGATCACGAAGGTATGACACTGGTGTAAACATGATAAACATGAGATGCGTGTCATGTAACATGACTACATTCTACGCTCATGATGCCCTCGCGGCCGTTTCGCTAGCTCCACGTGTACTAAATTTGGTATCACGTGACATGAATATATGACAAAGGTAAAAGACATATCCAAACATGACAATCAAGACACGGAAGTCATGTACGGCATAATTTACAATTAAGTTGTAGCGTTGTGCTGATTTTGAAGTGCCATGTCAAGCTTTCTCATTCGTGCTTCGCATATCATCGATTCCCACTGTACGTGGGATCTGCCAATTTTTTTTTCTAAACACACATACTACATCGCACCACACTTGGTCGATTATGTGTTGTAAACGTTGCACACCTGAAGTGTAATGTGGAGGAAACAGTGGCTCACCAGCCGCGGCGGTCTCGGTGGTCGCGGCTGCTACCAGCCGCGGAGGTCGCATTTGAGTGGAAGCGAACTGGTAGAAGCCCATGCACTGTGCGATTTCTACGCGCGTTAAAGAACACAAAATGGTCGAAATTTACAGAGCCCTTCCCTGTGGTGGCTCTCATGTTCATGTTTTGGTTTTGGGATGTTAAACACCGGGTATTATAACTATTACAAACATGCATGAGATTTTCTAAAAAAGGATGAATGGCTTTCATTACATCGAAGTTATTTTGTTTAGAGGGCAAGAAGCATCGCGAAAAGTCTGAGCGCTGCATTGAGCACACCGAAATTTGTGGTATTCTGACGTGATCAGCGATTCTCCAGTCCCCGCCCCAGGCGATTGATGTGGTAGGAACTAAGACGTCGACAACTTTAGTGAATAATATTAGTGATGACTTCGTGGCGCAGACTCATGGCCACGAGTGGCAGTGGCTTCATTTCAATGTTCTGCAATTGTGTGATGGTTCGTCTTAAATATTGTGTTTGGCCACTTCGCTACAATGTGGAGAAACTTGAAATAACTTTCCGGGTCCTCGTCAGCGCGTGATGATTTCGAACGTCCTTCTCAACTACCTGCTAGCACTTCGTGAAACAGTTGCGCGTGACACAGACGAATAGCGTTTCAAGTAGCGCAAGAAGGAATGCCGTTGTCGTGGAGGGCTCCAACGGTCGGTTATAAAATCTTCCAGGTAAGGCAGTGCAGGCAAAGAACGTCTATCGACGTGTCTCCGAGAAGCATTGAACGTTGGCCTAACACACGCAGAGACTGTGCCAAAATATAGTTGACTCTTGCTGTACTGTCCTTGGGATTTTCGCAGCGACATGGGCAAGTCCTGCAAGTGTGGTCGCTAAGCTATATAGTCTAGAAGCACAGCGTCAACAAAGTGTGTGAGTACGGAGAGAGGGGGGGGTGCGTGTGTGCAGAACAGGAGGGGGAAAGAAGGTGAGCTTAATGTAGAATAATCAGCAGACGTGAACGAAATTCCGTGTAGTGCGGACGTACTTCTCTTTTAAGACGATCGATCAGTTGCAGTGAATGAAACGTCCGTTGTTGTTGAAAATGGGACTCGTTATTTTTGTGGACAGCACGACACCCCTTTGTCCAGTCCACAACGCTTCTTGCGTTTGGGGGCCAAAGCTCCTTATAGCATCACCTGGTCAGTTGTCTTTCCATCCTGTGTAGCCTGGATATCCACGTAGTGAATGTTAATGAGTGGGGTGAAGGGTCTGCCTGCCCGATGCGTGCTCTGTGTAATATGAGTGGATGCATGGACAGACAGACAGACAGACAGACAGACAGACAGACAGACAGACAGACAGACAGACAGACAGACAGACTGACAGACTGACTGACAGACAGACGACCGACACAGACACAGAGGGACAGACAGGTGGACTGACGGACGGACGGACTGACTGACGGACGAACTGACAGACAGACGGACAGACAGACAGACGGATGGACAGACGGACGGACAGACGGACAGACAGACAGACATACACAGACATACATGCACAGACAGACAGACACACAGACAGATAGATAGACACAGAGAGACAGACAGACAGACGGACGGACGGACAGACAGACAGACAGACGGACAGACGGGCGGACAGACGGACGGACAGACAGACATACACAGACAGACAGACAGACATACACAGACAGACAGACAGACAGACAGACAGACGGACGGACGGATGGACAGATACACTTACACAGACAGACGGATGGACGGACAGACGGACGGACAAACAGACAGACGGACAGATGCGCGGACGGACATACGAACGGACAGACGGATGGACGGGCAGACGTACGGACAGACGAATGGACAGACAGACACACAGACAGACAGACAGACGGATGGACAGACAGACAGACAGACAGACAGACAGACAGACAGACAGACAGACAGATGGACAGACAGGCGGATAGACAGACGGACGGACAGACGGACGGACAGACGGACGGACATACGGATGGACAGACAGACAGACAGACACACAGACAGACACACATTCCGCCTAGCACCTAGCAGACGGAATGTCTGCGAGGTGCTAGGCGTGTAGCAGACATGTAGCCTCTTAAAAACGCTGCTGCAGAATAAACGCAATTGAATTCATTATTTGCCCGCCTTGAGCGGCTGTGGTGCTCATCTGCTGACCAGAAGGTCACGGGTTCAATCGCAGCCGCGGTGGTCGCATTTTCATGGAAGTGAAATGATAGAGGCCTGTGTACTGTGCGATGACAGCGTACGTTAAAGAACACCAGGCGATGAAAATATCATCAGTCTTCCACTATCTCTCATTATCACATCGTGGTCCTGGGACGTGAAATCCAAGTAATATTTCTATAATCGCTCAATCAATCATTTATTAAATATGCCTGAGAACAATCATGAGGGCTTAGTGCAAATAAAGCAATACAAATAAGCAACAAATTGCAGACACTCTTCAGAAAAATCAAATAAGAAGAGTGAAAACACACAGAAAAAAGAAAAGAGCAAAACGGAAATAAGAATAAAAAGATGAGACGAGAATTATAAAATGGAAGTAAAAAACAAAGGGCATCACACAACTGTGTAGAAATCTTCCTTGAAGACGGGAAAAAAAAGAATCTGCATATTGCAAGAAAAAATCAAGTTAATACTGTGCAGAGCTCAAATAAAACAATGACAGTAGACTGTGGAAAACATGAAGATCATGAAAGGTAACATTATATAGACTTTGTATTTGTGAACCGTGAAGTGTTGAAATAAGTTGGCTGGTACATGAAAATGTTAATTATCTCTGGTTAACTTACACGGCATCCGAAAATTTACACAACTGAGAAGTAAAGGGCAAGATATTATACTATGAACTAGTTTATAAAGAAATAATAGGTCAACACAATTTTGTTGACAGTGAAGTGATGGCAATATTAATAATCTGGCATTGTTGGAACTAGATCCAGTGTCATTTATAGCAAAACGATGAATGTAAATGCGCATGATTTTTGTCTTCTCACTCACTGGCATCACTGCTAGATTTATCAATGCCATTCCAGATCACTGATGCATATTCGAATTGAGGACGACATATTGCGGTGTACAATTTCTGGAAGGCTGTAGGAGAACTGAATTCTCGAGAGATTATACGAATGGAGGCGAGTGAACTACACCACACATCGTAGCACGTAGCACCACACATCGTAGCAAAAAAATTAGCATGTTTTCAACAAGAACACCGGGATCGCTGAATTCACAAACTTTACATACAGACATAGCATTGACACAGTATGGAAATAGCACAATGAATATCTTGCGAGATATACTCATGAATTTGGAGGTTGAGGTATGCAGACAAAAGTTATTGTTATCACGCCATTCAAAGAAAGAACACAAATGTGACTGCAGCAAACGACAGTCGTTAACTGAATGAATTTCTTTGAATGTCTTGACGTCATCAGCATACAAGAGAAAGAATAATAATAACGAATTTCGAAAGAAGCATTTTCAAGGTAAAAAAAAAACATTGGGCTTAATACCGACCTTGAATGGGTTCCACCAGTCAACTTGTACAAAAAGGACGTTTGGCCATTTACGGTAACACAACATGATCTAATAAGCAGATAGCTTGGCAGAAGATCCACAACAGACGGGTAAACATCAAAGTTTCCAAGTTCGACCGAAAACTGTGAAAGGCTGGCTACGTCAAAAGCCTTGCTGAAAACACAGTTAGACTACGTCAACCTGTCTTCTCTGAGGAACAGGTGAAGAGATTTGCGTCATGAGACGAGCAGAATGTGTGGTGTTGAGCGGCCATGGAGAAACCTGTGTTGATTAGGGACCAATGAGTTATTCACATAAAGTAAAATATGTTGTGAAAAGCCAGCTCAAAGATCTCTGGTGTGACACACAGTAGAGAAATCGGGCGATAATTCAATATCAGTTTTGCAGCCCAACTCATATAGTAAAAAAAGCACGCGCATTTTTTTGCATTCTGAGAAATGTGGAAGCGTTCAAGCAGTTATCGAGTATAATATTATGATTATTAAAATATTTTAATAATAACGATAACTAATAATAATATTAATATTTTTAGAGGAGAACGAACCATTACAAACTTAGAGAAAGAAAGAGATAAAAGAAAGGGAAGAAAAACCCAAAAAGCTACAAGGTCTGGTAACAACTACAGGGAAAGAAAGAGAAAAAAAAAGAGTATCGAGAAAAAAGTCGTTGCTATGGTGTTCTTCTGCTGAGCCAATAAGTGGCATATACGTAAAGCACCGTACAATGATGTTGTTGTTTTCCGTGAGTACTTTAGCCCGAAATATCTTGTGGAATAGGGAGAGGGGGCTGAGGAAGCAGCGTGTACACCATGACTATATGCTTTTCGCAGAACGTCATATTACGATAGCATGCGCGTAGGTTGTGCAGATTGCTTCGGGAAGTAGATTGACGAAAAAAATCCCGCTATATCAACGAAGCATTGATGATAAGAGGACGAAGTTCCGGAGTTAAATGGTGGGTGAAGCTATGCTCATCGTGGGAACTTTGCTGCCACCAAAAAAGTTTTTCCAAGTAAAGCACTGTAGAAGCGTGGTTGGAATTGTTTGCGCGGCAGTTAGTTTGCTTTTATTTACTTTGGGTCGTAAGGTTGGGGAGCCATGTCAGCCGTTGGCAGGCAACAGTACTTTAATGGCACCCCTTGGAAGCGTGTCCGGTCGGATGTGCCTTGAACACACGTTGGCCCTGGAGGGACTCACACGATTGAGTGGTCAGCATTTGTCAAGCCCAGAACAAAGAATCTTTACAACTGTAAGCATGTTAAATAGCGGATGCAGAATAGTTATTCGAACTGCGTCTTCTTTATTAGTCGTATAAAATCATCAAGCGTAGAAAGTATTGCCCCGTGTGTAAGAAGGCCATTACGTATACTCTATAGTGTATCTTGAAGAACCTGTCCCTCATATGTCAATAACTTCAGTCTATCGAAAAATCTAACACAGACCATTTATTTAAACCTTGCAAGTCAAAGTAATGTAGGCTAAAGAAGGGAACACACTTCTTTTGTTCGCTGTTAAACCACATGAACTACAGACGACCACGGAAAAAATGAACATTGCCTCAACTTGCTCCGATACATGTTTATACATACATTCACATGCCCCAATAGATGTTTATTTATTCAATGATTTGTTTATTTACATAATTCAAATTAGGCAAGTTAATATACGCAGGAACATCGCAGCAGATTCTCAATGTATTAGTTTTTCACGTCAAGACGCTAATCCACTGTTCGCTGAATTTTGCAGATCACATTATTCCGTTCAGAAAAAAAAAATATGAGACCATTTGAGAGAAATCATCATCATCATCACCACCATCATCAGCCTCACTACGTCCACTTCAGCACAAAGGCCTCTCCCTTGTTCCACCAGTCATCTTGGTCCTGTACTTGCTGCTGCCACTTAATACCTGCAAAGTTCCTAATCTCATCTGCCAACCTAGTTTTTTGCCTTCCCCTAATCCGCTTGCCTTCTCCGGAAATCCAGTCACCTCCCACATGCATACGTCATTTGAGAGAAATATTTGCGCTTTAAATAAAGAAAGCGCGATATTACATTGTGAGATATTTACGTCCAAGTTAAAACATAACCTAATAATGAGTAGTCTAAAAAGTATGTCGGTATTGAAGATTGATGAGTTAGCATGTGTAAATCGCGCAAAGACTTTGGCTAAAGAACATCAGGTTCAACGATCAGGAGAAGTATATTGCAACAACAATGTATAATAATTTAACAGCAAGTATTGTAAAATATTGAACAGCTGCGTATAACATACTTTGTGGTGGTGTATAGGCTAGTAATTACTGAATCGACATATCTCAATTAAGATAAGATACCCAGCGCAATCTCTGTCTATGGGAGCATTTGGGCAGTTTTATCAGGTGATTTAGGTTATGGGCAAAGAATTATGCTCAGTGGCATGTGACATATTTAAAATGGCATACGGGAGAGATGAAATTGTTTTTATGCATTCAGACACAGTTGGATAGAAGGCATAAGAAATAATGCAGAAACCAATATCAGCTCTTTTGAGATGCGAGTCAAGTGTGCTACCATATTTTTATAAGAGTGATGGTTTGGAGTATGATAGAGCATCCTTAATTATGAACCAGGCATTGTTCCGCAGGGGCGCAGTTTTTTTTTCAGCTGAAGCAAAACTGCGATTCAGCCTAGTTGGAACACGTCCATCTTGAAATCTTTGCGCAGGCACACGGGGACACAAAAGATTGCGCCTATTTGAGTTCTCTTCTGTGTCCTCGTGTGCCTTGCGCCATCATTTCAAGATGGATTCTTTCCGCTGTTTTATCGCGTGAATTTTTTTGTTGACCATGCTTTCTTGAGGCCCATCATTTGGGGATTTTCTCGGTATCGTAGACTTTGAATAGAACTCTGTACCCCAGTATGTACAAGCCTTCAATAATGCTATATTTGGACATCGCAAATCCTAAGAGCTCTCCAATCTTATACTTATGCGAGCATTGCACATACAGAAATATATTTACCAATAATTAATTGATTGATTGATTGATTGATTGATTGATTGATTGATTTATATGTGGCGTTTAACGGCCCAAAACCACCATATGATTATGAGAGACGCCATAGTGGAGGGCTCCGGAAATTTTGACCACCTGAGGTTCTCTAACGTGCACACAAATCGGAGCACACAGGCCTAAATATATTTCCCATGTCCGTTGGATAATGAATCAGCAGGCTCGAGCTCATGGTCTATCGTCCACTATCAGGGAGCTCAATTATAATGCTTGATGCTAAGGTCCAGGATCATAGTAGCACAACACTAGGTTTATTTTTAGATTTTTGGTGTTCATTTTTTCCTGTACCCTAACATATTGCTGTAAACTATCGCACTTGCGAAAAAACTTCTTAAACTGGTTTTTCATTTCTTCTGAATAGAAACGACCATATCTTAGCAGAAGTTGGTATGCGTTTGCGTGTTTTCGCAGGGTTCACTACGTCAAATAAAATAGCCGCCATAAATTAGTGTTGAGTTTTGAAAAATAAAATCTGTCTAGAGCTTACATATTCTTTGCAAGATTATTTGGGACCTATTTCTATGACGTGCACACTTTAATCCATGAACTGTTTTGAAAGACGGTGTTGCGAAGTAATTTTAGACACAGACTGTTCATGAAGAGGGATGTGGAGTGGAAAACTACGTTGAGTGTTGACCTTCCAAAACTGTACATCCTCCCATTATACTGCAGTATACTAGGCTAAGCTACGCTGTTGTGGCGTTGCCTAGGTAGCCGAGTAGATACGGCGCCCACCTGCGGATTGTGGGTACGTGGGTATAAATTTTTCTTCGTGAATAAATTTTATTCCGCCAAACTTCTCACTTTATCTTTCTTTTTATTTCTTTGCGTATCTCTCACTTTTTTACATTTGTGTATTTATACTTCTCTCTTTTTCTTTTTGGGCTTGTCCTCCAGCCCATAAGATTACTTTTACGTGAGATAAATTGGTGAATCTGTTGTGGGAACGAAGCATGACACGAAGATGACAGAGATCATTTTTAAGGTCGGTGATAGTGATAATCTGTGTTCGCACTACTCTGCGTAACAATAAGGTCAAATCACTACATCGTTTATTTAACGTACTTCTTAGATGTTTGTACATTTTACATTGTTGTGAGCATGCATTTCCCCAATAGGGCAGCTAGACTTACGGCCACCTTTAATTATATATAGGAGACTTTGTACTCTTATGAATGCGCGTGTGCTGCTTAATGTACTGTGTTTAGCTCTCTTCCATCTCTCCTCTCTATCTTTCATCTCCCCCAGCCCCCTCCCATGCGCAGGGGCAGCAAACCGGCTGCCTATAGGCTGGTTAACCTGCCTGACGTTCTTTTCCTCCTATCTTCCTCTTTCTTCCCTAGTAATGTTATTATTAAGAGAAAGTACAACCCCGACCACCATGTGTTGGTAAAGTGCAAGGCAGAGCCGTGGCCAAACACTGTGTTCCCTGAGAGTGTTCGCGAACCAGAGTGCTCGTCACACCCAAGCAAAGAGCATTTGCTAAGTGTGCTTTGTCGCCGAAGATAGATGAGGTTTCGTCGACTGCAGGCACCATTTCGCGTCTTTCTTTCCTCTTCTTTACTTCCCAAATACTAGGCCCCACGTATCTGCTGAACGAAGATTAATGTTTGTTCGGAGCAGTCCAGGCAGCCGCTGGGTCGCGCAACAACTAATCGTCTCTTCTGTATCTGCAGCACAACGGTATCTACCGCTACTGGTTCAGCACATCGGAGTTGACCGCAATCTGGGCTTTTCAACGAGTGTGCTGCTTCGCGGACCGGTGGAATCTGCTGGTTCTGAAAACGGAGCAGCTAAAAGTATACGCCCTCGATGACCGAATCGACTGCGCCTGCGTCCCTCGCCGTGGTCGACGTCATGGATGGGCTATAAAGCCAGTCCATCGAAAGAAAGCCGACATTTTGTTCGGAGCAGTCCAGGCAGCCGCTGGGTCGCGCAACAACTAATTGTCTCTTCTGTATCTGCAGGTGCGTACAAGCTACGTTTGTTTCACGCCTAAAACCTAAGAATTAGTGTTGCCTGGACTGCTCTGCGTTTTTTTGCTGCCAGAGATATGAGCAACAAAACTCCCACAACCGTCAAGGAACTTAACGTAGCACTAGCGGACTTGAGTGCTCGACTTGATGCTAAAAATGACCAACTGAAGGAAGATTTAAAGGCAATAATTGAAGTAGAGATACAACCGATAAGACAGTCAATTGAGCATAAGCATGCTGCACTAAAGAAAGAGCTGCCTAAGCTAATTGAAAAAGAGCTCAAACCCCTCAAAGAAGCAATGGAATTCATTAATAAGCAATTTGAGGAATTTAAATCGGAAATCGGTGACTTGAAAAATGAAATTGCAATCGTCAGAACGGAAAACAGGGCAATCAAGAATGACTTCAGCAGGCTCACGACTGAGCTAAAGGAAACAAGAAAAGAGCTAACAGAGCTACAACAGTACAGCCGACGTAACAATGTGGAAATTAAAGGTGTCCCCGTGCAAGAAAAAGAGAACCTTGTAGCAGTGATCAAGAGCATATCAACCTATTTGAAAGTGGATATAAATGAATCTGATCTCGAGGTTGTACATCGTGTTCCAACCAGGGAAAAGTCACAATCGAACATTATTGCTAAGTTCATCTCCCGCATCCCCAGAGATTAGTTCATGAATGCCACGAAGAAGCAAAGATTGACCACTGCAATCATAGGCTTTGAAGGTTCCACCCCGCTCTATATTAATGACCACCTATGTCCAGCTAACAAGGTACTGCTGGGCAAGGCATTCAAGGCGAAGCGCGAAAATAACTGGAAATTCACTTGGGTATCCGGCGGAAAAATTCTCATGAGAAAGACAGAAAATTCGCGAGTATTGCACATAACATGCGCAGAAGATCTATCGCAAATTTCCTGAGCAATGATGTTTGATTTTTCAAGTATCGACCAAGCTTGGCATGAGTACGAAAACTTGTCTGTTGTTCATTGCAATATTCGAAGTGCGCGAAGAAACTTAGACCAATTCTGCGCTCATTTGTCGCGTCATTCATTTGTATACGACGTTATCGCTCTTACTGAAACCTGGTTGAAAGATGGAGAATCTGCGCATGTTCCAGGATACACATTATTATCGCTACCTAGGAAGAGCAGTTCGCGAGGTGGGGGCGTTGCTCTGTTCCTTAAAAAAAGCATCGATTACCAGTGCATGCCTAACCACTCTACTAGCCAACCTGAATGTGAAGCCTTGTTTGTGCATTTGAAATGTGGCGTTATACTCGGAGCTGTTTATGGTGCATTCAGACGACGGACCGAATCCCGATGTGGCGGGGCGGACGGCGCGTCACGTGACCTCACATCAGCGATTCCCCTCGTCCGCGACTCGTCCGCGTGGCTCGCGGACGGATGAACCCAACCTGTTTCTCACATCGGGATTCTGGCGGGGGAGAGCCGGTACTTCAGTGGAATAGCTTGGGGTCGGTGGCAACCAGTACACTTTTCGTCTGCTCGCGGCATGTCCTCTATGGCTCGCGGACAGCTGCATGACTGGTCGGCATTATCTACGCTTGAGCATGGTTTACTTAGTTTTCGGGGTGCTCTGTTCTCAGGTGATTAAATACGCGGAAGTTATTTTTGGTGGTTCGGGAAATGTCGCCGCCGTCGTTTGACACGCGAGATTCTTAGCCGTCATGATGGTGAAGTTTTCCAACTTCTGCAACCGGCGACGCGCCGCTTCTAAAAAAGGATGGGAGACGCGTTCAGAAGTTCTACAAGTGGGGAACAATGGTGTTGAAAGAACATTCTGCCAGCAACTACCTTTTCTTCTGACAGAATAACACTCCTCGTTCATTTGTCACAACGCGACAGACATCGCAGTCAAGCGTCGCTTCTTGCGGGCATCCATGTTGAATACTCTCAAACCGGTCTGCTTTCAGCAGGCGCAGGTGAGTGGCGAACCTGCTGTCGAGGGTAATCCGGCTGTTTTCTCCTAGGAAACCGTCCGTCGTGTGGATGCGTCTGCAGGCGGATCATCCGCGGATTAGCCGTCCGCGTCCACGACAAATCCGGATTCGGTCCGTCGTCTGAATGCACCATTATCGTCCACCTAGCTCGTCTGTAGCAGCATTCATTTCTACTATGGAAACTGTCTTAGACCCTTTGATAGCCTACAACCGCCCACTGGTTATATGTGGTGATTTTAACGTCGATCTACTTAAAGATGAATACCCTGACTATGTATTGATGCTCCAGTCATATAATCTAATGAACGTTATTAATGCCCCTACACGAATAAGTGATAACTGTTCCTCACTTATTGATCATATTATTTGTGGAACTGATATGAGTGTTTTCGCCGGAGTGTATGACGTTACTATTGCTGATCACTGCCCCACTTTTCTGTTTGTGCCTAATGCTAATTTAGGACCTCCATTCCATAACTCAAAACGAGTTAAGCGGACAAACTACGCTGTAGTGCGCAAATTACTTGAGCGTACGGATTTTGAAGCCTTGTACCACAGTAATGTTCACACTGAATGGTAAAACTTTATTTTCCATATAATGGAGGCAATTAGCCAATCAACCCAAGAATACACAGGCCGAAGACACAAGGAAGCAATATGTCCTTGGGTGACGCGGGACATACTGAATGTTATAAAGAAAAAAGATACATACTTCACTAGATGGAAACAAAACAAAACAAATGAATACTATGAAAAGCAGTTTAAACACTTCAGAAACAAATCAGTCGGGATGTTAAGGAAAGCCAAGAAGCAGTATTACAGTGCTAAAATAGTCCAACAGAGCGGTGACATCAAGCAGGTATGGAAGCTAGTGCGTGAAGTTACGGGAATAGGCGAAAAAAAGCGCATTGCTCCGGATAATCCTACAACAAATACCGCTGATAACTTCAATAATTTTTTACCAATGTTGGTAACAACTTTCCTGCTCAATCTCAAGCAGATCCTCTACATTCTTGCCAAAACAAAATATTTGAGGAAGACTTTCAGCTTGCAAGCGTAACCACTGAGGAAATTAGGTCAGAAATCCTAAAACTCCCATGCAATAAAGCCGTTGGTCATGATGGGATTACTACAAAACTACTGAAGGTAAATGTAGACCTTCTTTCGGAGCCTCTTTCCCGCATCATGAATAACTGCCTGCAAAATGGAACTTACCCAAATATCCTAAAGATAGCGAGAGTCGTACCTATTTACAAATCCGGGGATCGAGAAAATCCGAGCAGTTACCGTCCCATCTCGGTGCTCAGCATTGTTAACACGCTTTTTGAAAAGGTAATTAGGTCCCGTCTCTGTCGATTTCTAAGCTCAAACGACATAATCTGCCCTGAACAACATGGTTTCATCACAAATAGGTCAACGAGCACAGCTGTTTTTACACTAGCACAGTTCGTCAACTCAGTACTTCATGATAACGAAATTGCCGTCAGCGTTTTCTTGGATATAAAAAAAGCATTCGATACTGTTTCGCATTCCATTTTATTAAAGAAATTAGAATCTTATTATGGCTTCACCGAGAAGACACTTCGGTTATTTTCTAGTTATCTGGCAGATAGAAAACAATGCGTCGTGTTTGACCGTATATCTTCAGGATTTAGAAAAATAACATGTGGAATACCCCAGGGAACCGTGCTAGGTCCTATGTTGTTTTCACTATACATAAATGACCTACCATCTGCTCTTTCACGCAAAACCATAATGTACGCTGATGACACTGCATTGCTTTTTCGAGGTAACTCTCTGTGCACGCTAAAAGAAGAAATCACGGCAGAGTTGGCACAGATTTCCGCATGGTTCGCCCGCAACAAGCTCGCATTAAATGTAGCCAAAACTAAATATATCATATTTCATTCCAGAAGAAAAAACCTCGATTATAGTCAGCTGGACTTAGAAATTAACGACGCGCCCATTGAGCGCGTTTCCGCGTTTAAATACTTAGGGGTTCTAATAGATGAAAACCTGAATTGGAAAGATGAGGTTAATTACATATCCAAAAAGCTTGCTTTCGCATGCTTCACGCTCATTAAAGCCAAATGTTACTTTCCATATAACGTGCTACGATCATTATACTTCTCTATATTTCACTCTCAACTCAGTTATTGTAGCGAAATATGGGGCTTTACTTATCTAACGTATATAGCACCGATCATACGATTGCAAAAACGCGCCTTAAGAATTATTACGGCATCGTCCTCTTGTTGCCCAAGCTCAGATTTGTTTTCATCTACTCAGATACTGCCTTTCACGTCTCAGCGAAATTATAAAACCGCGGTGTTGATAAATTCTATCATTAACACCAATTTTCCACTACCTGAGAGTGCGTTTTCTACACCGACCCGCAACACAAGGCATACAGGCAACGGCAACTTCAACCTCCCTACTTGTAGGAATGTATATGGCGAACGGTTAATACAATTCACTGGTGCTAAAATCTGGAACACAATTCCACTTGAAATTAAACTTGCCCGCAACTTTAAATTCACTTGTAAAATGCATTTTGTAAGTTTTTCATGTTCTTAACCAAAGTTAAGCTCACGTCCACACTTTTTTACGACTCATCTGGCATAGTTCTTTTTCTTTCCTTCTTTTTGTTTCTAGTTCTGAAGTGAGTTCGATTGTATTGATTTCTTCAATGCAGTTAATTTTGTGCACAAATTGTGCTAAATATTTTGTGGTATCACTATCTTCTGTATTGTTACAATGTATGCCTTTAGTTCTTTATCACTTGTGTACTAAAGTATTTGCAGCAATTTAGCATTTATTGTCATGTGTATTTAATTCGATAAAATATACCTTAAAAGCTACCCTGTCATTGAATTTGTGTATAGATTCATAATCATGTTAACTGCACCTCTGCTCCTGACATGTAATAAAATAATCATGTAATAGATTGGACCACTGACTAGCCACACAGGCTAATGGTCCAAATACTTTTGTAACCATGTTTTTGTATTACGTTGATTGAATAAACACTGAATAAACTAAACTGAATGATATCGTGGACAATACTAATGCGGTGAGGTGGTTCCACTAATGCGTAAGCTCTCCTAAATCGAAAACACCCTTGCCTAACAACACTGCTATGTCATCGCGAGGAACATGCCTGGCCAACCAGCCAGCTGGACCACTGGATCCGTGAATTCAGTCCATCTAATTAGTTGAATTTACACACGATTGAAATTAGCATGTCTGTTTTAAAATTCAAAATGATAACGCCTCAGAGCAGGCCTTTGGAAGTTAAAAACAAAAGAAATGAGAAACGTTACCATGAAGGAGAGTCTTTGATACTGTTCATTACACGACGGCTCTGACGAAACCGTGTCAAGAAATTCCGACGTCATTGTTGTAGGGGTTGGTTGTGAGTAAAAAATTGCCATTTTTTGTGAACTAAAGACAGTTGTTGACCATAAGCGAAAAATTGTGATTAGTGGAAAAAATTCAAATCCGCCTTTTGAGCCGCGAAAAAAATTCAGCACATTCCACGTATACCTGAGAATCGACGTAATGTGGAGCATGCGGAGGGAGGGGGACCGTGGTTCATTTTTTTTTTATTGAGCGACAAGTCATGAAATGGCGCTAAATATATGCACAAATGTTGCACGTACAGACACATGAAGAGTTGCAGATGTTTATATAACCAGTCGTTAGCACTTGCTGAACGATGCGAACTGAATAATTTGTATTAGCAACACCCGAAACTGATATGAAGCGCTGATGTTCGCGAGAATGCTGGTCCTGGATACTGCTAGAAAAAGCAACTTCCGCGCATGGAAACGAACCGCAATTGACGTTAACCCGACGTGACAGCTGTATCAAATGAGTGCATATGTAATGTTTATAAAATTGGGTAGGCCGCACTGAAACCACCATTGACGTTTCACGAAGATCAGTGTCTATTTGAAAAGCAGTTCCGAGACCTGGAGTAGCTCTGTGGTAAAATGCTTCATTGCCACGCAGAATGCTCGGGCTCGATCCCAGCTGGTGCCCTTACACTTATTCGTTGCATTTGTTGGGTCGACGCTACTGATGTCGGGTATTTCTTAACGCTCGCGCGTTAAAATTGCCCACGTGTGTTCTCGTCGTTTCTGGATAGACAATAAGTATCCTTCACCTGAGGCACATACCCGCATACGAGCGGCACACACCCGCCCATGAGTATGGGCCACAGTATGGTGGGAAGTGCTTGATGAAGTACGCGCCGGGATTGTGAGATTATGCATTTCTTGACAAGCGCGTCGTATTCGTCAAACCATCTTACCCTGCCATGCTAGTTTTGGTTCACGCAGAGTTAAGGGGGTAAACACGGAAGTGCCCAAGCACAAGCGGCTAGATAGATAGATAGATAGATAGATAGATAGATAGATAGATAGATAGATAGATAGATAGATAGATAGATAGATAGATAGATAGATAGATAGACGGATAGATAGATAGATAGATAGATAGATAGATAGATAGATAGATAGATAGATAGATAGATAGATAGATAGATAGATAGATAGATAGACGGATAGATAGATAGATAGACGGATAGATAGATAGATAGACGGATAGATGGACGGATAGATGGACGGATAGATGGACGGATAGATGGACGGATAGATGGACGGATAGATGGACGGATAGATAGACGGATAGATGGATAGATGGATAGATAGATAGATATGCTCAAAGTTGCTGAAGCTCGCTAAGAAATGCTTCGCATTTATTAGCTGCCATCATTCTGCGTACCGGTCAATTGTTTCACCACAAAGCCACCCCACTGCTTGATACTGCTTCGAAAATATTTGGCTGTACTATGCGTGAGTTTAATTATTATATTTGATAGACTAGTTATTCAAAAACCGAGCACACCCCAATTTATTCAGGTTATTGCGCAAATGTTGAAATCCACTCGCTGACTGAATGCTAACGTCTTGCGCAATTTCGCAACTTTGACTGTCCTACTTCATCAATGTCATTTACTTCCTGTTTTCGACATTTCGGTGCTTCACAATAGCTCTTGCTGTATTGAAGCTTCAAAACGCTTTAAAACAAAACGGACACGTTACGAACATATGACAAAGTGAAAAGTCATCGCGCTCATGCGAAGGGCCGTTTGTCAAATTTACGACTTGTCCAACCACCATGCCAGAGAGCGCGCGCAAATTGTCGCTTGTTCGTGACATAAAATGATTGCCAAGAAAAATCATGACACCATCTCACGTAAACAAATGAGGTGATGGCTGGGGCACTTCACTTCATATATCTCTTGTAGAAGGCACTTAGCTGCCTGCGAAAATCAGGATACTGGCGTTGTTTCTATATATGTAAGCTGTGTAGTTTTTGCAGTGCACATATAAATGATTTAGCGCATCGACTTGAAAAGTTTTCATCTTCTAAGAAATACAACATCCTTTGAAAGCAAAAATATTTCTTTTTTCCTGAGTTAAGAGACCATTGCGAAGCCGTTGTGTAGCTGCCCCTTCTTTTTAGTCTCGTATTGCTTCCACTTCAAAAAGCGCCAGGCCTGCGCGGAAGGCGCAGCAATGTCACAGCGAAAGCTAGAGGAGCGGCCTTTCAGAGCCTTTTCAAAACACTCATTGGGCAACTACTGCCAGACCACTAGCTTGATACCCAGTAGGGCATTAATAAGAATTTTTTTGGGTCGTAGGCAGGTATTAGCTATGCTATTTTTTGTTATTCGTCTGAAAAGCGTGGTATCCGCTAAATACTTGCAAGGAATTTAGTGCCAATTGTTCATGCAGTGGCTGACAACGATGAGAATGGCTGAAGTGGGTATGCGGCACAGTTAATAGCGAAAAAAGAACAAGCTTTTCTAATGGGTTGAAGCATTGAACAGCCCACTCGTTACGCTATTCACAATGTGCGACGATTGGCTATTCTTTCACTGTTTCAAAACGCTTTACGAGTCGCATTAACGCGATTGCTTTCCCGACATTAAGTCTGCAAGTTTGCCAACAAGTCACAAGTACCGGCGTAGCTCAGTTAATGATATAGGTCAATATGACGAAAAAAGTTTCAACTTTTCTCTTCGGTCTCTAGTATGAAAATAGTATGAGGCTAACTAAAAAGACTGGCGCTAACTATCCAGCTTATCATCATCATCACCATCATCATCAGCCTGACTACGTCCACTGCAGGACAACGGCATCTCCCATGTTCCGCCAGTGAACTTGGTCCTGTGCTTGCTGCTGCTAATTGATACCCGCAAACTTCATAATCTCATCTGCCCACCTAGCCTTCTGTCTCCCCCTAACGCTCTATGAAGTATATCATAGTGGAAATCAAGAAGAGGAAATGGACATGGGCCGGGCATGTAGCGCGTAGACAGGATAACCGCTGGTCATAAAGGGTAAGTGACTGGATCCAGCTTATAGGACTCGTTAAATATTTCTGTACGCCGTCCGGATAATTCACTCTTAAAAGATTTATAGAACACAGCACTCAGGCCGTGAGGCTCCGGTGACTCACCCGGATTGAGCTTGTTTATTGCCTTTTCTGCTTCCGTTTTTGATACAGGCTGTATTAACACTGCTTTTGTGTCATCATACAACGGCGGCATTCTACTGAAGAAGGACATTTTAAACTTCTCCTCAACTGGTCTAGTAGCAAACAGAGCCTTGTCGTGCTTAAAAAAAAGCCTGTTCAATGCTATCATTGTCCGTCGTCTCTACACCATTGCATTCGATAGTTTATATATGATTCCGCCTTGCATGACTTCTCCCGAATTTTAGTGCTCATTTCGTTGGATTTTCATCTAAGCTCATTTGCATTGCTCTGGCTTGTACAAGGGCCCCTCTATAGTGCTCCTTATCATAGATCTCTAACTTCTTTTTGATATTGCTAAAATTCTCGGCATACACAGCAGGCTTTTCACATTCCAGGCCTGTCAGTTGCTGCAGCAACAAATTAAGCTCTTTCTCTTTCTTTTTTGATTAGAAAGCAAGGACACTTGATTGCTCAATCGCTATCATTTGATTCACTGTTAGAAAAGGTCCCACTTTTCTTCTATTTTTGTCACAAGAGCTTCCTCATTTACTTCGATTTCATTCGTCACTGCTACGTTAAAAGAGGCCTCACAATAATGGAGCTAAATTTCCATTGATCCCAGGAAAATATATTGTATTCTTTCTTCCCACCTACCTGGCACACAACTAGGCAATTATCGGAAAAGGCAATAGGAACATCGTTATAGCAACTACAATGTGCAATTAAGTCAACTGATATGTACAGTCGCTCTAATCAGGCATTGCTTGCACCTTTAAAGTGGGTAAACTTAACTGCCCGGTACTTTTCCAGGCATTCTGCAACACCCGCAAACTCATAGTCTCCAATCACTTCCACCAGCACATCAATGCTTTTGTTTGGGAACTTGCGACTGCTCAATCTATCTCTTTCTTTCAGTACACAATTAAAATTTCTCTACCAGTTTAAGTTTTTTATCATTGCACAAGTACTGTCACACGTGATCAAAAAAAGCTTGGCGTTCCTGCAACGTAGTTGGAGCATAGACGCCAAGAACTTGCCATTCATTGTCACAATAAGCAATGTCACACAATACTGATTGGCCTGACAGACACGCGAATACATTCTGTACTACTAAGCCAGGCAATTTTCTTACAAAAAGAACGCATTCTCCCGAACTACTTACTGCATAGCTCACAATGACAAAATACTGCGCCATGAACATTCGCACCATGCTCTCTATCTTCTCCTCACCTTCCACTTCCGTCTTTTGCACTGTCAATATATCCCAATTTTCCTTCAACAACCACCGATACACTTGGCCTTGTTTCTTCTTGGAAGCAAGGTCTCTAACATTCAGAGTTGCAAGTATGAAGAATACAGCAGGAGCCATTTTATCGTTGCGGGTGAAGTGGGCTCGGAGCATGGCGCTTACCTAACGCGTCTAACGTAACGCTAGACGCCTCCAGGACCGCCGGGTGGACAAGTCTCGCTGCCACTGATGACGGATTGTCCACAGCTTTCCTCTTTATAGCACTACCAGGTCTTGCTTTGAGGCAGGGGCGTCTCGCAGTCGGCATCTTCGTCGGTGGTTCCTCAATGATCTTCTCGCCTTCTTTGTCTACCTGGCTAGAAGCTTCCTACGGGGATCTTTTGAACGATGTATTAACAGCGTTGCTCCCGAGGTGCCAATGGCGTTCCGTGACCATTCCTCCAAATCTGAGTCCGTGCTCACACGCGACGAGACGCCTTTTGCAGGCCGGCTCTGTTTAGACGCAAGTTCAGAAGCTCCAGTATCCTGCCCGCTCACATTCGTTCTCACATTCTCCGAGGCCTTGGTCAGTGCTGCTGCACTATCAATTGATCTGTCCGTCAGTTCTGGTTGAGCGTCCCCTGTAGACGTTGATGCATGGCAGTCTAGTGTGGCTACACTCCCATCTCTAATGCCTTGGGTGGCGTCTTCTGTCTTGGTTACGTCTATAGTATGCTATCGTACATCCGTTGTGTCCACTGATCCCGTCACTGAGGCGTAGGAGTGAACGCACTGTGCGTCGGCATGTCCGAAACAACGGCAGTGCGAACACCGATGCACCTTGCACTAATGACGCACATGCCCCGTTCCGTTACAGCGCAGGCACTGCATACGTCAACCAGGGGCGACCACTAGGGCTAATTCACCAGCAAGCTGGATCTGATGTGGCAGATCATCCACCTTGGTACCATGGTTGAGATTAATTAGCACGGAGCAAGTTTCCGAACTCTTCTCGCTAACACCTGCAACGTGCCAACGCTCCCGAGTCACTTCCGTCACACGACCAAACGCTGCCAGCGCTAGACGCACATGGTCGTCAGCCACACCATATAACAGAAAGTGAAGTCGCAACCTCACCTGCTGCTCCTGGGGGTCGATGACAAGGCAGCGTCTTCCTTTGACCTGAAGTTCCTTTAGTTGAAGTAATCTCTTCATTGCCTTCTGCTTGTTTAACGTGACTGCCCACACATGGTTGATCTGATAAACGCCCAACGCCAACACGTCGGGAAGCAGTCGTTCATTGTCCAGAGGAACCCGAAAATCTTCCACCTTGAAAGGCTTCACTCAAATATCTCCGTGCAAAAACACTGTGTTCAAAGCAAAACGTCCTGTTTTCAGATTTGGCAAGATGGCCCCAAATTCCTTGTCGCTTTCGTCTGTCGTCTAGAAACCTGTTTCCGTGACCACCAAGAACCGCGGCGACTCCAAGGCGTCCTCACAGAATTGGTGGGGCCTCACCAAGCTTGCGGTATTATGGGGCATTCCATTGTGACCAATATACAGAAAATGCGATGCGTTCTCGAGTGTTGCGACACCACGGAAGGTCGTGTGGTGATTCTGCTGCTTGATCTCGGAGAGAAATTTGACTGTGTCTCTCATGTCCTGCTTCCTGCCTTACCAAACCATGTGAATGATGGTTAGGAAATCAGAGATGGTGTGGCCGTGGCATATCGCAATTATCGGACACGTTTAGTAGTAAATAATAAATTAGGGGCCCCCATTAGCTTAGGCGTTCCGTCCGTCAGGGATGCCCGCTTAGTCCTCTTTTGTTCAGCATCAATACAAGAATGTCATGCTTAGCAATAAGTGAAAACAGCAACATTCACGGTTTTAGGTTGCAGGCATCAGAAGTTAAAATTCTGGCATATGTGGATGGTGTCGCAGTTTGTTGCCCAGACAAAAGAAGTGTCGCAGATGTTACCACTGTAGCGAAGAGTTTCAGCAATACCTCTGGTTGTCGGGTGCACTGAGGAAAGTGCTTGGGTTTTGGGCACGGAGAATGGTCATCCCCACCGGAATTGTTTGCCTATATGAAGTGGGTGACGTCACCTGTCAAATACCTATGGGTACCACTTGAACACTACAAAGACAACGATGTATATTGGCAAGAACAGGCTAGAGAAATTCAGTTGAAGGCGAGTAGGTCGCAGGGCAATCACCTATCAATGTTCTAGATAGCTACGGTTTGCAATTGGTTCTTTTTCTCGAAACTGTGGTACGTGATGCAGGTGTTGCATTGTTCACAGGCCAATATACAGAAATTCCATTATGTCTTCGTGGTGTTGATGCAGGCCTCAAGTTGGGAATGATGCAGTCAAACTAATCTACTTAGGCGTGTAAAGAAAGGTGGTTTGAGACTACCACACCTATTAATAAGGTAACTCATTAACAGTTTTTTTTAATTTTTTCGTAACGTCACTGAATCATTCCTGCGTACGGTGTCCCAACTGAGGCTCACGAGATCTTTAGTTGGATTTGTAGTGGGCAACGACCACATGAATGGTGCTGTCTGCGGATATCTCAAGGAGGTAAGCCTAAGTGTCTGCTTTTTGTCTGTCAGATTTTAAAATGAATACTAATTTTGAGTGTCACGCAAAAAGCTGTACAAAGATGTTTGTGATGCAATTTTACCTGTTTCAATGTACAGGGCAATATGCAGTGGAGGTCAAGGGCAGGACGTGCTAAAAAGGGTTAAAATAATGCAAGTGGCTCATGTCACAAAGACCTTATTTTTTAGGCTTCCACCGGCACTATCCCGGATAAGGTATTTCTAGAAGAGTGGGGTGTCTTTCTACCTTGGGGGTCATACTCTCATTTGTAAGATGCCAGAAACTATTGACCACGTTTTCTTGCAATGCTGTGAGGAAGTGTATTTTTGGGATGTATTGCAGAGGACAATCAAAAAAGAATTCCAGATAGACCCTTACGGCATCAGATTTCTGCTAATGGAAAATGGGGATGGTTTGCAATTTTGCTTAATAATGTTAACAGGCCGCCACTGTTTACGGTGGGCCCGTATGGCAGGATTTCACTGTGATTCATATGTTATAAACTCCGGGCTCGAACAACAGTTACGAGTTCTCCAAGAAGCCCGCGAGGCAGAAGAGACAATCAGTCTTGCTGTTCCAACGTGTCCGTGGCCCGAGACGTGCGAACGCGCTTTCTGAAAAGCAACAATAAAGCTTGCACTTCCACTCATCTGTAGAGAAAGTTTTCACTAAAAAAACTGAAATTTAAAATGCATATTTCGCTACAGAGTCAGTAGTTACAATTATGCGTTTAGTTATTAAGTTTATTCATACCTACATCCTTAGTTCCCATGTCTTCTCATATAACCCTACTTTCTTCGCAAGGTTCATCGCTTCCTTTTTTTAGAATTGCTCAGTAGTTATTTTTATGAAAGTCTCGCTTTTGTTGATTTGGCGACAACCACAGAATACACAGCGTTTTACTTACTCGCAAGACATAGTGTATATTTCAAGCCAAACACTTGAAAAGGCTCGCATCGAAGAGGTGTACAAGTTTGTTTTCGCATCAGCATTTGCCAACGGTCACTAAGGCAATGCATTCTTTGCTTTATTTCTTTTGAGTTTAGGGTAAAAAAAAAAAGCTGGTACTCTAAATGCTCTCATGCATTTCTTCTTTTTGTTTATCACATTTACATGACTAGTACACCACAAAAGCTCTCGGCTGGTTTGTCACGCATTCGGAACCGTCAGTTGTTGCCGCATCTGCAAGAGACATCCTTCAAACGGTAGTCTGAGCATACGGTGCCCATAAAATTGCCTGGTATTGTAAGAACAAACCAAAAGCAGTAATATATAACTACCACTCTAACCACAAAATAGACGCTATAATAACGTACCTTGCTGATAAAGTTGTTCATACTATACTAAAGATGAAACCAGCAACTACACAAACGAAGCCCTTGGCCTGTCTAACAGTTCTTCCTCCTTGTTTTTATTTATTTTCACAAGTTGCCTTTTTCGTGAAGAAGTGTTGCTGAGTGTGCAGCAAATTGGAGCTTATACTCCCCAGAGTGCATTGCCTGAAGGCTGTTGCTAAGGCGAGTAGACTTCAACCGGGCTCTTTACAACCGAAATACAAGGGGGGTGGCATGGTTGTCAGAATCATTCACATTTCTGTCTCGTACTTCGCTGGGCACCAAGTAAGGTTTGCTTTTTTGATTAGCCGAGCTGGTGTTGACGTAGAAATCCCAACTTGCGGTTTATATGCTTCACTTTGTTTTCTCGTGGCCTCAAGGAATAACGTCCGCCGAGAAACCGAAAAATGTCGACACATCGCTAGAGAACGTGGAATAAGGATAGAGTTCGTGTTTAGAATGTTCGTTACTGAGGGCCTAGAATTGCTTTTTCGCTCGCATTTCTTCGGGCTGTGTTAGAAACTTAGGGTGGCTGCGTAAACTGACAGGTATAGCTTAGCCTTCGACGGTGGGCCCCGCAGAAAAATTGTGACCTGAATTCTATAGGATTGTGACCATTGTTATTTTTTAAAATGTATTTAACCCAATTTACAACTTTCATAAGTTTTTCTACGCAACACCAAGGTGGTCAGGATGAAAGGTTCTTTCATTTGATGGCCAAGGTAGGTCTTGCCTTAATTTCGTTGCCGAACAATTCGCTCGTGCCAATGCGTGTTGGGAAACTAGCCCGGTGGCAGCCACACCTGCACTAGCTGCGAAAGCTCATTCCCAGATTTCATTTTTTTTTCTGGGCATTTTTTGGTGTCGTAGAACACAAAAATCTCCCTTCCTCCATGAAAGTGAAAAACTAAAATAAGGTGGTCGCGTTATCTAGAGCGACGTTTCCCGCTCTCGTCTACACACAGTAAATACAAAAACATAAAACCAATGTGATGATAACTCTTGGGGCCTAACGTCCTGAAACCACAATATGATTATTATTCGAAACCACCATGTGATCTAATTATATAAACATTACATATGTACTCCCATGATACAGGAGTCACGTCGGCTTTGCGTCAATTAGGTGCCACGCACTGAAGTTGGTCTGCGCAGCACTATCCGCGGTTGCCATCTTTGCCGGCGCAAGCGTTGGTGTTGCTATATGTAGTCCAAAGCTGACTTAAAATTTTAAGCACAAACAATGAGAAAATCAGCATCAGGACTCTCCTAAAAACAGACTTTTAAGCTTTGGTGACAGCTCAGGCTGCTAAAGTCTTTGGAAGAATGACAAAGCAGGAGCTAGCGTGTTTTATTGTGCTGTGTATTAGGTACCAAAATGCGGTACTTCTTTTATCATTCATCACTCGCTTGTTTTCTTTAACCATTGAGTTCCAGCGTTTCACATCATTTGTCTTGGTAACAAAAAGGGTTGTCGAGAGAAATGTCAATAATGCACTTCTTAGCGGAGGGTTTCCCCCACCCGCGCTCAGCCATGTTCATGCCCGTCTTGCCTAGGTCAAAAAACTGTACTGCCACACAAAAATGTTTTCAGGCCAAAAATTCAGCAAAAACCTGTTTTCGTCGCTATCATTGCATCCTCATATTTTCTTAGTCTGCCGAAAACCAGGATCTAATGACACATTGTCGGTTCGGCTTAGTGAAACGTTCACCTCATACTCACGCCCCCCCCCCTTTTTTTTTGCAAAACTGTTCCCTCACCAGTCTTGACACACGGACGCTTTTGCCCGAAACACATTCAGCGAAGATCTGTAGAATCTGTAGGTCAGTGTAGCACACAATCGTACACTACGAACTGTGTTCCCGGCCCCTCAACACACACAGACAGAAAGAATTTATTTTTGAAAGCATTGGCTTGGGACGCCTGCCGAAGGAGCGCGCCCAAGTAACTATAGCCACGATACCACATGGTTGAGTGACTGTAGTGCACGAGATACGTCACCAAGCTACAACCCTCGACCTTGGTAAAGTGTTTTGCATGCTTTTGCAGTTCTTAGTCCACCTGATGGCATCCGCTTTAAGGGACGTTCTTTCATAACTCGATAAAAATACCAAGATGCCTTTCCTACTTTGAAGAATTCCAGGAATGAAGCTTAAATGCTCAGCCCTTCCCGGAGTGAAAATGGGTTACGTTTTTTTTTTCATTCCGGGGAACTGAAAGAAATATAAATTTGACAAGTTCAGATTCTGAGGAATGTAATTGGAATGAAATTAAGGTGTCTATTCCGCAACACTAGTATCCATAGAATGCTTGATTTGAAACAATCATCATGCGCAGATGTAACAACCATAAAATTTGTAACGACACCATACTATCACTGACATGAAATAAAGCGATGTCACGTATGGGCATTTTTCAGGCAACATGGTCGCTTGCTCAGAGTTGAGCTCATTGCGGAGGCAGTGATAAATCAGCTTAGATGAAATGAGCTCCCAAAGCCTACGATCCTCGAGGTTCTACATAACTCCATTGCAGGTGCACGAAGCTTCAGGAGGGGTGGCGAGAAAGATCAATACATCGAATCATAAAAAGAAGGCGAAGAAGAAGAAAATGCTTTTCTCTTTCGTCGTATTCCCTTTCGTCGTATTTTTCTATTCTTGCTGAGCCATGAGTCATTGTACGAATAGCATGACCTAACCTGTATCACTTCTCTTCACACAAAAAAATTGCCTCCTGTAGGTATCCGTTATAGATCTGCTCCTACGATACATCTGCTATGGTGATTTCTGTTTCATTTTATAACGTAACGTTGTTTTCACCGACCGATCTTGTGAAGCGTGAAATTGAAACTCAGTGAAGCTTAAAGATCTGTCTGAACCATCATCTTTTACGTCATGCAAACGACAAAACAGAGGATATCCCCGTGCTTGTCATGCGCCATAACTGATTCCATCGCAAAGTGGGAAGAACGGCTGGCTTGCCGTTGGACAAGGTAGGTGTAGCGCACCATGCTATCTCGGGAATACATTCTTTAGGTGGCCTCACCGTTTTGTATTTACTAGTTCTCGCCTTATGTTTCCACTGTAGGGCCGGAAAACGGTTGAGTCTTTTTATTGTATGATATTTGTACAAAGACGGGAGTATATTATACGTCTCAATAACGTGTTACAATCTGCTCTGCAGAGTGCTAATTATCTCGGTCACTGAGTAACAGCTTGATTGAATAATTGCATGATCTGAACAAAAAACAAAGGCTGAGAACATGCTATGAAAATCACAGTTCTGCTAATGCGGCTACAGAAAGCAAAAAAATCAACATGATTTGCGGAGAAACATGCAACGAATGCCTCAAATTTTCAATCGCATAGGTTTGTGAATTTCAAAGTTTTTGAGATTATAGGAAAAGTATTTGTTCTATAGGTGGCGCACTTATCGAAGCCATAATATATGAGCCCTGCCATGTATTTACCGTATTTCTTCAAGATTATTGCTCAAATAATCTTGCACAAGCCAGAACTGATTCATTTGCTGCGTCACAGATATGAGTGGGCATGTTTTTTTTTTCGATTTACTAGCGGTATGAGTAGTCAGCGCAAAAAAAAAACTAAGAACCAGCTAAAGGATACAGGCATTGAAAGGTGGTTTCCTTCAGTTGATTATGAACTCGTAGAAAAAAAAATACAATTTTCCTTCATAAATTTTTGTGATGTTAAAATATTTCCAGTTCACATTACCCGCCCCGCAACGGTGGTCTAGTGACTAAGGTACTCGGCTGCTGACCCGCACGTCGCGGGAACAAGTCCCGGCTATGGCGGCTGCATTTCCGATGGAGGCGGAAATGTAATAGGCCCGTCTACTCAGATTTGGGTGCACGTTAAAGAACCCCAGGTGGTCGAAAATTTCCGGAGCCCTCCACTACGGCGTCTCTCATAATCATATGGTGGTTTCGGGACGTTAAACCCCACAAATCAATCAGTTCACGTTGGCCATAGGCAGAGGTCACGTATACCTCTGCCCATGTCAATGAAACCTGCGATTATGGTTGAAGTAGCATGACGCCAAAGACCTGTAGTCATGCTCTTTGAATATTCAAGCATCCATCAAAAGCCGCCTATTTCTAAACTATGGCGTAGCATTCCTACACCGAATGTTTGGTCTGTGCAGTGTTGCAGCCATGCCGTGGCACAAACTGCCCATACGCTCTCTTTAGCCTACCAAGACTTTCTACTTTAAACGATGGCTCAGCATTTTTAAACAGCATGTTGGCTCACAGCGGTGGCAAGCTTTTCTTAAACAGCACGTTGGCTCTCAGCAGCGGCCCGGAAAGGCGATAACATTTAACGCCTGTATGTACGTTCGCTACCATTTAGGCTTTGAGGAAGAAGAAGCGTGGCAGCGAAACTTGACAAAACTGGAGCGAAAAGCAAAATGTCTGTGTTCTAGTTCGATGCGGAAAATATACTGTTTTTGTAGCTATAAAATAGACATGGCGATGTTTTCTTTCTTTTGATGTCATATCCTCAAAGGGCTGAACTCGAATTGAACTAATATTGCTTTTGTGCCATATGGCCACTTAGGAATGGAAACTTTTGAAAACATAGGGGCTTCGTTTTAGCCAACTTTGTGTCGATGCCATTAAAAGCTTAAGAGAGCACTTTAAAGGCTTTCGTATGTGAGAAGAGCTGGAAAAACCGGTATTCGCAAAACCAATAAGTCGGCTTATTTTTTTAACGGGCTGGTGCATTGAAGCGTGTGAGCTAAGTAACTTGGATACAAAAAAATACGTGTGGGTGGTGCTAATTTTCTTTAAAAAAATCAAATGAATGATAACCTAACTGTAGCCTCAACATTAAAGCTGTGCTCAATATGGCACGCATACGTACCTTGGAGCTTCTTTTCTAAATACGTGTGGTTCAGTTTCAAAGAAGAGACCTCCGGCATAGCAAAAAATACGGTCGTACTACTTCTGACGTTTGTAAGAAAATATTCCAGAGCTTACCTGTAAACCAACTGTAGCCCATACGAAGTAAAATGATATAGACGGTACTGATTTGTAATTATCATATGTTCCAGTGCGTATAGTTATATCAATTGGGCACCGGTTTTATGTTTATTGGCCCATTGCTTAGCTTGTCGATGATTATAGTTGGACATTATGTTACTACGCGTGGAAACGAAATCGTCCGTAAAAACATTATTCTACTCTCGGTATACAAGCCTTTTATTTGATAATATTATTCGGGTTTTGCATCCCAAAACCACGATATGGTTTAATAGACGCCGTAGAGCAGAGTTCCGGAAGGTTAGCCCATGTGGTGTTCTTTACTGTGCACTGATATCACACAATACAAGGCCTTTAGCACATTGCCTCCGTCGAAATGCGACCGCCCCGGTTAGAATCGAATCCCCGACCTTCGAGTCTGCAGCAGAGCAGCATAAGCATTGCTCCATCATGGTTCAGTAACCTTTGATATATTGAGACGTGAAGTATGCTTATTCAAGTCAGCCAAGTATGGTGACAGATTTTTATATGTCACGGCTAAAAAGTAAGGTCATTGAAAGTCGCAAGATTAAGGAAGGCAGAGATTCGTTTCAACGCCGTTTGATAGTCGGAAGCAGGCAACATCAAGTGCAGCAGGGGATGTGCAGCTTCAGAACAGTTCCTTTTTATGTTTGCTCCTGTAGTTGTGTGATATTATTAAAACCGCACTTTTATTTCTCTGATGCATTTGTGTACGTATCGCATAGGTATGTTGGATGCATGTAACCTGACTTACGAAAATAATTCTTTCCAGATTACAATCTCAATAGCCCATTTTCGACCCAGCGACCAGTGTACTGGACATTAAAAAATAGAACGGTGCAGAAAAGTAAGCGGAGCCACAATCAGAGCTGTAGGCACTTGGATAGCTTCTGTAAGAGCCGAGCACTATGTTCCTAAATGTAATTCCTCCTTCAGCCCCCATTTTCTCATGGGGGCGCCCCTCAGTAATGACGTCATCCACGGAAAAACGCGTGCACAATGTGGTCCAGTATACAAAACTATTTTAAAAACTACCCTCGCGCAATTTAAGTTATTTAGATTGTTGAAACTGTCCTATATCTTCTTGAAACATTGTTGAAAAAAAGGGAACTTTTATAATGAAAAGTTTGGTGGCAATGCAAAATTGTATTTATGTGTGATACGCTGGACACCTGGATGCAATTGACGCACGTCGTGCTAAACACGTAACGGAAAAAAAAGAGAGGTGACGTCACAGGACCGTCTTGCTGGCCTGCTGAAAAACCTTCATTGCTGCTGCAATGGTGTAGGTTTGAGGAGGCCCAGAAGGAGCCGCCCTCACCATAATACACTATGGGGGCTCCTCCTACTGAAGGACGCCCATCCGTAAAAATGAAAATGAAGCGTTCTAGGATTCTATCAAACTGTGAAGCACTGGGAGGGACCAGCGTTTAATGAAGTTGATGACTTGTAGTTGCTATAGGCACGCTTCTTCCTAGGTATTTTATATTTTTCCTGGTGCTGAAGTTCAAGCGCCACAGCAAACCATGAGAAACTTTATCTCACGTCAAAACTAAACTCGCTCGTGTTTCATATGAAGATGGTTCTCCTGACAGGACCAAATGCAGCCCTCTTCAAGGGAATATAGGAGAGCGTGTGTACCCAAATGTCCAATAAATTATTCCCAGTGCCTGGTATACTAGACATGATTCTCATGTAGAAGTCGTTGTATACTTACAACCTTCTCTATTATTTGCATGCTTTTCAATGACCTCTTGGCTAGAAAAGAACATTAAAAATGTTTTGCCCTAAAAAGATCCACCGCTAGGGGGCCGTATAGACCAGACGCGTCTCGCATAGGCTCCTGCTTTTCGTGCTTTTTAACCCGAAACAAGGCCAGTGACGAACCCAAGAGTTTCACAGCCTCAGCCACCAAGACACGAGGAATCGGCGGACACCTGCTTCTTTTGGGTGAGTGCATTCTGTCTCAAGATATAAGACTTAATTCCCGACAAGCGCGCGTCCAGTTTATTAAGCCTAACGCCAAGTTCGTTCCTGGGCAAAGCCGCGCGGCGCGTGCACAACTCGCTCAGGCGTTCCTGACGGCACGGCACGAGCGCTCGCGCTCACCGTGGCGAAAAGCTTAGAATGAGCAGAGACGCAGCCGCAGCAAGCGAAATGCAAAGAAACCAGGAAGACGAAGAAAATACAATGCAAACTGACCAAGTGGACGCAAACAAAACAACAGAAAATTTGTGGACCTATGACGCTGGCAGTGGCAGAACGATTGCAGCGGAAAGCGCTTGGATCACGAGAAATAATAAAGACAAGAAGGCTGTCGCCAATACAAGGTCACCGGCCAACCAACCCACAGAGCAGCCACCTATCAATGAGCAGACGCTAAAGTCATCACCAACGCAGCAACAACGCAGGCCCAAGATGCCACCTCTGCCGCTCGATGACTTCAAGATCGTCTACCGCCCGCAAGCAGGTCTTGACCTCGCCAAATGGAACACCGTCGCTGTCACGCATGCCATCGGCAGAGTGAGTGGACTATCACAGCAACACTTTAACGACAAGGTACGCGTACAAGTCCAGAGAATGGAAAACCTAATCATCGCAAGCACCGCCGCCAAAGAAGACGCCAAGAAGCTGATAAGCATCCAAAAAATACAGCTTGGAGGAAATTTTTACACTGTGAACGGCAACATCAGAACACCGGACGATGTCTCCAGAGGCGTCATCAGCGGCTTGATACCCGGTACGAGCACCGCAGAACTCATGGCTGGAATTCGCGCACCGGCAAGATACACAGTTCTTCATGCCCGAATGCTAGGTCAATCGACCGCGGCAGTCGTCTTCTTTGGAGGACCGCACGTTCCCTACTACATAATTTTCCAGAGCGTAGACTTCCGCTGCAGACCATATCGTAAGTCAGTGCAGTATTGCCGAGCTTGTGGCAATACGGGTCACCGCCAGGACGTCTGTTCGAAACCTATCCCGGATTTCTGCTATAAATGTGGCAAGGCCGGACATACGCAGGGACATGAATGCGCACCCATCTGCAAGATCTGCGGGGAAGGACACGAAACAGCAAGTAAAGAATGCAAAATGAGACTAAAGCCAAGTCCACCACCCTTCAACGTAAGACAACAGCGCCTCAACAGGCTTCAAGAAATAGACAACAACTGGAACGCCAGCGGAGAAGAGTTCCCTGAGGTTAGCATATCGGCCGCTACCTCTAACAGTAACAATGATGGCCGCGTCTCCACGCGCAGCAGTTCCAAGTCAAAATTTCGTTTGAGTTCGCGCTCCCACTCTCGCAAGCGTTCCGTCTCTGCGCGCAGTAGATCCAAATCAATACTGCGTTCCAGTTCGCGCTCCCGCTCTCGCACGCGCTCGCGTTCCGTTAAACGTGCGAGCTACGCTGCCATGGCAAGTGGATCTAATTACCGCAGCAGCTTAACCTCCTCGAAGTCGGACACCTCATCCATACAGGGTCTCGAAGATAAACTGAAAAACCAGCAAGAAAAGCTCCAGAATCAGCACAGCCAACTGCAAAGCCAACAAAGTCTTATAAATAAACTGCTTCAGAGTCAAAAACGACAACAAGAGCTCATTGACAAACTACTTGAAAAGTGCACGCATCAGCAAGGACATTCGGACAATGCAGAACAACAGTATCAAGAACAAGCAAACTCAAGCACAGAGCCGGCAACGACGCTGACCAAGGTAGGCGTCCAAGCTCTAGTGAACGCAAGGTGCACGATATTCGAAGAATCTTTCATGAATAACATGCACGCCATGATGGAAAAGATTGTCCAGTCTGCAATAGAAAAAACAGCCTCAATGTTTGAACACAAGATCACTACGCTTAATGCCAAAATTGATGGGATTGCTGCGCAAGTCAACAATTTCATCGCACACGTGAAGAAAACTTACATAACCATGGCACAGTTCGACAGCTTGAACAACCCACGCCAAATGATACGGAAGAAGGCACGAGCGAACATTCACAGTGCCTCTCGCTCAGTCTCGCCGAGTCGCGATGGCAGGCGTGACATCGAATCGATTGAAGATGGCAGTCCCTAACCTTAAGTATAAGAACCAGCATTCAACTTTACGCATATGGCAATGAAACTGTCGGTCATACCGCCCTCGACACGCAAGTCTACAAGAGCTCATCAAGCTTAACCAACCAGACATCATTGCACTTCAGGAAACCAACACGCAGAACGAACGACTGCAAGGCTACACGACCTGCGCACAAACCCATCGAACTGCCATACTTGTCAAGAAAGCACTTTCAACGCAAAAATACGAAATCGAGGACACTCAAATAGAGCATACCCTAATAGAGATTCTGCCGGAACGAAAGACGCAGCAAAGTCTTTTCATAACCAATATATACAGCCCCCCACAAGACCAACTACCAGACTTCGATCACTTAATACGAGAAATCAGGAAGTGCACAAATGGCCACCAGATCATAATAATGGGAGACTTTAACGCCTCTCACACGGCATGGGGCTATCATATCACCATGAGGAAGGGTTCTAGAGTGCACGATACTGCTCAACATCACAGACTAACCCTGTGGAACGACCCTCTTCAGAAGACGAGAATCGGGAACAGCGTCTCCAGGGATACAAATCCAGATCTTACATTTACGGCGAACGTCACTAGGGCAGAGGGGAGTATGCTACTGGAAACTTTAGGTAGTGATCATCACATCATCCAACTCTCCGTAGCGCACACTCGTAAACAGACCAAGACTGGAATAGCGCGGTTAACGGAATGGCAATCCTTTAGGAATGACCTCGACGTTGAAACCACCATAATCGACATTAAAGACTGGTTTAAGAATGTGCTCATAATAGCCGAACGCTACATAAGGACATACAGCTTGACGTCGATACACCCGCCGTCGACGCGCATCTCCTCCACCTTTGGGAGGCTAGAAGAGGACTTCTAAAACGGTGGATGCGACAAAAACTAAACAGAAAGTTACGGAAACGCATTTCTCTCCTCACCGAGCAAGCTCAAGATTATGCGAACCGATTGGCCAGGCAGAACTGGCATGCTTTCTGTGACAAGCTGCAGGGGACTCTGAGCACCAAGAAAACCTGGCATCTGCTACGCACACTTCTAGCCACACAACCCTCCAAAGCAGCACAGAAGCAGCACCTTCAGAGGCTTATTCGAAACTACGCTGGTACAGAAGAACACCTCCTAGAAGAATTACAAAAGAAGCTCTGTGGCGATGCATACACTAGGGCTTCAATTCACACCAAAGAATACGCTGGCGCACCAAACACTGAACTCGACCGGCCCTTCAGCCTGGCTGAGCTGCACACAGCCCTAACGAAGTTGACAAGAAATACCAGCCCCAGAATAGACAGGATTGTCAACAAGCACCTACGCAACCTACCGCACCAGGCCACCACGGCTCTTCTCCATTATTACAACGACTGCTGGGATAAAGGAGAGCTACCTGCGGTATGGAAGCACTCGGAAATCACCATGATCCCTAAGCCTAACAAACCACTCGGCATCGAGAACCTACGCCCGATTTCTCTCACCTCGTGCGTGGGAAAGCTGTTCGAACACATGGTGCACGACCGCTTAACCCAGTGCCTGGAAGATAGTGGACACCTACCGGACACCATGTTTGGCTTCAGGCAGCATCTTTCGACGCACGACGTGCTCTTACTACTCAAAGAAGACCTCCTTGATCACCTCACCCATCAAAGTAAGTACTCCATACTCGGAGTTGACGTCAAGGCGGCCTTCGATAACGTCAGCGACGACGCGATCCTCAACAACCTCGAAGGCGTTGGCTGCGGCATTAGAACCTACACGTATGTCAGAAACTTCCTGACAGACCGTACAGCAACTGTGGGCATATGCAACATCCGCAGCAAAAGCTTGCAACTACCGAAAAAAGGAACGCCGCAGGGTTCGGTCATCTCACCGTTACTTTTCAATGTGGCTATGATCAATCTGCCAAAAATTCTCGACAAAATACCTGATTTACGGCACGCGATCTACGCTGATGACATCACGCTCTGGACCAGGGCTTCGAACACTGGGAGACAAGAGACGTGCCTACAAACCGCCGTAGATGCCATCGAACGGTATCTCAGAGACTGCGGTCTCTACTGTGCCCCCGAGAAATCCGAGCACCTCGTCCTCAAAGCGAGAACAAGAGGCAGACCCCCTCTATACGACGAGCCCGACCCTAGCATAACGCTGAAAGTGACCTTAATTCCAAAAGTCGAGACCCTGCGAGTGCTTGGAGTTCACATCTACAAGGATGGATCGGGAGCTGCCACCATACCGAGACTCCAACGAACACTATCACAACTCACGCACCTCGTCAAGAGGATCGCGAATCAACGAAACGGACTCAAAGAGCACGACACTCTACGTATAATGCAAGCTCTGTTCACCAGCCGCATTACGTACGGCACGCCGTACCTAAAGTTGAAAACCGCTGAAATTGAAAAACTTAATATCATGATAAGAAAGGCCACTAAAGTTGCCCTGGGACTTCCGCCAATGGCCTCTACCACACGTCTCCTAAAGATGGGCGTCCACAACACGTGGCAAGAGCTCACTGAAGCGCATAGGAATAGTCAGCTGGAGAGGCTCAAGCTGACGCCTACGGGGAGGTCGGTGCTCCGGTACCTCAACTACAGCGACACGTTCATCGCCGATGCAGAGCGGAAGAAGCGCATCCCGCTGTACATTAGAGAGTCGCTGTCCATCGCACCTATTCCACGCAACATGCATCCTACTTTCCACAAAAGTAGACGCGAGGCTAGAGCTAAAGCTATTCGACGAAAGTTCAAGCAAGACCCGGACGCCCGCTACACTGACGCAGCCAAGTATCCGCATAGAAACTCGTACGCTGTCAGCGTCGTCGATTCTCAAGGCCGAGAATTAGCGTCAGCCACGGTCAACGCACTCAATTCAGACGCTGCAGAAGAATCGGCAATCGCCATAGCAACCACAACATGTACAGACGCCGCGGTGATTTTCACCGACTCACAAGCCGCCTGCAGCAATTTTACTAAGGGCCGTATCTCAGCCAATGCCATCAATATTTTGAAACGGCGAAGCACTCCACTCCCATACACTTGTGTATTATGGGTGCCAGGACACGAGGGTCTGCAGGGAAATGAAGCGGCCCACGCCGCTGCCCGCGAGCAAGTCAGCCGGGCTGCCCCCTGCCCACAGGACATTCGATCCGTCGTTGAAGAGACGGAAGTTGTTCAAAACACCTACTCGTCGTTACTCCAGCATTACAGGCTGGAGCGACGAGTATACCCTCCACCACACCCAAAACTTACAAAAGAGGAAAGCGTAATACTGAGACGCCTGCAAAGCAGCACATACACACATGGGGCCCTAATGCACCGTCTCTACCCAACGAGATATAGCTCTATGTGTCCGCTTTGCAACGTACCGGACACCCTGGCGCACTTGCTTCTTGTATGCCAGTGTATTACCAGACGTAATCTGCAACAACACACGACTGATAACGAAGCAGGACGGACGAACGAAGACCTAACCGAAACGTGGGAGGCGAAGCTCGCCCTCGAGGACCTGGAAGAGCAACAACTCGTCGCCAGGGCCAAGAGGGCAGTAGAAGCCAGAGGGTTCCTGGACTAAGGAGCCCTCCCACCTCAGGGTGACATCGGGCATTGCTCGGAACACTGTTTCGAAATAAACGTTTACTTCTCTCTCTCTCTCTCTCTGCCCTAAAAAAAACTTGTGTCGCAAAAAATTATAGCGTGCAGATTGCAGCTTTGGTAACACTTACTACCAGTTAGGCCCTACAACACGATGCACTTCGCAAAACTGAAAATGTGGCAAAATGATCCATCTCTGGTCAGATGCCTCCAAAAGATTGGGAAGGAACCACCAAACGCATAGACAAGCCACACAAGAAAACGCATGTCACGGTAGAACGCATGGTACTCACATGAAAAATTTAAAGGTGATTGCGCTACATTCATAAGAGGCTCCCCGCTCAGATGTTTCGTGTTTAGTGGCAGGGTGTGCGATTGGCTATGGTTTAAAATTCTGGGCCAGCTATGATTCGTGTGCTGAAATGTTTTATTGGTCATATATCTCCACACAATCGAATGATTCTTCAACTTCTTTTGAACTAGTGCTAATATCTGTCAGCTGCCAACCTCGGCATGCCACGTCTCTAACTGGGCCATTCATGACGTCGGGGGAAAAAACTTAGAGGGCGCTTGAGCTTTGAGTTCTAGAGAGCATATTGTTATAGCGTACTTGAGACTGGTGGGCATTACCTAAAACCGTGATCAAAGAAGGCACCAGATATGTGTGAAACATATACCGTTTCAAACCATCCATAGGTGCTTACTGCAAGTTGAGTTGCGAGGTGCCCAGCAGCCACAAGTCGCTCTTTTGCAAACTGGTGAAGTACCCTTTAGGTGTGTCGAGAGCATAAGTCGGTAAAGAAATCGGAGCTCACTGAGGCTCACTGATCTAACGTATTATTATCTGAGGACTCACTCGGACTCCTCACGAATATAGTACTCAGCCGGACTTATTCAAGCTCAGATTCAAATCTCCACATCAGTCTCAGTAAGTCGACTCATGAGTCTGCGTTGGCACAAAATTAGCTTTTTTTTAAATTTTAGTCTCACGGCGCTTTACCATCACTATACCCTCACTTAAACAGTGCTCTGCAATACTTTTCTTTTTCTTCTTTTTTTATTTATTTAAGGTACCTTACAAGTCGCTAAGGCATTGTGCAAGGGGGTAGTACAAAACATTTTACAACATTTATATTGTAGAAAAGTATCAGTAATATATGAAAACAACATAAAAACTGTTACTCTAAAACATATAGTATATCCCTTTAAATGGTTTATTCGTAGTGTCAATACAGCTAGGTAAATGTTTTTTAGAAAATACGTTGCGCGCAAGAGAAACCTTTACAAGAACTTCCCCTGAAAAATTGCGAAATAGAGGCTTGGCGGCAGTTTTACCCTATACCACGTCTCGTAATAAAAAAAATGAGGTAGGTCATTCATAAGACGTCTGCCAAAAGGCTTCAGTACAAACTGAAGCCGATGTAACGCCTATAACAATGAATATGAGTATATCTGAGCCATGGAGAGCTGTACAGTAGCACAGTGCAATGTACGGGGAGCCCTAAACCACCCACCTTATCAGCGATTCACGTGGTACGGCGCCCTGTGCAATTATACATTTTTGCCGAACCATATTACATGCGTTAAGCGGAGTCCTCCCCTTAGGTACTTAACAAACACTTGACGTCGTCTTCTTTTCTCTTTATTTGTAGCACTGGCGTGGTATTTCGTTGTAACACCTGCTTGTCACGCAGGTGTGTTTCATTCCAACTCGAAACTGTTAATTTTTACTTTTTACATATTTTCGCCTATTTCAAAGTTTCACTGACGGACAACGCCATGGTTTGTCGATCAAACTAACAATGCCGGCGTGTACTTGCCCCTAGAAATTTCTGTAAATCAAACTCTATAAATCTATCACATTAAAATGAACACATAACTTACGTTGGTGGTGCAGTGTCCCCCAAAATATACACCACACGGCGCCCGTTCCACCATCAAACAAGCACCACTTTGTTGGGAAATGCATGCTGCTGGAACATTATGAGGGACATACTCTTATTCTTTCTTTAACCAACTCCAGAGACCAGTGCATGTTCTGCCCATTCGCTTCTCTGTGTTAGCGAAGCGCTGCATTCTCCCTACCATGAAACAATCCCAACCCACCCACATCTGTACAATACTGAATATAACAGCAAAACCAACCATGAAGAATGACATGCTTAGCATAGAGTGTGCAAGGGTGGTTAAATTTGGTCAAGCTACAATCCGATGTGATCCTTTCCTCACGCTACATGGGATTGTTAGAACACATCTATGCATTCTCTACACTTCACCACACGACGCAGAATAAAAACTCACCTAAGAATAAGGTTGGCTTCTTTCTTGACAGAGTGTGCCAGAGAAAAGAACCGTTCTCTGTGCATGCAATGATTTACCATGCAACGTTGCTCATTTATTCGCAATAAGTGATTGATGATTGATGTTTGGAGTTTAACGCATAAAAACCACCATATGATTATGAAAGACGCCGTAGTGGAGGGCTGCGGAAATTTTGACTACCTGGGGTTCTTTAACGTGCACGTAAATCTTCATTCGCAATAAGCAATTAGTCATGTTAGCGAAAAAACCGCTAACTTCACATATAGCGAGACTTTATTTCCTTGGTTTAATGAAGCCCTCAGAATAAAGACAAGTGGAAACAAGAAGTATTTCTTGCTCTTTTTTTTTCAATTTCTGAAAAGCTGCGACTTCACGCTTTCTGATTTTCCACCCCGAAACTCGCAAAAAGATACGGGTATAGTTAAACCGTTCTCGCAGTCACAACTCTCACGGACGTTTTAATTTACTTTCGTTCACGCATTTTTCCAGCGACATTTACACTCCTTGAGGGACCATCCTGAACTGTTTATTTTGTCTTTCTATTTTACGATGTCCCTATTTTGTATCTAATCAAAAAGTGCAGTCAGTGCTTTTTCTCGCAATTTTTCTTTACGTTTCATACATTTGCTGATTTTGCCTTGCCTTGACGAATGCGCACATGAAGTCCAGAATAGTCTTGCATTCCGCATTATATGTGCCCTGGGAGCCCCGTTTACAACAGCACCAGCCGACGTCATCGTAACCAGCGGTTTTCCCCGCTTACTTAACCGAAACTCAGTGGGTAACGTTGTGCTCATTTGTTTTCTCCTAGAAACCCACTCTTCCTATACATTAAGCAAGGTATATTCTCTGAAAGAATAATGCCAAGAAAAATCAGAAAGGTGTTTCAAGAAAGGTTGTATTTTGTTATTGCTTGGTCATGACTCTGCAAGCAAATCAATTTTGTTATTTGGTTTTATTTCTCACCTGGCGCCACACATGTAGCTCTCTGGGGTATACGTTACACGTGAAGAGTCAGGCTAACCAAATATATTTATGAAGTAGATTCACTGAAGATTTCTGTTACAACCTTCACGAAATAAAATACCACGATGATAGTTGTTTTAGGCTGTCTAAATATCCTTAGTTCTACGTTTTTTATTTTTTGTCAAGGTATACTGCTAAAAGAGATACGGGACGGCTTGTTCAATTACTCGCAGATTTGTTCAACGGTGACGATATTTAACATGTACAAGCTTGTGCTACATCTACAATATAAGCTAACATTCTGAGATAATGTGTTAGCGCCTAGAAAGGCATTTCAGTTACGCCTTTTTACAGCGGCGCTGCCTGGTTTGTAATAAAGCAGTGGGTGGTGACTGCTCAGAGCTCGACGAAGTTGTGCAAAGTGAAGTCAAAGCTTAACCTATTCATGTACGCTATAGCATAGTGTACATAATGTAGTAATATAGTATGTTATATGGTTGGGAAAGGGAAGTGCTGGTGGGAAGAAGTGTTGTGATAGGGAGAAGGAGGGAATACCACCAGCTCTGCTTTTTTTCTCAGTTTTCACTTCATTGGCGTGTAGCGGCGTCAATTTTTGTAAAATAATAGAGTGGAAAAATAGGACCTAATGCAGGCGTGATGGTACAATATTTCAGCTTTTCTTCACACACACAGAGAGAGAGAAAACATAAGGGGAAAGGCAGGGAGGTACACCAGGGCTGAGCCTCGGTAGGCTACCATGCACTGGGAAAGAGGAGAGGGGGAAGGAAAAGTATAGAGGAGAAGAAAAAACGTCACTGACTGGGCCGAGGCGTAACAGTTACCCATCACAAACGATGAAACAAACTGGTGTCTTTGAGAAAACGCAACAGTGATTTTGTTGCCTTTTTGAATTGGGATGGGCAGTGCCATGGTGCCAATACTTCCTCGACATTGAAATCACTTCTGTCAAGCTGATTTAAAACACGGCGCAGGTGAAGCCTCTCGTTTGTGTAGGCCGGGCAGTAACATAAGAGGTGTTCAATAGTCTCGTCGACGGCACAGTCGTTGCACTCCGCGCTATCGGCCACCCCAATTTTAAATGGGTAGGCATTGGTGAAGCTACACCAAGACGCAGACGGCACAACACTGTACCTTCTTCCCTGGAACGACAAGAGGGTAGCCGCAGTCGTAGAGATGGGTAGAGAGGATACAGTCGATGATGTGCGAACTGTGATGACGGCCACTTAGTGTCATGTTCTGCGCCAGCTTACTTAGGTATCTAGCTGCGTCAATCCTAGATAAAGGTACGGAAACGAGGTTTGTTAGTACGTGTGCATTTCTGGCTGCTTCATCAACGAGGTCGTTGCTGGAGATACCGCAGTGACTTGGTATCGACTGGAACACAACGTTGTACCTTGTTCGGTCCCACAATGTGGCATTTCTCTGATCTCCCACACCAGTTATTCGTACGACCCGCGACGAAGTGCCGATGAAAGACATTGTAGAGCCGCCTTGGAGTCACAGAATACTGCCCATCGATCAGCCGGTTGCCGCTTGATATAATTTAGGGCACCCATCAGGGCAACAAGTTCCAAACCAGTCGGCTTTTTTCATCCTTCATGAAATGCCCGTTACTTTGTTAGGCACTTGAAAAAATATTTACTTATCGTAACTTGACGCACTGATATAGTGCACATTTCACTTTCAGAGATTCGGCACATCGCACACTGTTTTCTAGATTGCAAGTGAGCCAGCTGTACTATGCATCTGTCAGCCTTCACACTAATCCTAGAATTAGCGTAGTATGGCAATCTTACGGTCTCTTCAGAACTTTAATGCACAGCGGTACTATACCACAGTCATTTGGCAAACTACCTCGTCTTACTTCCTGTTTCGTATTTTGTACAAACGTCTATGAAGACCACGCGCCACCAGTGACGAATATTTAAGTGAACGACTTGCCAAACAAATTGAAGTCGTAAGTTATGAGAGCAAATGAATATTGCGGTTGTAGCCAGCTCTGTTGTGAGCTGAGGCTCAGCTTGTGCAAATAGGTTTCTAAATTTACGTAAGTAAACACAAAACTGTAATTACAAAACACACGCAGTGTGATGTTCCCTATCTACTGTATTCTGTAGGCCTCCATTGTTGTCGCAGATGACGTTCCTAGCCCTTTTGGTTTTATCACACCATGTGGCTGATTGTTTTTATTCTATATCGTATCTTTCTAGGGGAAGGAAATTTCGAGCGCTCATCTTTGTTTTTCGCACAAATTTGAAAATCTGCCAATAATAAATCTAAAGAAGGTACAGGTGACAGTAATTGTACCATTTTATGTGTCTTGAACTGTGACAAACATGCATAGAAATTAGGATTAACAAAAATGTCTTTGCATTGAAACAGACTTGTTTTCATTGACGGTAATTTACCAACAAAACGAGCCATCTAAATTTCCGTCCCAAATATAGCAAGGGTCTTGTTCTGGCAGACATGATGCTATACAAGAAGTTATTGCTAAGCTGGTAAAGGGGCACAGACTACGTGGCGTTTGCTAAAAAAGGGCTTTTCTATAAATAAAGAAATTCTGGTGAAGCACTCAATAGTGGTACGACAATTGAATAAGCACTGAAGCTGCTCTTCTTTCCCTTCTGCTCACTCTCCCTTTCTTTTTCCACTTCCTATAGTACGGTATGTATGGCTATGCTTGCCCTCTGTCTTTTCCTCTCTTCCGTGTCTGTTTCTATCTCTTTATGTCTCAATCTTATTCTTTCACTGTATATATATCACTTGGCCTCTATCTTCGCCTTCTTCATTTGTGTGTAATTCGCTCTCTTTCACTCTATATCGTCGTTCTCTCAATCATATGAGTCATTGCACCCACGCCGGACAAAGCAGGGAGCGTGCTCGAGGAGCGAAGCAGAAAATTGAAATGTGGACGAGGACCACACACAGGTTCATGACGTTGACAGCTTATGGTGTCAGCCCACGGCATAACTAAACACTTGAAAAATCCGCTGCAATAGCAGGGTTGCGTATCCATATAACTGTTAAGAGACTTCGTCATTATTGAAAAAAATATTCGGGTCACACACGGAAATTTCTTAAACCTTCCTCAGCGGGTTGCGTAACTTGCACTGTCTCGCCGAATCTTAAAATAGCTTTCCTATCGATCGAACTGGTTGCACATCTGTTTATGAAGGAAGAGCCCAACTGTCTGTCGAGATTGCCGCAATCCAATCGGCATCCGCCGTGCCAGATTAATGACAGCGCGCCACTGCGTAGGCTCCCAAACAAAGAAGAGACAGTCAGTTGTGTAACAAAAATGATGAAGGGTTGGTAAAGCCGAGTGATCTTAGAAGGTGCGGACTCTGTGAATTGAGCCACGGTTTCTTTTAAAGACGATAGTCTTTCTTGGGGACCTTCGACACAAAAATTTTGATCTGTTTGTCTGTTTCTTTGTCTGTCTGTACATTTGTCTGTTTGTCCTCTTTTAACGGCACCGGGTACTTGAAACGGCCGACCCCATCCGCAGCACCCACCAATGTTGCTCAAGGTTTAGCGTTCATACTTGTGCAATTGTCAATTAAAAAGCAATTATTGCGCATGTCTGGGGCACCCTAACAACACGTATATAATTTGCATGTGCGTATTTTACTAGAAAAGGCATGCATAAGTAATTTTAAGGATCATAGCGCTTATCACGCTGCGCTGACCTTGCAACGCTTGCTTGAAAAGTCAAGTGTTTCTATCGCTTTGCTAAGAAGAGATGGTGGTGAGAGCTACCCGTCGCCTTGCGTTCTACACCTTATCACCTCTGAGATGGGTGCGCACACCCGTCTCAGAGTTCCGCGCTACGTTTTCCAAGAAAACTGCCAGATGGCGCTCATGTCTCACGTGTGACGTGACTTGATGCGCTCGTTCGCCTCGACTGCACGCTCGAGACACACTGACGCAGCGTCTCCAGAATACCATTAACCGATTTTCTTGCGCAGAACATGAAATAAATATTTTGTTTCCTCTCTCCACACGCAAGACTATCGTCTTTCGACTAAATTTGCCGATCAACATGCAGATACAGGCCATTTATTTTGCTTCTCTTTTGTCTCTCTCCAGCCAACATACGGAATTGCTGGTTCAGGACATAGAGTTTCCAAAAATTAACTAGAGGGGACTCTGGCGCGGCGATCGTTCAACGACCGGGGGAATCAAGGGGAGTACGTGGATTTATCTAGTCTTCCTACTTGCGGGCGGCGAATCGCACTTGTGGCTTCGTTTACTGCTGTATTTCAGTTTTGTTTCAAAGGAAAGAACGAACCCCTTTGAACTTCGTTACCTTATTTGAAATGGTAAGCCTGAAAGATTATAGTTGAAAACCGATGAAAATTGGCTGTTTTTTTTTTGTTTCGTGACAAACAAGCTCGAAGCCACGCGAACACAAACAAAGCCAGGAGTACGAAGATTAGAGAAATCTATGTACTAACCACCATTCCCATCCCCGCTGAAGCGCCGTGCGTTGCAGCTCCCATATACAGAAGCACCAGGATTCCCTCTAGTGTATATTTAGGAAACTATGATTGAGGAGAAGTGCATTGCTTTTCAAAAACACTGGTTTTTTTATCTGGCATCGTGACGCATGTTTCATTGTTTTTCTTTTGCCCTTCTTGACTTCAGTCTAAAAGAGACTTTGCCATTCAGGACCGGCCGGCAAAAGGTCATATGTCCTGTTCTAACGTCTATTTTCACTTTCCGAACAACATCCTTCTCGCAATGTTTTTCAGCGATGACAAAGACTGTCTCAGAGTTGATGTTTTTTCATTCGGTTGAATAGAAAACGTAGTGCTCAAAAAGTTGGCATTCAAGTAGGCTTATTTCAGTTATCCTTTCTGAGACCACGGCGTTTCAAGCACAGTTTTCGATATGCATCCATTTACGCTCGTTCTGTCTGTATTTCGATGTGCAGTCGCCGGCAACCTGAACACGAACGCTCCGCAGCGTGTCCTGAAACAGTTCTATTGACGGCACGTAGCCTTAGGTTATGTTGCCGAGTTGTTACCTATGTATGCCGACATACTATTCAAGCATACCGTGGTATTGTCACGGCAACACGCCCAGCGCCACGCGACTGGCATCACTCAGAATAGCCCTGGTCGTGTGTCAGAGCGTTCCTGTTCAGCCTATACTACCTTGGCTTTTCTAATACGGTAGGTGTCCCGACCAACCATACGAGTTTTGTGATGAACAACACAAAGCAGGGCTTGGTCAAGCTACTCAAACAGGCAGTAATATTCATGGTATAATTGTCTTGCTCGGTTAATCTTGATTCGGTGTTCTTATTCTGAATTTTTATCCCAGATACTATTATTATTTTTGTTATTTCAGCACCATCCTAAACGCAATAGTGTTGCCAAATAATTTTCAACAAAAATAAATAGCCAGCCAGCGTAAAATACACATCAAAATCACAGCAAAAGCTGAAATAGCTTCCCTTCCAGACCCTGTTGTAAACTTTCTTGGTGTAACTAATACGTGTAGACATAAGAGATACCCAATACATCATAAATCACCATAACTTTAAGGAAAATACAAGCACCCACTTCTCCACTGCACATTATTCTGCGGATTATTGAGGTACCTGCTTCACATGCGGAAGGCATTACTCGCGATGCGTGCTGTAGCTCATGACGGGGAAGAATTATGGTTTAGCATTTATAGGTGGGAGGAAAATAGCAATGACCCACTTTTTGTGCTATTCGCATTGTGTGACAACTGTTTCTTATTTTACTCTTCTAAAATGCTATATTATAAATTTTGACCCAGTACTTGCCCGTCGTGACACCTGTATGGTGTGTCCTAAAGAAAGAGTTTTACGAACTACCACGGGGCTCTTTGAATTCTCGACAGATCCATTTCTAGAACATTTCCAAATCACATTTACTGTTATTTCTCTGAATAGCGTGGCGGTTACGCACACTAGCATTGGCGGCGGCGTATAGAGAGAGATAAAGATGCAAGGAAAGGCAGGAAGGTTAACCAGACGCACATCCGGTTTGCTACCCTGCACTGGGGAAGGGATAAAGGGGAGAAAAGAGGTTGCAGAAAGATGAGAAGGTACACACAATCACAAGCACACTCGGGGAGCACACACAGTCTACAGGCGGTCGCTCAGGTTTGTTGACATTAGGTAAAGTAGAAGTGCTTTAGTTGCTTTCTGCGCAACTGAGGCAGATGCCCAAGGTCCTAGTATCTTCTGCACACAAAATGGTCCGGGGTCAAGTTGATTCAAAACCATCCGGAGCTGGCATCGTTGTGTGTCGTAGCAAGCGCAGCTGCACAGGACGTGTTCGATGGTCTCTTCAGCTCCGCAGTAGTCGCATGTAGGAGTGTCTGCCATACCAATGCGAAAGGAGTACACCTTTGTAAATGCAACACCCAACCAAAGGCGGCATAACAGTGTCGCATCGGAGCGGGAAAGTTGCGATGGTAGCTTTAGCTTGAGCGAAGGATCCAGTTCATAAAATTGACACCTTTGGAAGCTGGTAAACGACCAGAACGTGCGTGTGAGATCTCGAGCCAGCAGGTAAAGTTGTCTTGCTGCATCATTCCTTGATAGAGGAATCGGGACTACACGGATTTCTTCATGGGCTGAGCGGGCTGCATCATCGGCTAATTGATTTTCGGTAATACCGATATGTCCAGGCAGCCATTGATATATAATATCATGCCCTCATGCTAGAGCTTCAAGATGGCAATGTCTTATTTCTTGTACCAATTGGTCATGACTCCTCCTACGCATGGCAGACTGCAAACTCTGAAGCGCTGCTTTCGAATCACAGAATATGACCCATTTTCCTGGACGTTCTTGAACGAGATATTGTAAAGCAGCCCTTATAGCAGCAAGCTCTGATGCCGTAGATGTAGTCATATGCGACAACTTAAACTTGATTGGCGGCGGCGTATAGGCGCCTGAATAAGCTATTGTGGTGATCTCAATACAGCTTTATTATAGCTAATAAGGGCCTCGACCACAAAACTGTCACCAGAGTCATGGCTGAGAGCACGAATTGGCTGCTCATTAATGGCTAGGTAGGTGGTGTGTGGAAGCACCAGCAGTGGTATACGTCTAGGTAGGCTCCATTGCCTGGTACTGAACTGAAAAGCGATGTCGAATATCACCTGCTGCTGACGATGATAGTCAGTAAGAGTAGCCGACGTGCTTAGCACTTTTTGTTAGGTATATCTCATGAGAGCGTTTGCGGGTGGCGGCGGCGGCCATAAACTACCCAATAAGATTGAGAGCGGGGTTAGTTGGCGATGGTTCATTATTCCGCAAGGTTAAGTAGCGCGCTTTTTGAAATTAACAACTGGGACACAAATTAACGTCACCTATATAGCCCTTTGCCTTCGTTATGATGTAACGACATCTATTGCTGTAGAAAGTCATGTGATTTCTTAACATTTTCAAGAAGTGAATGAAAATGCAGAATACTTTTTTTTTGTTCTCACTGAATTGAATTGATGCTTGGTGAACGTTGGTGAACTGCATGTCACAAGCAAGGTTTGTGACCTATATGTGACGACGTCACGTGATGTGACTTCCCAAATATTTGTGACCTATTGCGTGTGATGACGTCATAGTATGACGTCGTCATAAGTTAGGCAGGGATTTGGTAGTACTCGTATCAATTTCGTCAACGCCTTTTCTTCGCGAGTGGTGCACCTTAATAATTTAGCAAGAAACGATTTGCCAAAATTTCATGTGCGCTCTTACTTTTCACTGTCGTGTAGCCGAGGTAGGCTGTTTTCCTCCGCATCAGGCGTCTTACTCGTAAATAAATAAGACACCGAAGGACAGTTTGACGGCATGTTTTCTTTTTCCAGCCGTGATGCAGTCGGGTGGTTTGGCTGCAGCCGCGTGAACAACCTAAATTAGGGACAAAGACTTCTACGTGAAGGGCACGCAGGCAGCCGTAAAAGCAAGCCGTAATTTGTCGTGTCTACGTGTTACAGGGCACAAAAAAGGACGAAGTGCCCACAGGCTTCTGTATCTTTGCCACGTTCTTTTCATTTGTTTTTCCAAGTAATTCACGTGTTACGACTAGAAAACAAGAGCAGTAGTACCTGCGGGAGCGACGGTGGTCCGGTCAGTAAATGGCACAGTCAGCTTCACTTCCTTTCACTCGTATTTTATTCAGCAGCCCCAACATTGCCTTTTTACGTTGCTAAAGTTTGTCTCTTTTGGTGTATTTTACTGTCACGCGAATACTCGCAACCGCCTAAAACTGCACACTTTGTGGTACTTTACATTACTAGCCTTGCACTATTCAGCGAAACTACAACAAAACCAGAAAGTAGAAAAAAGTGCTGTGCTTATTCCTCAATAAGAGGTATTTGATATCGGGTTTGTTACTGCTCTCTCATGCTTTGCATAAACCTGCAACACTTATCTCGAATAAGCAGGAAACGAACGTTTCCTACACAGGAACGCACTCAAAGTGAACGCAATCATCGGTAACACGTAGAACTCCTTTAAGACTCACGCCTCCCAGATGCTGCGAGAATGGATGCTGAATAGCAAGTCAAACAAATTTAACAGCAGATTAGAACCAATGGTGTTATTTTCAGAAATATATATTTCTTCAAAATTACGTAGTGAGTACAACTTTACTTAATTCGTTTTCTGTACAGTTATCGTAGGGTCACTGAACATTTTTGCAAATATATCAACCAGGAAAAGCACACACGGCTCTTGATGCACTCGCCTAGAACTTCGTCGTCTCATTCGATATATTGGTTATGTATTGCATTACGGCATATAGGATGAGTACGCAAATTTCGATTACCTTAGTTTCTTTTTACGTGCACCTAAATAGACAGGCCTCTGGTGTTTTGCCTAGAACTTTCTAGTTTAACAAAACAAACATGCTGAGCGAACTTTCTTTGTAATGCAGACTTTTAGACAAGCATCTGCACTTGGAGACTTTCACAATAATTTTGTTTAAAAAAGCATACGACTTCTTTTTGGTATATACGATAATTGTCGCATGTTGTACCTGACAATCTATTTTTAGGTCAGTATTCAGATGTAGTCACGTCGATCGTGTCTATCAAAAAAGTACACACATTTGAACGTGTATTTGTTTTGATTATGTTTTTAAGAACGTTGACTAACCCCCAGCCAAACTAACTCATAAATGGGACAACTTTTGAATATGAATGAATTTTATATACGTCGATCACGCAAACTTGAAATATTCGAATAAAATTAAAGAAACAGAACAGTGTCTTTATATCTCGGAGAATGTGGTGTGCATCACGCTACACTGAGATTATCGGGTGTACTCTTCGCATGTCGAATTGTACTTTCCAACCTGTAGAGCAGGCTGAACTCCGAATCACTCGTGAAACTGTCCCAACTATAGTCGCTCACACTGCGTTTCCCAGAACAGCCAAGTGATGCCTCTCCAGACGCGAGCAGTATGATGACGCTTTCGCGTGTTCTTCATCGATTCACGTGCTCCGAACTCGCCGAGTTGAGGTGAGGATCCAGCAGCATCAAAATGAGAACTAATTTGCATAGTTCCCACGGCGCTAATGCGAGCATTTCAGCGTGCGTCTTGTAAAACAACGATCAGCGGGACACGTGGATAATATCGAAACTTCGCTATATTGTGAAACACGTGTTGCGAAAATTACATTTACTGTGAATGATGCTCAATAAGTGAGGCTTAAGCGCCACTCCAAGGTAACCAGTATAGTGCTGCTTAGGTGTAGCTATCGTAGTATGCATTCCTCGCCCGCTACGCGCATTACGCCACAGCTTTCGGGCTCATTATATGCCGTGAATTTTTCGAGGGAGCTTGTCTACGAATGCAGCGATATTTTTTTCTGTTAAACAGTCTTGTGCACTTTGGTGCTCCTTGCGATGAACGCTTTTAAGGAACAATGCACGGACATGATATTTAGTTTCGGGGTTGAGCCCCCGTATTCAGAAACACTCCTTGACTTGAACTTGAGTTCCCACCGTCTCAAGGTATACATAGCGTCTGAAATGCGTTTGAGTTGTATTGACACATCCTAAAGGCAGCGCGGTTGATAAACGCCTGTGCTGTATTGAAGGAGGTTGTAAGGCATGTTCGAGTCAAGAAGCGGTTCTGAATATGCGGATAAATTCAAGTCAAAGAGTGTTTCTGAATACGAAACACGAGGGTTCAACCCCGAATCAAATTATCACGTCTAGTATGACTGGTCGTGAGTCACAATATCGGAGCGACAGTCTGGTTCACTTTGATACAGTTCATTCAAAGTCCGGCCTGTTTTCAGTCCACCATTCGCCTACTGGTTGTTGATATTCTAAGCTAGAATTTCTGAAGACATCTATTAGCCACAAATAGGGCGCTAAAATTCGGTGGACTGAGTTACAAGGAGTTGCGCGTACGCTCTCCAACTCTAAAAAGACTGTCGTTAGCCTTCATGCACGAGCGCGCAATGACTTTCTTTGAAGCTGAATCTTCTTATGAAGTACGATATTTCACTTGAGTAATTTTTTATTCTTTCCTTAAAAAGAAAAAAAAATCGGTCATGCGCTCAATATATTTCTCTTAGTGGCATCTTTGTCAATGTTCGCAATAGCTTCCAAGTTATTGTCACGGAGCAATGCGTATTTGATAGCCGCGTGCTGTTTTAATCCAATAAGCCACCATTAAAAACGCGAAGAGCTTGAAACTGATTTCACACAACAGAAAGAACATATTTGTTGGGAAGATCCACGTGGTACAATTACCTGTACATGGGCTGTGCCTTTTCACTTATGTGGTTAGCTTTAAATGTCCTTTTGAACTTACCAAACACGACACTGGTAAGACCATGCTGACACTTCTTTTGTTTTTATCATGTTGCAAATGAAGAGGACGTTTGAAACGGTATTACTGCAGCAGTGCACTTTAGTGCTTATCGGTACGGCAGACATAGCCATTAATGAGTATAAATGTCACGGCCACGGACACGCTAGAACAACCCCAACTAAGCCTTCTTACACTATGTTTTCCTCCCGAGGTTGTCCCGATGACACTCCGTTCATACTACGTTCCTAGGTTCCAACGGTGATTTCTGTTTAGGCGGACGCCTTAATATTCATAATAATAATAATAATAATAATAATAATAATAATAATAATAATAATAATAATAATAATAATAATAATAATAAAAATAATAGTAATAATATCTGGCGTATTACGTCCCATAGCGAAGATAAGATTACAAGGGCCACCGTCTAATTGCGATTATCAAGCGTTCTTTAACGTGCACTTACATCACACAGTACGCGGGCCTCTACCATTTCACCTCCATAGAAATGCGACCGCCGTAGCCAGGATCGAACTCGCGACCATCGGTTCAACAACCGAGCACCATACATCCGCTACGCACCTGGACGGGTTAGACAAAGCCTCGTAGAAGACATTGGCCGCATGGGAAAGCCCACTCTGTCAGTTTCATACTTAGCCGACTTCTCGCTCACGAGAAACACCTGCAAGCCATTAGGTAAGCTGTTCAGTGGGGAGTTCCTCGATATATTGCCAGTCTTGAGATTACGGTCATCGTTCTTGCATGGTTCGGCTGCTTCTCTGTGTCTGCGTACGGATGTGCGTAGGCATTTTAGCTGCATCTCCCCTGCGGGTCGAGTTTGATCTCACTCTTGCCGCAGTGCTTAGTAAATCTGCACTGGTTTCCTTAAGGTTTTGTCTTTAATTTGTCTTGCCTGAAAGTTGTGCCAGACAACACAGCTGCGTCAGTATGGAGAAACAAGGTTCCAAACGCTAAAAATGCGGCCTTAGGTGCGAAGTTAATTGATATCGTGAGCCCCACTATAGTTTAATTTTTGGAATTCTGAGACTGCTTTTGTCTCCTCTACCAATTTTAGCTCCTTTTACTTTCGGGTTATGTGACTTTAGCAAACGTATCACCTGAACCTAGGCGCGAATATTGAAGACCTAAGTGCTATAGGGTTGGACGCTCTTTGCAAATTTTGCGTAGCCCTGTGACATATTTCATGTTATCTTTATTTTTTACTTTCGCAATAATTATTTTATTCTCTAAGAGAAAAAGGGGGCAGCCAGGGCCGCCGTAAAAGTTCTAGCATTTCCTATTCACCGTTCAAATAAAGGAGAGCCGATGACGTCACCAGTAAAACGTACTGCATCAAATATAACAAAAATCGATGATGACAACCGCTACGTCGGTGCTATAGCTTGCGAAGACAACCCCAAGAATCAGAATCCCTACATGGAGCGGCACAAATCCGGGTAGTGAAAGTGGTGTGCGTTGCATTACGTCTATATAATAGCATTACGAAGATGCAGGCAAGCCATGCTTCCCTGCGCAGAAGTATCCTACCTGAAAGTATTAGGACAGGAACCCCCAAATCCTATAGTGATGACGCTCATTGCTCAAGAAGGTTATCTTGCGGTCATGGACCTCTTTGGAAAGTTTCTTGCGTCTTCTCAGCCAGCTAAGAATTTGCGCTCTCTCCTTCTATCTCTTTCTTTGTTGCAGTTTGACGGCTCTTTTTTTTTCATAAAGACACTCCTAAACAAAGCACAATAACCAATGAGTGGAGGGCGGATAAGGTGAGGAGAAAGTAAGCCGTAGAACTTGGTGGAGATATATATGCGCCAGAAAAGTTGAAACGCAGACCCTCAAACACAACGACAAAAAAGAACGTCTCTCTACAAAGTAACAGGAATGCAGGAAGAGCCCCAAAGGAATGGGAGCGAAGACAGCGTGCCTCTCCCGAGATGGAAGTGCACCGCGACCGTAGATCCCCAGATATGAGCGACGGAGCGGAAAATGGCGGAACGGCCAGGATCACCCATCATCCGCCGTTTCGCGCACGTTGTCTTGCTACTATACGTCTTTCACTACTGATGTTTGCGTCTTTCCTTCCCATTTCTTAGACTCCTCGCTGTTGTTCTCAATTGTAGTACCATACATGTATTCTCATGCTCAGCATTTAGCTCGGACCATCACGCGGCACCTAAGCAAGATGCTTCCTGTCTTGGACACCTAGCCTTGCACCTTGGAGTCATAGCACCATGCAAATGTGCGCGCACTCGTTGTAGCAATGTGTTGTAGGCATTTATGTGTTGATTCCTCGAGCTGTATGTATGTAAATGATTAAAGTGCAGCAGGGTTTGTTGAAAGGCCTGCTTGGTGCATGTTAGTTTAGAAGAATAAAATAGCAGTAGGGCCGAACACGAAGGCATACGGCACTCGTGTTTTCCTTCGATGCAAAGAAGCAGTAAAATGGTACTGTATTAAAGAGCAATTTTACAGTCGTACAATGTTACCGCAGCTAACACGCGACCATTGGGTTCAAGCTCCAAATGCAGTGGTCCGAGAAAATAAGCTAAGCAAAAGTGCTATGAGTTTTTGATAAGACAAGACTTTAGCCATGAAGTGCATTGCTTTCTTTGGTGTGAAATGACCAATGTCACTTTTTCGAAGCTCTTTTTTACCAAACACTAAAATATGTCTGCATATTGTTGTTGCTGTTTTTTTCACAGGAACAATGAGCAGGGCAGAATCCTTCACAATTATTTGGTGTATAAATAACATCTCACGACAGTAATTAAAATTCATGTCACTCGCTGTGAAACAGGAAACTAAATGTATGTCAGTGTCTCTTGTGCATTATGTCACCAAATCTCGACATACCAACCACAGCTTTGAAAACAAAATGCTGTAACTAGATTTTTCATCTTTAAAGCAGGATAGCTATAACTACACGCATACATTCGCAGTCTGCGCCACTGCCAACCTTCGCTCACAATCAATCTCATTGCATATTTAACAATCTCTCGAACAATCTTCTGAACACAATGCAGTGCTTGATAACTTAGGTTGTCAGAATGCAGAAATAATGAAAGGCAATGTGCGTATGAGGGTGGCTCAGCTTCGCGGTCTTTGATCATTGTGGTGCTCCAACATCCTGAAAATACCTAAATAAAGAAGAACGTAGTCGACCGGACCTTCTCCGAGTGTTTCTCGTAAATTTTAATCAGCTAATCTGCTAAGTAAGGATACAAGCAAGGTTTCTTTTCTCATTATTTTCTCTCTACTTAACTTGAAACTGGCTTCGCATAAATATAATGAAAGATAACGATACTTGAACTACACATCGAGCTATACTGTCGCGCGGTCCTACGAAAGGCGTAAAGAGCTCCACTTTAAAAAAGCTTTGCTTAAATTAGGAGTTCATGTAGGGCCTCTTAATTTAGGAAATCATAGTTCACCAATTAATGTGCACTTAACTTTAGTAAAAAAAGTTCATTAAAAAAATACTACCACTTCCACATGTAAGTTCGTGGATCTTGAAAAAGTCTCAAATTCGGATATTATTTCCCATAGTCATTTAGGTAAGAGGCATATGACAGGAACCACTAATAAAAATGTTTATCGGTGGTGGCTACAAGGTAATACATCACTGCCTGGCAAAATTTTTTAATAATGTAATAAAACGGTGAAACTTGTGACAATGTTTGTACAACAAAGACTTGCTGAAATAAAGAAAACTCATGTCTGATATTTACCAAAAACGACTTGTGCACGCAAATTAAGTTTTTTTTTCGAAAAGTAGTACAGCAGTTCAGAGTTTTTACATTCTTTTACAAATATGCGTTCCATTAGGCTAAGATAGGAGCTTTCTGATTTCTTCTTTTTGCTTTTAAAGAGCCTTACAAGATATTTACGGTGTTTTTCAGCATTTATACCCCGCATGGCGCCCTCCTTAAAATGGCAAAAAAAAAACAAAGGCAAAGACAAATACGTTCAAAATCAAGTCGCTCTCTTGCTTCTCACTAAGCTAACAAAAGCACACGTAAAAAAACTAATTTTCCCACAGCCGTCATGCTGCCGATAGAAGCTTCAGACTTACTTTAACCATCATCACTATTCAATTTCCGCGTCGACGCAAAGTACGTCCTCAAACTGTCTTCTATTTTTTCTGTTCCTTCGCTGTGATTTGACATGTTTGCACTGCCTCGCCAACTTCTGGTGTGAATTCACACACTCTGGCGTTTCTCAGAAATCGATTATATCCGCTTCACCGCAAACCATTGATAACTCAAACAAGCCTGATGACCAAGTGCTTGCGATCCCAGATAGCCACGTCTTTTGCTCTTTTAAGCTGACCTAGTGGTAAAACTTAGCTCTACCTTTGCGCGTAGCGTGTTTGCGCTAGAGGCGATGAGGTATACGCCAAGTTCGCTTTGTGATGTGCGGCGTGCTCTCCGACCCGATTTCTATCCTAGCTGCCGAACTTCCTCGCCTCAGGCTAGATTCTACGCGTCAGTTGGTCAAGAGAAGCGTATTTGTATTTTGTAAGAAGTCATCGCGCTAAGTTCTGTTGGGCTCGCTTGTTCAATTCCTACTTACTAGCATTTCTTTGTGGTATCATTTATTATGATAGTTAAGTTATGGGTGTGTTCATCAGCAGTGTGGTTGACTGGTACAGTTGAATGTACGCTTGTTTAATAGCGGACACATGCATAATAAATTATGAGACAAACGGAACAATTGGACAAAGTCTTTCTGGTTGCTTAACTTATCCCAAACCTGAATCCGCCTATCAAGCTTTCAACTTGGGTGTTGGCCTCTTGAAACAAACTCTAGTTGAATAGAAATATGACTGGAGTTGGGAATGCAAGAATAGGAGGTGTCGCTTGTGCTTTGATGAAGTATTGCAAATTCGGTGGAGCAAAAATAACTGGACGCAACCCTAATGATTGACTTTTCATGTCTCACTCACGCACTCACACTCGTTTGTCCTGATGCACTTTTAGATGCGAATGCATTTTTAGTCGGGCTATGTCAGTCATCCGGTGGCGGCGTCCGCGGCGGAGGCCGCGCGCCGGCAGGTGTTATCTTTTCGCTCTCACTCGCCGCCCCATATCAACAGCTGTGGGTGTGCGCGCTTATCCTCGCCCCTAGCAAGTGGAGCATGTGGTGGAAGAGAGTGTAGGAGAGGATAGCTGGGTGCTTACCGGCTCCTTCTCTCACCGTCCGCTCTTCCTCCTCCCTGCGCCCCACTCTCCCGTCCACTCGCGCCTCACTGTCGACCGTTCCCTGGCTGGGTGCCTCTCAAGAACATCTGAAGATGTGTGCTCAAGACGCCGCTGTGAAACGCCAACGCAGACCCGAGAACGCTGGTGCTCTACTCTCCCTGCCGCTTCCTCCTCACTCTCGACCGCTGGCTGGCTGGGCCCCTCTCAAGGCAATGTCAAGGCAATAATGCGTTCTCAAGTCAATAATGCGTTCGCACTTCCTCACGATTACCTTCGGGGAAGTGGGGGAATTTTTCTTTTTTTGATTAACTTCGTGTTTTGACCTGCTTCCAAAGCGGAACCCCAGGCGTCGTGTGATATATCGCTTAGTTGAGATGTGCTTCGCCAGGCGCCACTGCGATCCCAGCTGCTTCAAATCCCCCGAATTTTAAGCTGCTCTAGGGAGCCTTGATAGGCGCGCCACACTTCCTAAGCTGCTCATGAAAGATGCTGTCTGAACGTTGTCTGCAGAAATGCTCTCTGCGAATCTCGTTCCCCGACGCCATCATATGACTGCAGAGAGAATGTAACGAGAGAGGCCTCAGCATCTGACTGAGCCCCTTACACAGGCAAGAACGTGCTAGCACGTCAGCGCCTACTGACAGTGCTTGGGCCAGCTCTTGCGCATGCACAGTAAGGGTGGTTACGCACGTTGAATCGAGCTTCGCCATAAGCTACATTACATTTAAATGAGGCAGGAAAAAACACATGCCACTATCTACACTTAGACACAAGCCAACATTTTCTCACAAGTCTATAGAAAGAAATTAGCACATTTTTTGAACGCGGACACATCTGACCAAATGAGCACTGCTCTCGGCAATCTATATGGACACACAAGCGTAGTACTCTTCATACATTTAGCAACATTGCGTTCGACAAAAAATTTGGAAGGTCGTAATTTTATGGCAAGCGCAGCGAGCTGACAGCTGTAGTGAATACGAGCGTAACCTAATTAAAAGACCGTTCATTAACTCTTCCGTTCCGAGGCATTGACGGTGCAACGTGGGTGGCTCTAGTGCTCACGCCAGCTAAAAGCAACGAGTTGCTGTCCTGCCGCTCTACGTATTGTGCGTTAGGCTGTCAACAAACGCGTCGAATCCCGTGCGTCTAATTTGAGAACCATGAAGTGACACACGCCAACGTTGGAAACACGCGAACAAATTGCGACGCGAGAGTGTTTGCGAAACTCTTGTCGCATGAGCTGCAATGACAATTAGTAAACAAGCTTTGATTACAGTCGTGTAGTGGACATGTTGGCCCTTGACTATGAATGTTCTGCTTGACATGATTGCAGACTTGTGAAGAGAGAAACTGAAGCTCACTAGGCACTGTTTGCATAATGATATTTGAAACGCACTCTTTTGATAGCAAAGCAGAAAGCGCTGCATCATCTTGGCACCGTGGCACTTGTATACTTTCTGCAACGCATCCTACGATCTCTATGACATTGGTTGCTTTTTATAAATTTCGAAGTGAAAGAAGTTTCAAGCGCGGATAGTACTCAGCATTTCGTTTCCACGGTGTTTAATGAAATAAGCCTTGCCGTTTGTTTTCCCGAAGTATCTCGCATAACATCATGTCATATGAATATGATGCTTAACAGCCCACCCTAAGGTCACGGGATTGAATTCCAGCTGCGGCAGCTGCATCTCGATGGAGCCGAACGTACACTCTCGAGGCAACTTTACCTTTTCTTGCGCTGTAGGGACGCAGTTCTGATTGATTCATTGATATGTGAGGCTTGACGTCTTTAAACCACTATATGATGATGAAAGACGCCGAAGCGGAGGACTCCGGAAATTTTAACCGCCTGGGCAGCTTTAACGTGCACGCAAATCTAAGCACACGGTCCTACAGCATTTTCAGGAGCGCCAGTTCAAATACAAATGACAGAGTTATTTACATGCAAAGTAGCTTATAGCGGATATCAATCTGGTGGGAGGCGTGACCCCCCTTACTGGGCATATAGTAAATATCATATAGTAATTAGAGTGATATTGCTATGCAAATGCTTCCTAGCGATTGTTTACTACTTCAACGACTTTAACAATGAAATTTTTGCATCCATGTGCTCTGCCGTTCAGATACGTCAGTGAAGTGACGTTCATGCGTTCTCATCTGCAAAAGTAACTTGAATCAATGAGGACTTTGCCATGACGATTTTTTCGCCCTGCCGCGGTAGACTAGTGGCTAAGGTACTAGGCTGCTGACACGTAGGTCGCTGGATCGAATCACGGCTGCAGCGGCTGCATATTCGATGGAGGCCAAAATGCTGTATTCCCGTAGGCTCAGATTTGGGAGCACGTTAAAGAACCCCAGGTGGACGAAATTTCTGAATTCCTCCCATGCGGCGTCTTTCATAATCGTATGGTAGTTTCGGGACGTTAAACTCCCCCACATCATCATTAAAACGCTTTCTTCGGTGTACAATGAGATATCCTTCTAAGTGACTTGAGATTTGAGCATACGTACAAAAATAAAAAGAAAACCTCACAAACAATCGATATTATGAACATTGTGAGGGTAGTACAAAACACATGTGCGGTTTGGTGGGCGTCAGCAACGTGCCTCATGTGGCAGTTGCATCTCACTTGTCCATACTCTCATTCAATATAGTCACACGTGTTTCGTTTTAGGAGCGAAGCTCCTTACGCCATGGGCTATGCATCGTGTGTTTGTAGTAGTAGCAAGCTCTAGTTTAGTCCTTAGAATTTTGGCTGGATGGCGGTACTTGTACATGATGAATATATGATGAAGAGATGCGAGATGGCGGTACTTGGAGTGTTCACTAGATGGACGGATGGACGGATGGATAGATGAACAGTAGACAGATGAGTGGACAGACAGACAGACAGACAGACAGACAGACAGACAGACAGACAGACAGACAGACAGACAGACAGACAGACAGACAGACAGACGTACGGACGGATAGATGCACGGATAGACGCACGGATGCTTCATCCCACTCATCATCATTCACTCGGTGGATATGCTGTACTTTATTTTTGTTTTTGTTTTTCTTTGGCACCATTTATTGCTGCATAAACTATGCCTGCCTTGCATCATCTGCCTTAAGTCGTGCGTTGAGCGTGCTATGTCGTCAAGCTGCCGGTACTATCAGCGACTTTTGTTTCATCGAGCGTTCACTTCATTATAATTAAAAGCTGGTGAAGTAGGAGCAAGTTGAACTAGGTGCCCTAGTGACGAAGCAACAAATGAATCAGCGAAAAAATCTTAACAAAGGCATGCTGTAAGTCTCACCTGAATAAACGCACGCTTGTATAATCTAACCTGACGCTTTTGCCGTGCAGTTTGCATGTAGACTGCGTTTTTTCGCGTACTGCGTATGTTGTTTCAGTGACTTAGTATTTATTAATCTTAGCTAACACACAGCGTCATTGTTCGCTCGAGTTTCCTGCTGCATTCAAATTAGCCTAATTTGCATGTCGCTGTGATTGCGCACTTGTTCAAGCGTTGCAGATGATTACGACATGGAGGAAACAGCCCCTTTTGTTTTTAGCGACGCTGCAGGCTTCACGTAGTGCGAATTTCAGAAAGAAAAATTTAACACTTTATCGTTGGTCCATGCACACAATCTTGCATTGTTTAGGGTGAGCCCATGCGTTTTTTTCATACTCTGCAGGCCACTCCCACTCATTACCTTAAACAATGAGAATAAAGCCAAGTATGGACATCTTGTTCGCTCCTTGTGAAACAAACCTTCGTTATAGCGGAGCAATGTATGCAATATGATCTCTGAACAACGGCACAAGGCGCCCTATTAGGAAGCTTTTGTTAACAAGACACTGATTTTTGTTACAACTAGCCTTTGTAATTTAACCTTGTACCAATTTGCTTTGCGCATATGCCTGGTATAAACAACGTGAGCGTCTAGAAAACAACCCCGTTATTAATTTATGTAGTGATAAATTATGGCCGTCAAAAATCAGAGTGATAATAATCGAAATAAATCAAACAAGGATATATGAAAGAAAACTAACCTCAAGACACCTGGTCGAAGGCCACGCCAAGGAGAAACGGTGTGCGTAGAAGCATCAGCACTCGTGTAGCTTTGTCTTCTTGTTGTTCGCATATCTCCTGCATTGTTTGAGAGATGATTGGCTAATTTCGCCTGCTGACTTCTTACTGCAAAGCAGCATATCCTTCTTAAATACAAATCGTTTCTTTGAGAACTGCTTTTAGAGAGTTTAAACATATGCCCTACATATAAGATTAAGTTTTTACAGAGGCTAGACATTACATTTTGTGTTTACAGATGCCAGCAGACAGAATAAATCAGTGATTTCAGGATGCACGACCATATGAGAAACTTTATGACGAGCTCTTATATACATATACAGTCAAGCAAGGCAAAGTAAGATTTGATTGATTGATTTGTGGGGTCTAACGTCCCAAAACCACAATTTGATTATGAGAGACGCCGTAGTGGAGGGCTCCGGAAATTTTGACCACCTGGGGTTCTTTAACGTGCACCCAAATCTGAGTACACGGGCAAAGTAAGATTTCACACTGTATTGTTCAGTTACCTGCTCATAGTTCTTGCAATGTGTAAATACTTTTTTAGAATAAGATGCAAGTCGACAAAAATCTCACAAACTTGAGCAAGCTTGCTTTCATTACAACACACACACACACACACACACACACACACACATATATATATATATATATATATATATGTATATATGTATATATATATATATATATATATATATATATATATATATATATATATATATATATATATATATATATATATATATATATATATATATATATATATATATATTGCTACGATACTGAGGATGCGCGTGGAAGAAGAGGAGAACGAGGTTGGCACGAGCGGTGATCGGCCAGATCCCTGGGCTCTCGCATTGATTATCTCCTGTAAATAAAGGCATCCATCGCACCGTAACAAGATTGGTGGAAGGTGCGGGGTACAGCGGAGCGATTCAAGGCCAACAATCACGGAAGCGCTACCTCAAGAACTACGCCGAAGCCGCCGACTGGCTGGTCTACCACCACTCTCTATGGATCCGATTGCTGACGGCGACACCACGCACTCTTCGTCTGGCGCTGCGTGGCCCCGACACATGGTACCACGAAGCTTCTCAGGGAGGGTCGGAGAAGACGTCGACGAATGGCTGAAACACTTCAACCGTGTGAGTAAATACAACTGTTGGGATGCGGCCTCCCGGTTGTCCAACGTCGGATTGTTTCTTCAAGGGACGGCATTGGTGTGGTTTGAAAACCACGAAGAAACAATAACGACCTGGGAAGCGTTTGAGAAAGAAATAGCGAGCTGCTTCGGGGACACATTGATGAAGAAGAAGCGCGCTGAGCAAACTTTGATGCAGCGTGCTCAAGTCCCCGGTGAAACATGCACAACGTACATTGAAGAGATTCTGAAATTGTGCAAGTCTGTAGACCCACGCATGAAAGAAGATGACAAGATAGGGCATCTTCTCAAAGGGGTTGCTGAGGATGTCTACAATTTCCTCATCGGCAAGGACACCTTGGCGTCTGTAGCGGACGTAATACAACACTGCCGCACTTTTGAGACACTGAAGGCTAGGCGCATCACTCCCAAATTTGGTTGACTTGCCAACGTCACCACCGTTGCAAGTGTCGACGTCCCTCCAACATCCCTCTGTGATCTTGCCTCAATGATCAGGCAAATCGTACGCGGAGAACTTGGACGACGTGATGCTGTCAACCCGCCGGGAGCACCTGCTATCAACACCTCCCCGCCATACGACGCAATGTGTGCTGCCGTTGACGCCACGCTATATGATGTGCCCCAATCAAGAGCACCAGAGCCCCCAACCGACGACTTACATCATCGCCGTGGTTTCCAGAACGTCTCCCGCCAATCACCTACAATGGTTTCTTCGTGGGAAGATCATGGGCACATGGCGCCTCGTGGAAGATTTGGCGACGTGCGTGAGGCCCCTGTTTGCTATAACTGCGGTTTCCATGGACATGTGGCTTGATTCTGTGGTCAAAGGCGTCGCCCGCAGCAACGCTACTACGAGGGACCATCAGCTTCTTCTCGACAAAACCGCTGGCGCGGTGGTATGCGTTCAATGCGGGACGCGTACGTTGGGGACGGCTTCCAGCAAACGACCCACAGTGATACACATATAGGACGAAATTTCCACCGGAATTTACGCAACGACTCGCCTTCCTCCGTGCGAAGCTTGACGCCGCCTACAACACGCCGGTTCCGTTCCCCATCTCCTGGTCGACGCGTCACCTCCCCGCCTCCGGGAAACTAGGTGGTGCGGCCAATGGAGGTGAGGTCGCCGAACATTTGTCACTGCATCCGCCTATGCCTCCACCCGTTTTTATGACGCAAAATAGGGTCCCCGTGCTTATTGATGGACTTCCTACGATGGCTTTGATAGATACTGGAGCAGCTGTTTCAGTGATGAGTCTTAACTTCAAATTTCGGCTAGGACATAAAGTGATGTTTCGCTGGGACAGTTGTGCATCATTTCGTGCAGTGAGCGGGGAGACATTGTGCCCGATCGGTGTGTGTGTTGTTAGTGTCACTTTGGGTGACAAGGTCTTCGGGGCTGAATTCGCCGTCCTGACCAGCTCTACCCATGACATCATCTTGGGCATCGATTTTCTACGCGAGTGCGGGGCTACTGTAGATTGCGGTGCTGGTGAGATTATGCTATCGGCATTTACTGACGATCCTAGGTGCTGTCAAGGATCTATCACCGTCATTGAGGATGTTGTCTTGCCGCCCAACTCGATGAAGACCGTACGCGTAGACGCCTCTGCCTCGGACGCCGGAAAGTTTGATGTTCTGGTGGAGCCCATTCCTCTCAATTGCACCAAGAAAAATGTGCTCATTCCACATTGTGTTCTGTCGATCAGTGATAGGCGATCGGCCTTATGGGTGTCGAACTATTCAAATGAACCTGTTATGCTACCCTGCGGAATGCGACTCGCCCGCTTCGAACAAAATGCGACTAGTTTTATTGCATCTTTAAGTGACGAGAGAGTAGATCCTATTCGTGCAACGTACCATACAGAAGCCAACTTTCTTAGTATGGTTAACAAGTCGCTATCATCAGAAAAACGTCAAGCTTTGGTCGAAGTCCTTGCGAGGCACGCTATTATATTTGACTTTGCGCAGAAAGAAGAGCAAATAAGTGTACCCGAGTGGCGTACTCGCCATGGGATTGACACAGGATCCGCTCACCCTATCCGGCAGAAACCATACCGTGTCTCATCTGCGGAGCGCAAGGTCATTACTCAACAGGTAGAAGAGATGTTAAAGAAAAGGGTCATCCAAGAGTCGTGTAGCCCTTGGGCTGCCCCTGTGATTCTTGTCCGAAGGAAGGATGGTACATGGCGATTCTGCGTGGATTACAGACGGCTCAACTCTGTTACTAAAAAGGATGTCTACCCGCTTCTCAGGATTGATGATGTCATCGATTGTTTACAATCGGCATCGTACTTCTCCTCCGTGGATTTGAGATCTGGTTATTGGCAAATCCCCATGCACCCGAATGACAAAGAGAAAACGGCCTTCATAACTCCAGATGGTCTATTTGAATTCAATGTAATGCCGTTCGGCCTATGCAACGCTCAAGCCACGTTTGAGCGCTTCATGGACTCTGTGTTACGTGGACTAAAGTGGGAAGTTTGTCTTTGCTACCTGGATGACATTATAATTTTTGGCCGTACATTCGATGAACACAACCATCGTCTAGACATTGTTCTCACCTGCCTTGACAGAGCTAAGCTCACCCTGAACTCTAAGAAGTGTCACTTTGGCAGCCGTGAGACTCTCGTTCTCGGTCACCTGGTGGACAAGCATGGCGTTCGACCCGACCCCCAGAAAGTCGCAGCAGTCAGCAGCTTCAAACAACCTCAATCGGTACGAGAGTTGCGAAGCTTTTTGGGCCTATGCTCGTACTTCCGTCGCTTCGTGCCCAGGTTCGCCGACCTCGCTTACCCTTTGACGTCCCTACTCAACAAGAACGCACCGTTTCGGTGGTCAGCGGAATGCGAGTCGTCTTTCTCGCAACTCAACTTTGCTCTTACGTCAGGGCCCGTACTTCGCCACTATGACCCATCTGCTGCCACAGAAGTTCATACCGACGCCAGTGGTGTAGGTATTGGCGCCGTCTTGGTCCAACGCCATGGAGCTGCTGAACACGTCGTTGCCTATGCCAGTCGCTGTTTAAGTAAACCGGAGCGAAACTATACTGTCACAGAGCAGGAATGTCTCGCGGTCATATTCGCCGTGCACATGTTTCGCCCTTATATCTATGGACGCCGATTCTCGATTGTCACGGACCACCATTCTTTATGTTGGCTCACTGGACTACGGGACCCATCTGGTCGTCTTGCTCGTTGGGCGTTACGATTGCAAGAACACGACTTTGAAGTCTGCTACAAGAGCGGTCGTCGTCATGCCGACGCCGATTGCCTTTCACGACTTCCCCTTCCGACAACCGAGTGTGACGCTGACAACTTTGATGAATATTTGGCTGTAGTGGATAATGCGTTCCCTGACCTCACAACTTTTCGAGCAGAGCAACGCAATGACAACAGTCTCGCTTCTTTCTTTATTTTCGGAACGAACGGTCAACGTGGTTTCGTCGTAAAGGATGGCATTCTTTACAAAAAGAATTATTCCAGCGTAGGCCCTCGCCTACTTCTAGTTGTGCCTACAAGTCTTCGACAACACGTACTTCGAGCAATGCACGACGACCCAACATCTGGCCATATGGGTTTTTCTAGGACATTTTATCGCACGCAAGAACGCTTCTTCTGGCCGAAGATGCGTAAAAGTGTTACTGCATACGTTGCGAGCTGTGAGCAATGTCAACGCCACAAGCGTCCTACAACTCCGCCAGCCGGACTACTTCATCCCATAGCACCCCCGAGGTCACCATTTGACGTCGTAGGTGTCGACCTGCTCGGCCCTTTTCCGCGATCAACGAACGGCAACCGATGGATTATTGTGGGCGTTGACCACCTCACACGTTACGCCGAAACTGCGGCGATTCCTGCGGCGACGGCCACTCAAGTTTCACAGTTAATGCTGTCACACGTTATATTACGCCATGGATCCCCCCGTGTCATCATCAGTGATCGCGGGCGGCAATTTGTTGCCGATGTAATTGAAGACCTCCTTCGTCTTGCTTCGTGCCATTTTCGTCACACTACCCCGTATCACCCGCAGGCTAATGGTTTGACGGAACGAACAAATAGGACTCTCGTCAACATGATTTCCATGTATGTTGATTCTGGACACAAAACATGGGACGCAATTTTGCCATTTATAACTTTCGCCTACAACACTGCACAGCACGAAACAACAAGATACAGTCCATTTTATCTGCTCTACGCACGCCAACCCCGCACAGCTCTTGACACTATCCTTCCTTTTTCCGAGACTGATCAATCTACTCTCGCCGAAACCATTTGCCGCGCAGAAGAGGCCCGGCGCATCGCCTGTCTTCGAACTTTCGTCTCACAGAAACGCTCCAAGAACCGTTACGACAGAAGTCACCGGCACGTGTGGTTTGAGAAAGGGGATTTGGTGTGGCTTTGGACGCCGCTTCGCAAGCGCGGCCTCTGCCAAAAGTTTCTGGCCAACTACACCGGTCCGCTGGTTGTCTTGGACCGTCTCAGCGATGTCACGTACGTGATATCTCAGCTGTTGTCAACTGGCCGCCGCTCAAGCAAGACCAACGTCGTTCATGTTGCCCGTCTAAAACGCTATCATCATCGCAACAAAGCCTAACTCGCCCGGTGGGCATCGTCTGCAAAGGGGGAATTGCTACGATACTGAGGATGCGCGTGGAAGAAGAGGAGAACGAGGTTGGCACGAGCGGTGATCGGCCAGATCCCTGGACTCTCGCATTGATCATCTCCTGTAAATAAAGGCATCCATCGCACCGTAACAAGATATATATATATATATATATATATATATATATATATATATATATATATATATATATATATATATATAAATAGTCCAGTAGATCCTTCGTGAGCGGTTTAGACGTTTCGGCCTAGAGTCTGGCCTTCGTCAGGGTAAACTTTTGTAGCAGAAAAACTTCGCAAATCACAGAAATTCTTTCTGCATCAACAAAACGAAATGTTCACAAGGAATGAAAACACTCAATCAGGCAGAAAAATGTTTTCTTTTGATATATTACATACCTGGTTAGAGCTGGAATTTGATTTGCACTTGGTATGCCACACTGCTGTATATCAATTTAGTTACAGCACTACGAGCCCATATGGCGTTTACCAAAATAAGCTGTGGTTATGCACGTCGTCAAAAATAGCAACACAGCGCTGCAGTGATAGGTTGCACTCAAGAATACTCACAGGCCAGGCTAATGACATATTTTCTAAGAAAATGGCTCAGCAGTCGAAGCTTTACTTGAAATATAGGCGTCTGTGTCAGCACGCTTCCCTGTTCCGCTCTCTGTGTGCTACGTGTGACTATTGCGTCGCTAACGAAACTATCGAATATATTTTGTGTCAGTGCCCTAAGTACAGCTGTCAGAGGCAGTCCCTGTGAGCAGTGTTTGCACGCCTCGACAACCGGCCGCTTTCCGAAAAATCAGTTGTGGATTGTCGAAAAGATCGAACTTCACGCCGAAAAGTGACGAAGGCTCCCTTTAGGTTTCTGCAAGCGACCCGCCTCGTCAAACACTTTTGACATTTGAGTGTATGTGTGTTTCCGCTTCCCTTCCCTCCTTCCCTCATTTCCGCTTTCTTACTTTTCTATCTCCCATTACCCAGTGCAGGGTAGCAATCCAGATACTTGCTTTCCGGTTAATGTCTCTGCCTTTCTTCATACCATCTCTATTTCTGTTTTAATTCTTGTCCAGTTCAGTTTGTTCAACTCTCTGTTTGAACAAGAGCGGAAGGAGGGCTCCTGAGGAAGCTCTGGGCAGGTGTGGACTTAACACCACCTGTTATTTCAGCGTGGAACTGCTCGCATCTACCAGTGGGTGCTGCATGTTCATGCCGGTTCATTCTAGTGACGCAGCCAGATGCATCGTTGAAATCGGAATGTTCGGGTCACATCTGCAATCCCACCTTAGCTACGGGGACACGACCACTTACGACTGCTGGATACACAACAGATTTCACAACCCAATGGATACCTTTAAAACCAGCCCCAGCGTAACGGCACCAATCTATACTCCCTACAAATAAACAGGGCAATTCCATGTCGCAATTAAGCAATCAACATGCCTACATTTCTACTTGCCCAATCGTTGAAATATACCACTGTTCGGGGATAGAACGTACGAATGAAATATAAATATAAATTTAGAATACCAAGATAATTATTTAAATAAGTAAGTCAATTTAAAACTATTGTCTCATCAATGTTATTCTTCAGCTGTTCTTATTTCGCTCTAGCTTTTTTCTCTTTTATATTCGCCTTTATTTCTGCGCCGGGGTGTAGTTGTCATTTCCGTATGCTTAAGAGTGAAAAAGAGGAGGCTCAACATCACGGTGGTTGGCGCATACCTATCACCATCAAGCCGTTTCGATCAAAAAAGACTACGAGACATCATAGCGTTAACTCCTGACCCGCGTGTTATCATCGGGGATTTTAACGCTCATCATACATTATGGGGAAGTCAGAATACCAACATGAAGGGCAGAAGCTTGGTGTCTTTTGCCTCCGACAACCAACTTTGGTTACTGAACGACGGCAGTCCTACATTTTTACGTGGCTCCACATACAGTAGCTGTCTCGACTTGGCTTTTGTTTCGCAAAGCCTTGTGAAACATACTGAATGGTCCACGGATATAGAAACGCACGGGAGTGATCACATTCCAACATGCGTCAAGATCAGAGGATTGTCGCCTCCTAAAGTGCGCGACATGGTTAAAAGAGTGGACTGGAAAAAAATTTCAGTCTCGTATGGAGGACCAATGCCAAGAACACATATCCGATTTACAAGAGGCCATCCAGAGCACTGTAAAAGAGACTGTGTGTACGATCCCATGCCCTGTAAGATTCATGGACATCGACATAGAGCTGGAGCGGCTTCGAGCCTTGCGACGACGAGCTGAAAGAAGGTACCGGCGCACGAAGGACATAGAAGATTTACGGACTGCTAGACGTATGCAGAAGAAGATCAAACGTCGGTTCGACAAGCTAGCATTCCAACGCTCGATTACTTTCTGCGAGTCACTCGACCCTCGTAAGCCTTTATCGCACATATGGACGACGGTTAGAGGTTTGCGGTCATCGCCCATTCAGAAGTCACCATTCAAGGCCTTAGCCCTTCACCAAAATCGAGCAGATGTGGACGTTGCTGAAGAGTTCTGTGCCGGATTATCAGGGCAAACTACAGCCATCAGCAGCCCACCACTTTCGAGCAGTTGTCCGCCACCACGTGATTCCTCTATGGACTTCCCATTCACCATTCAGGAGCTCAAAGCAGCACTCGCTTTATGCAAACGTACCTCTGCACCAGGACCTGACGGAATCTCATACAGAGCTCTGTGTCATCTGGGTGAGCGCGCGAGAATAGCTCTACTTCAGCTATATAATGATTGTTGGCTAGAGGGCACTGTCCCCTTAAGTTGGAAAACTAGTCGTCTAGTACCATTACTGAAACCTGGCAAATCACCATTGGTACTCTCCTCCTATCGCCCGATCGCATTGGCCAGTTGCGTGGGTGAAGTGATGGAGAGAATGATTCTCGGCCGACTCGAGTGGTACTTGGAGTATCATCAGATCTACCCAAATGCCATGGCTGGCTTTCGACGTGGTCGATCATCGATCGATAACGTCATCGACCTAGTGACGTACGTTGAACACGAGAAAGGCCATAAGCGTCTTTGCGCCTGTCTGTTCCTTGACGTCAAAGGAGCCTATGATGACGTGACACATGAATCCGTCCTTGCCGCACTAGAAGAGATTGGAGTGGGTGGCCGAATGTTTAAGTGGATACGCAGTTATCTCCAAATGCGATCCTATTTTGTGAGTACAGAGACTGGGAACACGTCTACACATTTCAGTTGTCGTGGCGTCCCTCAGGGTGGTGTACTGAGCCCCGTGCTATTCAATATAACACTAATCGCTCTCTATACGCACCTACCAATCAATATTTATCTATCAACATACGCTGATGACATCTGCATATGGACATCTGCGGTAACTCGCCTGCAGTTACGAGCGAGAATACAGAGAGCTGCTACTTCAACTGCTTTGTATCTACGCAATCCAGGCCTGGAAATTTCCTCCGGAAAGTGCGCTCTTCTGGCATTTACGCGCAAACCCATGTCGAATTACAGAGTGTCAATTAACGGTCAAAATATACCATATCGTCGATCTCACAAATTTCTGGCTGTCATAGTCGACAGAGACTTATCATGGAGCCCTCATGTGTCGTAATTGAAAAAGCGATTGACAGGCATATGCCATCTTTTCAAGTTTCTCGCTGGAAAGACTTGAGGAATGCAGCCTAATGCTATGTTACGACTGTACAGGGTGCTTTTCCTTGGCTTTTTACGATACAGTCTGCCTGCATTATCAAACGCAAGCAAAACAAGTCGACGCATGATACAAAGCGTTCAGACACAGGCGCTTCGAATATGTCTGGGTCTTCCTCAGGGTGCCTCAACAATGGCGACTATCCAAAGACCACCTCGTGCAGACCCATATTGAAATTGAAGCTTTGAGGATACACATAAGGCATGTGGGCTGGAATCCCCATCACCACCTAGCCTCTCTACCAGTGGATAGACCTCAAACTTCCTTTTGTCGAACAATAACTACACATGGTGACTCCCTACCAACTGGTTTTATGCCCGCGGCGAGACCTTCAATTCCTCCATGGTGCCTCAAACAGCCAGTCATCTACCTGACAATACCAGGCATCCAGAAAAAAAGGTGATTTCTCAATACCAGCCCTCAAGCAGCTCGCATTATTTCTGCTTTACGAGAAGTACCAAGACTGCACCCACGTCTACACCGACGGCTCCGTCCTGCCAAACAGCTCAACTGCGGCGGTCGTTATTCCAACGCACGCCACAACCATCAAATTCAGGACAGCTCATGCAACCACAACAACGGCAGCAGACCTTGCAGCGCTTCGCGCTGCGCTGCGTTTCATTAGCGACCAAAGCACGCAACGGTGGACGATTTTTTGCGACTGCAAGGCGGCACTGCAGTCACTTCTGTCAAATCTACGCCGTGGTCCACACGAGCAGTTGGTATTTAAAACAGCAGAAATGCTACACCACATAACAGAGAAAGGACCCCACGTTATATTTCAGTGGTTGCCAAGCCACTGTGGAATTATCGGTAACGAACGAGCTGATCAAGCAGCCCGTTCAGCCCATACAGAAGACAACGACCAGTCAATACCTCTCTCAAGAACGGACGCTGCTAGGAGGCTCCGCATGCTTGCTCGCCAAAGCTCCATGGCTCTTTGGAATGAGCCTCTCTTTACGCATGCAAGATTACGATCCCTTGATCCAACGTTAAGCATGCAGCTTCCAACAAAAATTCGACGAGGCGACGCTACTGCTCTGTGCAGACTATGGTTGGGAGTCGCGTTTACCCGTGCGTACGCGTTCCGCATAGGTATGGCCGACACCGCCGACTGTGCACACTGCGGAGATGAAGAAACAATTCGACATATACTGTGTGACTGCCCGAAATACAACCTGGAAAGACAACACCTTTCTAATAAACTAAACAGGTTAGATGACCAGCCGCTGTCAGAAGAAAGGATACTGCGCCATCGTCATGACTCATCGTCACAGAAGAAAGCCGTGCAAGCGCTACTGGGCTTCTTACGAACTACTGGCCTGTCGGAACGCCTCTGAGTGGGCTGATTTTGTGTGTGCGTGTGTGTCGGTGTTTTTCTCTTATTTATTTTTTAACTCTCCCTTTCTCTTTCAACCCCCTATTCCCCAACCCCAGTGTAGGGTAGCATACCGGATACTAGCATCTGGTTAACCTCCCTGCCTTCCTCTTTTTTCGTTTCTCTCTCTCTCCAGAAATGAATGCTGCACTGCATACTGAAGAGCTTCTTGACTATTGAAGTAGCGAAGTGTTATTCGGTCCCCGTGACGTTCGATAAGAAGAGCTGCACTGAAAAGCAAATCCGGGATTCTGCTGGGGCCGCTTCCTGTACTCCTACCGCGTCACGCCGCGAGAGTTCGTGAATAATGTAAACTGTAGCGTGCCCGAGGTACCTCTTTCACTATTCCATTGTACATTTTGGAATCATTAAGCGTGATTCCATTCCCACTCAGAAAGTATGCAGAGATATATTGAATAAAGGACCAAGGCTGCATAAAACAACAATCATCTCGCGAAAAGTAGGGCCACATAGGTGCTTATTCTCAAGTTATTGCACACCGGTTAAAAGACGTGAACTTACGAGGCAAAGATTGACAGTAGCAGAACATTTTAAGTGGTGCGCAATAGTGTAGCAATGAATAGCTAACAAGCCGCCCGAGCAGGTACCCACATAGAGGCATACGGCACGGCAGACGTGCAGAATATATACATTCGGCGGCTGGCCAGAGTGTGATCGCTTCGATCCCTTTCGTGGTGCTTGCATTTCAATAGAGTCGGAATGTAAGAAAGTCGCCTATTGTGTGATTTAAGTAAGCAGTAAAATACCAGGCCATATGACCACATGGTCAAATTTTCCTGAGTCCAGCCATAGACCATGCGTTGTAACCTCTTCAGGCACCACGTGTAAAATCTGACACATAAACTTCGGAGGAGGGCCACTTGCAACATGTTTTTAAGGGACGTTTTTTTTTCCAAGGTGGTGGTCTCACTTCGGCCGCCACCACTCCACCTTTTGCGCATTGTTTGCGGGTGCACTGGGCTCACTAAGGTTCACAAGAAAAATTGAGTTGGGCTACTTCAAAAAGCTTATTATCCCCTCCTTGAAATGACAATTCATTTTGTCTGGTTGGAAGCGTTACCTAGTACCAATAAAAATAGTGTGAGCAACAAAAGCATTCTTGTTGTACAAGCCTCCATTGTACTGCGAGTATGGTGAAACTATTCAACGTAACAAAGCGGAACTTACTGTCCCTTTAGAAGAAGTGCCATTCAAGGTTTCTATGAAAAGATACTGGACATAAACTTATCAGTAATATTTACGTTCCCATAAATTGGGCAAAATTGTGAAAGTTTGGGCAGATATATCTTTTTTTCTTTACCTAGCAGAACCATAATATTTAGTGGCTATGTAGACTACACACGAAGTCGCTTAGTGTTTTGACGAAAACTAGATGAATAATTATTGTGTCAATGGGGCAGTTTATGGCTGTACTTAGTCACACATTACCGACGAAGCGACAAAACTATACTAGCTGATACTCTGAACTTCTATATAATGAAGCAGCTGGCCCATTCTGTGATTCTATGAAGATAAATTTCTTTTATTTTTTTATGGAACCTACAAGATAGCATCGAACACAGCTAACTTGGCTGCTGGCAAGTTTGGTAGAAACTCGATTTTTTTTCTTTTAGAAGCTAACTACCAACGAGTATTGCACATTAGTAGATGCATATCGTGCTTTATCTCTATTTGTGCTCACTAACTTCACCATTCAGTGCTTTAAACTAAATATTTTCAATGAATCATAAATATAACAGGCGTTTTTTGGTGGTAGCTCCATCTATTAAATGAAAAATTAAGTTTTATGTGAGTTCAAATGTTCGCCGAATTTGGCGAAATTAAACACAATGAAACGGGTAAAAAAGGCATGGATTATATATCCAGGATTCATAGTTTTCCTAACAAGGTAAGTATACTCGCCGCACGTAACAAAAAATAACCGTAAAAGGAGGAGGGCTGAGTAATGAATCTTTTCGACTCGCACCACGTCAGCGTCAGCAGGTGAGGCGGTGTCATCAAGTGTCAAACGGTTTCAGTGCGCTGGAAAATTGCGCGTTCGTCATGCGTTCGCAGAACCAATGTTCTCCACAGCGTCTTTAGTAATGTGCATCCCTTCGTGGTTTGCTACTCGTGTTTTGCGTGTTCCTTTGAGTTTTTAAATGCGAACTATTTCTTAGCGAACTTCAGCGACTTGGAGCTTATCTATCTAGCCGCCTGCGACTTTTAGCTCTCCTGGCCGTTTCGATAATGGTATTGATACCAAACTTGTTATGGCATTGCATGACTGTATGAAGAACATATTTCAGTACTCATTACATGAAAATCTTGACACATGTCATGAATGTCATGATTTACATTTCAAGATCCTGCAGCTCTTGTCGTGGTTTTGTTCACATAACATGTTGCAAAACCGGTATGGTATGACATGACTGCTATGCCAACGCAAGCGTCAGACCTTAAAGTAGAAATCATGACATGCATGCCATGTAGGTCATGAGTCATGATTACTTGCAACGCTCATGGTGTGCTTGCGGTCGTTTCGCTAGCTTCACATATACCGAATTTCGTATTGCGGGACGTCAATGCATGACTAAGTGCAAACATGATAGTCATGAGATGCGTGCCATTTTAGAACATGACTACATGCCACGCTCATGATGCGCTCGCGGTCGTTCCACTTCCTTCACATATGACAACTTTGGTATAACGGGACATGAATCGATTACGAAGGTATGTGACTAGTGGAAACGTGATAATCATGAGATGCGTGTCATGTAATAACATGACCACATGCCGCGCTAATGATTCACTCGTGGCCTTTTACCTAGCTTCACATATAGCAACTTTTGTATTACAGGACGTGAATGGATGACGAAGGTGTGTGACTGGTGCAAACATGATAATAAACAGGTGCGTGTCATGTAACAACATGATTACGTGCCACGCTGATGATGCGCTCGCGGCCGTTTCGCTAGCTTCACATATACCAAGTTTTGTATTAAGGGACGTGAATGGATGACTAAGGTATGTGACTGGTGCAAACATGATAATTGAGAGATGCATGTCATGAAAGAACATCACTACATGCCTCACTCAAGGCACCAATACACTTCGACGGGACCAGGTGTGCGTGCGCGCCCGCGTTCGTTTCGTCACGTCACGACGGCGATGCCACGCCAGGCGCCGATCTGCCTGCCTTATACTCGCGGGCACGCGTCGTGCGGCGTTGCTTAGACGCATGTGCGTGTGAGTGCGGCGGGCGTCCCTCCTTCACGAAGAGAGGCAGACGCAGTGCTGTCTGAGTAACGTCATCGGCGCGAAATGCACTATGTCGCATTTCGCAGCGGTTGCCGCCTGGCCGTGCCGACGAACGCCGGCCACGCCTGGCGTCAGACTTACATTGCTCGCGTTCCTACGCAGCGTTGCTGTGGCCAGCGTGCACGCGCGTCAACGTTACGTCGGACTGCTTAGGGCGATTGATGATGTGATTGCGGTCGTTTCGCTAGCTTCCACATATATCAATTTCAGTATCAAGGGACGTGAATAGATTACGACGGTAAACGACACGTTCAAACATGATAATCATGAGGAGGAGGTCACGTACGGCCTAATTTACCTCCCCCGCGTTGCAGTGTGCCCACTTTAAAGTGACAGATCAGCCTTCCCCATTCGTGCTTCGCATATCATCGATTCTAACTGCCCGGGGGATCTGCCAATTTTTTAAGTATGTGTATTTTTTTGTTAAAAAGGTTATACATAGGTAATTCAAATGACCATAGTGTTTATTACGCTGCGCTGACCATGCAACGCTCGCACGAAAAGGCAAGTGTTTCCAACGCTTTGCTAAGACGACACGGTGGTGCCACCTACCCGTCACCTTGCGTTCTAGACCTTATCACCTCAGAGACGGGCGCGCACGCCACCCGCTTTGTTTTCCAAGGTAACTGCCAGATAGCGCTCATGTCTCACCTGTGACGTGACTTGATGCGCTCGTTCACCTCCGCTGCACGCTCGAGGCACTCTAACGCGGCGCCTTCAAAATACCGTTAACCGATTTTCTTGCGCAGAACATCAAATAAACGTTTTGTTCCCTTTCTCCAGACGCAAGACTGTCATCTTTCGAAGACATTTGCAGTATAACATGATGATACGGGGCATTTTTTTTTCTAGAAAGGGCCGCAAAATTTGACCCATTCTTTTACTCACTGGGAACTTTCAAGCAGTATTATGACTTTTTTTTAAAATAAAGGTGATCAAGCACACCTGATGTATTACATTCAAACACCTGTTTACGTCCTTCTCGTTTGCCGTGCTTTTTTATGTTTCAAACTAGACTAAATGCAAGAAAAGGGGGAGCAATGGCAGATCCCACGTGCAGTGGGAATCAATTATATGCGAAGCATGAATGAGAAATGTTGATATGTCACTAAGATTTGCGCAACGTTTCTAGGTTGAGGTAAATGATGCCATACATGACTTCCGTATCATGATCATAACGTTTGTATGTGTCGTTTACCTTCGTCATCAATTCACGCCACGTCATACGAACTTCTGTATATGTGCAGCTAGCGAAACAGCCGCGAGCACGCTTAGAGTGAGGTATGTTGTCATGTACTTACATGACACGCGCGTCAAGATTATCATGTTTGCACCAGTAATATATTTCGTCATCCAATGACGTCACGCAACACCAAATTTAGTATGTGTCGAGCTAGCAAACGGCCGCGAGCACATCATTGCATTGACGTGCGCACACGCTGGGCACATGGGCACCGCGACGCTACGTTGGCAAAACGCGAGCACTCTATAGTCTGCCGCCAGGCGCGACCAGCGTTCGCCGGCTCGGCCCGATTGCAACTGGAGTGAAATGCGACATATGCGTTACACGATGCGTTACCCAGACAATACTGCGTCTCCCTCTTCTCGTGACGGAGGGACGCCGGACGCGCTGAAACGCGTATGCGTCAAAGCTACGCAGCTCGGTGCGCGCCTGCGAGTACATGGCAGGACCAGTGCCTGGCGGCGCAACACCAGCATGACGCGACGAAATGAACGCCGGTGAGCACGCGCATCGCTTCGTGTAGAAATGTATTGGCGCCTTGACTGCGTCATGTAGTCATGTTCTCACATGACATGCATCTCATGATTATTATGTTTGCACCAGTCACATACCTTCGTCACCCATTCACTTAACGTAATACCGAATTCGGCATAAGTGAAGCTAGCGAAACGGCCACTTGCACATCATGAATATGGCATGTAGTCATGTCGTTACATGACACGCATGTCGTGATTATCATGTTTTGATGTGTCAATCAGCTATGTTGTCCATTCACGTCGCGTAATACCGAGTTTGGTACATGTGAAGCTAGCGAAACGGCCACGAACGCATAATGAGCGTGGCATGTAGTATTGTTGTTACATGACACGCCTCTCATGATTGTCACGTTTGCACACTCACATACATTCGTCATCCATTCACGTACTGTAATACCAAATTTGTTATATGATACACTAGCGAAACAGCCGCTATCGCATCATCAGCGTGGCATGTAGTCATGTTACATGACACGCATGTCATGATTTTCTTGTGAGGGTCTGTCGCTTGTGTTCGCCATGAAATCATGTCCCACCATACCAGTTTTGCAACATTCCATATGAACGCAACCACCGCAAGAGATGCAGGACTATCAAATGTAAATCATGGCATTCATGACATACATGTCATGATTTTCATGTTATGACAAGTCAAATATGATTGTAATACAGCCATGTTGTGCCATACCAAGTTTGGTATCGATACCATTATCCAAACGTCCAGGAGAGCTAAATGTGGTAGGCGGCTACATAGATAGATAGATAGATAGATAGATAGATAGATAGATAGATAGATAGATAGATAGATAGATAGATAGATAGATAGATAGATAGATAGATAGATAGATAGATAGATAGATAGATAGATAGATAGATAGATAGATAGATAGATAGATAGATAGATTCTCAAAGTCGCCGTAGTTCGCTAAGAAATGCTTCACATTTAAAATACCTACAACACGACGTAGATCGGGCAAAGCTGGGGGTAGTAAATTTTAGGACATTTGGGCGCTCCTGCTGGGCAGCGCTGTCTTCCCAATTTTTCGCGACGAGCCGTTTCGGCGGCAGGTGGCGCAAAATGTGCTCCGTCGGAGAGGGACCTTTCAGCATACTCGATCTCCTCTGAACCAGGTACTACGCCCTTCTGGTGCTGAGAATGCTCATTGTTACCGAGCCATAAAGGGCCTTATGACTTTTTTTTTTCGACCTTTATGGAAACCCTGAGGCGACAGATGGTTTGATAGTTTATTGGACCTAGCAGGATAGCGGGCTTACCGGGATGGCAGGATTGACGTGCGCATGCACAGTGACGTGCATGACTCGTACCGTTCACCGTACGCACGCTAAATATCAGAATTACCGTTACGGCGTTAGCGTGGTTTACGTAGTGTACGTAAAACATTGCAGTGCTTTCGGACGCCCGCTGCGGAGTGGTTTTGGCGTAGTTCGATATTTTAAAGGATCACTTCGTTCACAGCAAGTGATTTTTTAAAATTGCTTTGCTTGCCTCCAGTTAGCTTCGATTACCATGTAATATGAATAAATTATTGTATTCTTAAATGCAAAGCATTTCTTAGCGTACTTCAGCAGCTTTGAGCGTAACTATCTATCTAGCCGCCTACGACGTCTAGCTCTCCTGGTCGTTTCGATAATGCTATGAATGCTAAAATCAGTGAGGCATACTATGACTGTATGACGAGCATAAGTGACTAGTCATAACGTGAAAATCCTCACATGTATGTCACGAATGACGTCATCTACATTTCATGGTCTTGCTGCTCTTGCGTTATTTTGTACACATGACATTTTGCAAAACTGGTATGGTGAGGCATGACTACTACATGGCAAACACAATTGACAGAGCCTAACGTGGAAATAATGACATGTATGCCATGTAAGTCATGACTACACGCCACGCTCATGGTGTGCTCGCGTTTGTTTCTCTGGCTTCACATGTACCAAATTTGGTTTTACGGGGTGGGAATGGATGACAAAAGTATGTGACTGGTGCAAACATGATAATCGTGATATGCATGTCATGTAAGAACATCACTACATGCCCCACTCATTATGCGCTCGTGGCCATTTCGCTAGCTTCACATATACCCTGTTTGGTATCACGTGACGTGAATAGACGCGAAAGTAAATGACACGTCAAAACATGATAATCATAATATGCATGTCATGTAAAACTTGACTACTTGCTACGCTCATAGCATGCTCACGGTATTTTCGCTAGCTCCACATATACCAAATTTAGTATGAAGTGACGTGAATGGAAGACGAAGGTAAATGACTCGTCCAAACTTGATGATATTGATATGCCTGGCATGTGCGGAATAGATTGCATCCGCTTTGTAACGACGTTTTGAATTTAAAGTGACATTTTAACCGTCCTCAAAAGTGCTTCACATATCACCGATTCCCATTTTACATTGGAACTGCCAATTTTTTACATAGCTTCTCATTTCGAAGGTGTCGAGACTTAACTAAAGGATCCATGTAATCGGCAACATAACCGTTGTGGAGCTTCTTTAGTGGTTTATACTCCTTTACTTATAATATTGCAAATATAAACTTGTGAACGTGCTTCGGACGGTGACACAAACATTCTCGTTTTACTTTCCTTTCACTGTTTTTTTACCTTGTTCACCCTCCGATAGGTGGCACCAGCATCCTATCTAGGGCATGTAAACCTTGTAAACGCTACCCCGCAAAACTATAATGCGCTGTCCGCAACGCAGGTTTGCGGCACGGTAACCATTTCCCTCGACCACCACGAACACGCTAATGGTAAATCACTATTACTTAATGTTACTTGCTACGTATTTATGAGGTTTGAAAAAAGAATGCTGGAATAGAAGATCATGCAATGTTTGCCAGCAGTAGTGAAGCCAGTTTTTGCCCTCCAAAAGTTCCAGAAACATGCTATTTTCTGATGTTGCCCACTTAGACATCAAGTGGCTTTGATTTGTTAGTCTAAAGGCTACGTTCCTTCAGAAAAATTTTTGTTGTAGAAGAAATAATTCGTAGATAATATTTTACCGGTGACTAATTCTCCAGTAAAACTTTCCTTGAATTCAAGGCATACCGAAGAAAACTAGCAACACAAGGATGAACTTTGAGCATTATCTGACTCTAAAAGATTGCCACGTTAAACTCGTTGGGCGTGCGAAGAAAACGCTTCTTCTCGATCACCAAAGGCCAACAGCTCATCAAGCCCCTAGTAAGATGGCTGCCACACCCGGCTTCTTACGGTTGGCACGGCTAGACTCGTAGGCGAAAATTTCCACTCCAGTAATTTTTAGGGCCGAAGCTCCTCATAGCGGCACCCGTTCGTCCCTCGTAGTCGTAGTAGTAGTCGTAGTGTGTAACCAGTCTTACATTTTGACCTACAAGGTGGTGCCGGTGAGAGATTTCTTCTGTGCGTTGTTGAACAATAAAAAATTCGCAGCGTGCGCGTTAACTAAAAGCCGAATTCTCCTGTCTCTTATTCCTTCTTAGCAGCCATTGGCATGTACATTGAGCACTATCTGACAAGAAAGGGTTGCTACGTTATACTCACCGGGCATAACCTCCTTGGTTTTAGAAAGGCTTAGCGAGCGTTGGGCCGCAGTGACATGAATACAGTGAACTAGTATTTACCATGAACTCGAGGTTGTTAAAGGTGGGATGTAGACACGAAACGCAAGCCGTAAGAAAGTGTGCGTGTGCCACCTCTCGTTTAGTCCTTGAAATGTCCGCTGGATGGCGGCGCTTCCATATGGGGAATATATGATGAAAAGATGCGAGATGGTGTTACTTGAAGTGTTCAATAGATGGACGAACGGACACACAGACAGAAGCATGGACAGACGCACAGATGGCTGCATGGACAGATGGACGCATGGACGGACGCAGGGGCGGATGCATGGACAAACGCAGGGAGGGACGCACAGATGGACGTGCGGACGCATGAACAGACGCATGCACGGATGGGCGAATGGACGCACGAACGGTCACACAGATGAACGCATGGACGGACGAAAGCAAGAACGAATGGACGGACGGATGCTTCGCTACAATCTCCATCATTCACTCCGCGGATATGCTGCCATTTTTTTAAACCTCCTCGGGTGCGCCAATGTTTATCGTAAACACGCGGGAGCTTACGATAAGCCATTGTCAGCCCGCAGGTTACCCATGTTTATGGCCATATTGTACATCTATTTGCTATCCACCAAGAAAACTGCAGTGGAAAGTAAAAGACATGTTTAGGGGTGAAAATACTTGAGAAGTTTCATAAAAAAAGTCAAAACGAATACCTTTCAAATGGAGTACAATGACGAAATTTGCCAATATTGCTGTCACTCCTATTGAAGACGCAAAGCGCCACATCTGGAAGATGACATGCATCCAACTCGGCGACAACGTAGATACGCTATGCATATGGTGGAACTTGGCGGTTTCCAATGCTTTTGTTTAGGCCCGCGGGACGGCTTTATGCTCTCCCTTAGTAGAGTTTTAAGTACTCTAAATTATTAACCCTTCTTTTTTCTAAACATAAGTTTGCACTTCCTACAAGATGATAAGCCTGCACTTCGTACATGATGATGATGCTCGAATGACCGACTCCGCGTCCCACCAGACGGCTTTAAGCTCTCCCACGGTGGAGTACATCGTGCTCTCAATCGTTACCCACTTCTTCTAAACACAGATAAGTTTGCGTTAGATGGTACCATAAGGTTCGTGTTAGAGGAACGGCTCAGTGCTTTTGCATAGTTTAGTACGAAGTACTCGAAATCGATAAACATTTTTTTTCCTGAAAACTACTGGCCTCATGAAATGTGAGGCTCCCAAGAAGGCTTTTTGCTCTCCCGTAGTAGAGTACCAAGTACTCTGAACTGTTAAGAAGTTTTTCTGAACACGCCACCGTTTCAAGGAATACTTTCATGTGGAGCTGCTGGGAAAGCTATGTGCTTTCACCGAGTGAAGTACATTACACACTGTAAGCGTATCTGCATTCAACGTATAGAGACGGCATACCACATGTTATAGTAGATAACAAATTGTACTCTTAACTCATACACGTTTTGCCTCAACGCTATGGTTTAGGGGCGAAGCTCCTTAGGCTGCGGGTCGTTCCCTCTTCTGTAGTCCTAGTACTAGTATGCAGTCAGCTCTACTTTATGAGTTGCTCAATAAATGGCGCTGTGTGCGTATGTCCTTGGTTATAATATAACTAGATTGCGTTAGTCATTTTCACAGCATATCCACGGAGTGAATGAGAATGAGGGGGCGAAGCATCCGTTTATCCGTTGATATGCGTCCGCTCACCAATGCCAATGCCAAGCGTCCGTCCGGTCTGTCTATCCGTGATTTTGTCCACGCGTCCATCTGTTATGCTTTTGTCCATGCTTCCGTCTGTCCGTCCGTACATCAGTCCGCCAGTCTGTTAGTACCTCCGTGCGTTCATCCATCTGTCCGTGCCCCTGTTCGTCCATGCGTCCATCCGTCCAGACGCATGGACGGCCGGACGCTTCGCCCACCTCATCATCGTTCACTTCGTGTATAAGCTGTTACTTTATTTATTTTCAGTATTTTTAATAACTTGAGAATACAGAACGGCTTGATGCACTATCGTAGAGTACATCATATCCTTAATCATCAGCTATTCTTTTACGAATGGTTCATATGCTTTCCACGTGATGCTTTTATTCTCGCTAGACAGAAGAACGTAAATTTGTTGTGTTGAATTCCAATAGTCAATCAAAAGAATTGACACATTGTAATCGTTTACGTGTACGATTCGTAGAAAATGCAGTGTCTCGCAGTTAATGCGCGAAGTGTACTTAAACATCTCCCTCATGTCCCATCTCTAGTCTCAGGAGTCAATCACATTGCCGTTCTATTATTTTATTTTACTGCTCCTCAATATGGCTGTGGCATGTTTTTAATCAACGATTTTCATAATCATATTACGTGTGGTTTTACGTCCGCAATCCACAATATGACTATGAGAGACGACGTAGTCGAGGGCTCCAGAAGATTTGACTATCTGATGTTCGTCACGTGTACTGACAACGCACAGCAAACGGGCCTATACTATTTCGCCTCCATCAAAATGCAACCGCTTTGGCCCCGGGATCAAACCCGCGATTTTAGGGTCAGAAATCGAGCACCCTTGCCACTGATTCACCGAGACCGTCATCTAGAGTTGAGTGGCTCTTCAGAACAAAATGAGTCATGCATTAACTTCCGCAATTCTGAGAACGCCAGTTTTAAACTGGGCGCCCGACAGCGAGAACTTTCAATAGTTTCTCAAAATATATTTCAATGATAATGAGTTTTGTGCAGACGAGCAAGGAAGCGGAGGGGTTACGATGTGGAAAGTAGACCACCACTAGTGCTAGCTTCTTTGTCACCTCAAGTGGTAGAGTGACCACCCTGGAAGGTGTCGGTCCCGGGTTTAACCTCAGTACCAGGATGAACTTTGCGACAACTAAGAAGCTCCCTTTTTTGCAAAATCCATACAGATTTCGTGCCACAATACAGGTGATTGTCTTCTTTCCTTTCCATATTCAGATGAGCACATGTTAACCTAAAAGGCGCACTGCTGGCATTTCGACAGTCGATGGACGACGATTTCATGTATAGCAATGTCTCCAATAGCCATAATAAACTATAGATGCAATTATGTTTCGACAATTCTATGTACTGAACTTCTAGCACTAAAATTTTCTCCTAGCAACACATTAGTAACAAATCTAAGCAGAGATTATTAGTATATTTTGCATTCATTTGAGTTAGACGCAATTGGAATTCTGTCCAAATGATGCTTAAGTGGTCCCCTTTGATATTTTTATATGTACTAATGGTAAACAATAGAATATCACTATTTACGGCATCGTCCACGATACAGTCATTATGAATAAACATCAAATATCAATAAATGTTGATAATAAAAATGAAAAAAATATACCTTCTTTGAAGCAGTGCGTGGTCGTTTTTAACAGGCATCTTTAGCGTGTAGCTGCAGTCACCGCACGTCACACTCTGATGCTATTATCGCACGGCTACAGATAATTTTAACTTGCCCGTAAAGCGTAATTTGCCTGTAAGGCAGCCCTGTAGTGCAAAAAAGCCCACTTACCTCGAGGTCCACTGCATGCTTATTGACAGCTCACGATTAGAAAATGGCGCAAACAAAATGCACGTAACATTCACGATGAAAGAAAGACGAAGACAGCCGCCGGACTCTCAACTTATCTTTTTTGGCACACACTCATGCATGGTCGCATATGGCTTAAAAATAACATAATGAAAACGGAAAGATATAATATCTGCACAATCAAAAACAATATTTATTTTTTTGTGCAATGCTGAGAGACGAATTCTCGTTATTATGCATGCGAAAACTGTCTGTCTTCAAGCGAGTGGTGTGGTTACGACTCCTGGAGATGATATTAGATTTGCTAATTTGTGGAGGGCACTCGCACTCCTTGCAATGTGCGGCAGTATGCGCATTGTAAGGTTTGTGACGGCCATGGAGGAAGGAAAAACACAGGAGGGGGCATGAAGTCACGCACCCAGCCTTGGCAAGCCATCCCGTTTTGAAGCCATCAAAGCCGGTCATTTTGCCGTGAGATCACGCAATAAACGAGACATGCCGAGATGTTCTTGTTTGGTTCTCGGTAGTTTTTAGTGGGAGAATGGCAGTTTGGCTAATTCACGCAGCACTCAGCTAATTCGCATGCTGCTCAGTGTCCCCGCTTGCACTTCTGATCGTGGTCTCGTTACGTTTTTCACAGTGCTTGATTCGCTTCGTTCGTTCCATGCAAGCGGTAAATTCGGACTAGCCGTGAAAGGATCCCGAACCAACGTTAAAACGTGCACTTCAGTCGAATTAGCGAGAGCATTGTGAGCATAGGACGCATGTATTGCTCACATTCTTATGATGAATACCTATTATCACTGTGTATCCTTCCCGAGAATGGATAATCGCCCGGAAGCCGGCAGAATTGTACGCGCAGAACTTGGTGGGCAGTGTTTCGTCAATAGCCAGATGCAGTCACATGACTAATGCTGACTTCATGTAGCGAAACGCGCTTTGCCGGCACGGGCATCTGTTTCTTCTCGCGAACAGCCGTCAAGTGAAAAGTGTCAGTAGTTCACACCGGTACAGCTATTTGCCAGTCGTTTGATTTATTTACGGCAAAACTAGTACACTGTAGCATAACCGCCACCGAAAACGCACTGCCGGGACGACACAATGTGATCCTACCGGCTGTTTGCATCCGCGAGCGGCCAGCCGCAGCTTCCACGGGGACAGTTATTTACCGGTATAGTTTGAGTTGATCACGCTATAGCCTAATTTGGAAACATCACCTGACTACTAGGTAGTGGTTTGACCAGCACTTCGCTTTTGCAAGTGGCCGGCTGTCATGGGAACGCCGGCATTTCGCGTGGGGACAATTATAGTAGTCACATCAGGTTTCCAGAGCAGGCTATGGATTGAATAGCTATGCCGGCTAATGACTCTCCCCGTGCAAAGTGCCAGCGATTTCTTCACTTTTTGAAGGCCGGCCACTCGCGAAACCAAACTGCCCGTCTAACTGCTACTGGCAGGCGAATAGCTGTACCGGTTTGCACTTCATGGCCGCTCGCGTAAAGTGTCGGTGAAGCGTGTTTTGCTACAAGAAGCTGCAGAAACAACCCTACCTGCAACAGGGCACAGCCACGTAATAAGACACGCGCTCTTCAACTTCTCGCAATAATCTTACGCCGCATTCCTTGAGATGTGCCCACGTAAGATCATTGACAGCTAAAACTCTTTTAGCTTCTAAGAAACACTGCGATTCGACGCCAACGACCAGAAACGTGAGCACAGCGTTCACGGTAGTGCTTCTGCGCCACTAGCGATGAAGCACTTTTCAAAGCAAAACGAAACCAAGAGAACTAAAACATACCACGTGGGCTAACGTTTTGGTCACGTGTTGGGCCGACTTGGTGGGTTTCAATCACGTTGCACAAAGCTCCCTCCTGTATTTTTCCTTCCTCCATAACGACGGCCCCCTGGTTTAGCCCACAGGCAGCACTTCGACTGTTGTTGTTCAGTTTCCCCTGCTTTTGGCGCTGTTCGCAATATCAGCGTGAGTGACCAACATTCCCCATTCTCTACCACTGAAGAGGCAAGTCCAGCGCCCTTACTGACTTTAAAATACATGAATGGTGAGTACCGTAACTCATGAGCACCTTCACCAGATCAGGAAAATTGTAATAGCGGAGATATTCATACCAGCAGTTCATCTTCGTTTGCGAATGATTGATTAGTGGTGTTTATTGGCGCAAGGGCCAGATATGGCCAAAGAGCGCCAAAGCAATGATAATGAATTGTGGGATGTGCAGTGTAGATAAAACAAATGTGACGTGGCTGTAAATGGGCCTAAAAAACAGTCGCTGTAGGTGTGTAAAAATATACATATGGTAAAATTATGGCAATGACAAATGATGTGAGCTATGGAGACATAAAATGATTTAAAAGTGATAAGTATGTCAAATAAAAACTTGGCATGGAGCACCAGTGCCTCGACAGAGCCCTTAAAACAAGAGCATGGAGGCCTGGGCTCATTGAAATCTGCTATCACAGCAGCATCCTCTGAACAGAGGATGTGCTATGAACCTGTTGGGCTAAAAACATTTAATGTTGGACTAAACACATTCAGTACTACATCCTTTAAAAAGCTTAAGACTGATTTTGTATCAAAAAGCGGCTCTTCACCGAGAAACATAATCGGATGTAAAGGAAGATTATAGCGGTATGCTAAAGCAAAATATTTCTTTCTCTCCCTTTCAGCTTCCGCACACTCCAGGAGGATGTGGAGGACGGTTAGCCTGTCACCACATCTACCACAAGTAGGAGGTTCATCGCCAGTCAGAAGAAAGTTATGAGTACCATAAGTGTGTCCTATTCTGAGGCGACAGAATAGGACATCAGTTCGCCGTGTTCTTGTAGCGGAGGGCCAGTAACCCAACCGCGGCTTAATCAAATGAAGCTTATTATTTATTTCTGTGTCCCACAAGCGTTGCCAGTGGTTTCGCAGTTTCTTTCGTAGAAAGGGTTTTAGATCTGTTGCAGGGACAGTAGCGGTGGGGTTAATAGCGCGCATTATAATTGACGTGGCCATTTGGTCAGCTAACACATTGCCCTCGATACTTCTATGGCCAGGTACCCAGCAAATAGTAACATGCTGGTTGGACATATACGCTGTACACAGAACGGAATATAGCTCAATTATTATCGGATTTCTGAATCTGAAAAGGGATCTTAATGCATTTACGACGCTTAACGAGTCTGTGAATATAATTGATTTTTCTATGTTTGATTTCCGTATATGCTTCACAGCGGACAATAGTGCATAACCCTCAGCCGTAAATATACTTGTTTCCGGGTGCAGCACGCCGGATTCCGAGAAGGATGGTCCGACGGCTGCATAAGCCACCCCTGCATGCGACTTAGAAGCGTCAGTATAAAACTCTACGCATGAGTAGTTGGACTGGAGTTTTCGGAAATGCATTTTAATATGTGCTTCTGGTGCGTGTTTAGTGATCTCAACAAATGAGGTGTCACAGTGTATAAGCTGCCACTGCCACGGCGGTAAAAGTATCGCTGTGGGCGTAGGACAGAGTTCCAGCAGCGGAACACCCATTTCCTCACATAAGTTTCTCACACGCAAGGAGAACGGCTTTCTCACTGTGGGTCGAATATGGAAGAGGGTGGCAGCGGTCATATCGTTTATAGTTGAATAAGATGGATGCTTGATGTTTGCACGTACCTTTATAAAATATGTGAAACTGCTATAGGATCGCTGCAGGTGAAGTGACCACTGATTCGACTCTACATAGAGGCTCTGGATCGGGCTTGTCCTGAAAGCACCGGTTGCAAGTCGGATACCCAGATGGTGAACGGGGTCTAGGATTTTTAATGCACTTGGCGTTGCGGAATGATAAATTATAGAGGCATAATCAAGGCGCGACCCGACAAGGCTTTTGTATAACTTCAAGAGGCACTTTCGATCACTACACCATGTTGTACGTGACAGGAGTTTTAGGACGTTCATCGCTTTCAAATTTTTCATTTTGACATATTTAATATGGGGAATAAACGTAAGCTTAGAATCTAAAGTGGTTCCCAGGAATTTATGCTCGCTGCTTACAGAGAGTTGGTCTCCCTTGATCGCAACATTTGGTTGTGGCATTACCCCTCGTTTGTTGGAGAAAAGTATGCAAGTAGTTTTCTTCGTGTTTATTTTAAAACCGTTTTCATCCGCCCATTTAGAGAATTTATTCATTCCAAGCTGCACTTGTCGTTCGCAGACAGACATATTGCATGATTTGAAACTCATCTGCACATCATCAACATACACGGAATAAAACATCGCACTTGGAATGACTGACTGCAGGGAGTTCATTTTTACAATAAAGAGTGCGCAACTAAGCACGCCCCCTTGTGGAACACCAGTCTCTTGGGTAAAAGTTCTGGAGAGAGCATTTCCCACTTTTACGCGAAAGGTTCGGTTAGACAGGTAACTTTTAATTGTGTTTAGCATGTTCCCACGGATGCCCATAGTGACAAGATCGCGGAGAATCCCAAATCGCCGTGTGGTGTCATACGCCTTCTCTAAGTCTAGGAATACCGAAAGTACAAACTGCCTATGAATAAATGCATCTCTGATGTATGTCTCTATGCGAACAAGGTGGTCTGTTGTCGACCTCCCCTCTCTGAAACCACACTGAAGGGGGTCTAGTATATTGTTACTTTCTAAAAAGTGGATTAAGCGCCGGTTTATCATTTTCTCATATAGTTTGCATAGACAGCTTGTTAGCGCTATTGGCCTATAGCTGGCGGCCAAAGACGGATCTTTGCCTTGTTTAAGTACTGGGATGACTATAGCTTCTTTCCATGACAATGGAATATACCCAGCTGCCCACATGTTATTGAAGAGAGTTAGGAGTGTTTTTAGTGCTTCGGGGTGAAGGTACTTGACCATTTCGTATGTTATACGATCAACACCTGGCGCTGAGTTGTTGCAGCACGCAAGAGATGCCTTAAGTTCAGCTAATGTAAATGGGCAGTTGTAAGACTCACTGGATGGACGTTTACATTTAAGGGGCTGTCGCTCTTCGCGTTCTTTGAATTTTAAGAAAGTTTCTGTATAGTTTGATGCACTTGAGACGTATTCAAAGTGTTCGCCTAGGCAGTCCGCCTGCTCCTCTAGGCTCTCACCTCGGCTACTTACCAAGGGTAGGGGGTGTGACTCTCGACCAAATAACCTATTTACCCTATTCCAAACCTTCGTTTCGTCGGTGTAAGAATTTATACTGGAGATGTACCTATTCCAACTTTCTCTCTTTGCAAGACGACGCGTTCTTCTAGCTTATGACTTCACCTGTTTAAAATTGTCGAGGTTTTCAGCCGTTGGGTAATTTCAGAGTAGTCTCCAAGCTTTATTTTGTCTATTGCGCGCTTTCCGACAATCGTCATTCCACCATGGAATGCGACGCTTATTAGTCATTCCTTTAGTTTGCTTAATACATTTCGCTGCAGCGTCAATAATAAAATCTGTTAGGTATGCCGCAGCATCGTCTATATTAAAATCAGCAATGTCCCCTCCATCTAAAAATGTGTTTTCTCGGAACAGTTCCCAGTTGGCTGACTTGGTGTTTCAGTGAGGAAAGTCAGGCGAGCATGTATCTTCTTTAGTTAGCTTCAACATTATCGGGAAGTGGTCACTCCCAAAGGGGTTCTTGAGAACAGACCACTCCAGATAAGGAATTAGTGTACTCGAGACAATACTCAGGTCTATAGAAGAGTATGTGTTGTGCGTAGTACTATAATATGTTGATTCTTTTTTGTTAAGTAAACATGCACCTGACGAAAACAGAAAGTGTTCTATTAGGCGTCCTCGTGCATCCAAACGGGAGTCGCCCCATAGAGGATTATGTGCATTTAGATCACCAACGACTATATATGGCGGAGGAAGTTCATCAATGAAGCTTCGAAATTCTGTCTTCGAAAGTTGATAGCACGGAGGAATGTAAATAGAAGTAATTGTTAGTAGCTTCCCGAACAGCACTGCTCGGACAGCAACTGCTTCAAGAGAAGTTCGGAGGTTTAATTGCTTACAGGCAACACCTTTATCAACTATTATAGCGACACCGCCCGACGAGGCGGCAGCGTCGTCACGGTCTTTGCGGTAGATGGCATATTGCTTTAGGAAGTTTGTTTGTGTGGACTTGAGGTGTGTTTCCTGAACACACAGCACCTTTGGAGTGTGTTTATTAAGGAGTTCTATAATATCATCGAGGTTATGGAGAAGTCCTCTCACATTCCACTGTAAAATCTGCGTGTCCATTTTAAATGTGTTTTGTGCTGTGTGCTCAAGGATAGAGAATTAGCTCACGGACCCTTTCCAGGGGCCGTGACACGAGATTTTTCTTTTTTGGATCGGTCGACGGAGTCGCGCCGATCCTTAGGCGCTGGCTGCGCCCTCACGCTCGGTGTTGTGTCCATTGCGTCTTGCGAGGCGCTGGACAGGCGCTCTTGCGAGCGCTGCATTTGTTTTGAGGGCCTCGCCTCAAAAGACGAGACCTTCGGGGCCCCCAGCCCAGAGGTTGGTGGGTCTTTCTTGGATGGCGGAGCAGCACTGGCTGCAACCGCCGAGGGGGCGAATGGCGTCACCGCTGGCTCACTACGCGTGTGCCAGACAGGCGCCAGGGGCGTCGTGGCGCTGCCCCCTGTCGCGCCACTTCGGCAAAGCTAGTTTCTGGTAGGCAGGACACCTGCCTTCGTGCCTCGTTGAATGAAATATTTTGTTTTACCTTAATTGTGACAATTTCCTTTTCCTTTTTCCAGCACGGGCATGACCGCGAGTATGCGGCATGTTCCCCATTACAGTTCGCACAGTGAAGAGAGTTTTCACAGGCATCTGATGTGTGCTCTTCAGCACTGCATTTCGCGCAAGTTAGGCGGCCTCGGCATTTCTGTGAACTGTGGCCGAACCGTTGGCATTTGAAACATCGGAGGGGGTTTGGTATATATGGCCTAACTCGAAGCTTGATATACCCAGCCTCAACGGAGTCGGGCAGTACACTTGAATTGAAGGTAAGTATCAGGTGTTTAGTGTGGACTTCTTTGCCATCACGCCTCATGCTGATTCGTTTTACGTTTATGACATTCTGTTCGCTGAAACCCTTCAGGAGTTCAGCCTCCGTCAGCCCTAACAGGTCATCATCTGAGACAACGCCACGGGTGGTGTTCATGGTTCTGTGTGGGGTTACTATTAATTTGGTATCTCCAAATTTCACAAGGTTAGGCAATTTTTCATATTGTTTCTGGTCGCGGAGCTCCAACAGGAGGTCACCACTTGCCATTCTCGAAGCTTTATATCCTGGGCCAAAGATTTCCGTCAAAGACTTTGATACAAGAAAAGGTGAAAGTGTTCGCACTGATTTGCCGGGTGTGTCAGCGTGAATAACATGAAATCGGGGAAAAGATACTTTCTGGTTACCAAAAAACTGGAAAACTTCATCGGTGCGCCCTCTTTTCTGAGGGCGATCAGGGAGTTGGGGGAAGGAACAAGCCATATGTAAATGCTTACTTTCGGCAGCGGCGCCAGCCACCCACCATGGAGTCCTACAAGGGGACGCTGGAGGGTCTGTAAGTACAGGCCCCGCAGACGCCAGCTGTACGCCACCACTATAACCGAATATGGTGTATCCAAGGTAGGATAGCCACACAGGGTTAACCCTTGCCGCCAGGAAACACGGAAGTCAATGGAAGTGAGTAGAGGACAGGAAAGATTTAAAGTGAGAGGAAAGACGAAGATGTGAGGTGGAGACAGGAAAAGGCAACTACCGATTCCCCCCGGCCGGGTCAATCCGGGGGTGCCGTCTACGTGAAGCCGGGGCCAAAGGGGTGTGTTACCTCTGCCGGGGGGCCTTAAAGGTCCAATCACCCAGCATTGGCTCAACCCCCAGGATCCCCTTTTCCCCGGACACGGCAAAGCCACGCACGGCTAGGCGTGGGAGAGAGTCAAAACTCCCTCGTTAGCTCGGGTCCGTGGTGTCGCTACACACCAAACGCCTACTTACGCAGGCGCCCCTGCGGGGTTCGTTTGCGAATGGGCAACTATCATGAAGCTGGACATGCTATTGTTACCCTTCTCTTCCTTTTCTGCTCAACAACCGCAACACGTTTCCGAGCTTCTACAGCGTAGCATGGAATAATTCAGATGGCTGAAAGAAAAGGTAGAGGAAGTAAACAGGGGAATAAAAATAAAATAGACAAAAAGGCAGAAAAAGAGTGAACGAGAGAGAATTATATAGGAAAAAAAAAACGGAAACAGGCGCAAGATGAAGTGAGGGATGAAGAAAAAAACGTAAAAAAAGAAAAATAGTAACAGCGAGAAATAATTATAAATAAAAATAGAAAGAAATCGCTGAAAATAAACACGGACAAAGAAAGGTTGAAATTGGGAGTAGAGAGGAGTGATATAACTAAAAAAACACGAGGAAAATGAAAAGGGGCCAAGAAGCCCGCCCTGATCTGCATTTAATTTTGGCCTCGACACGCTAGCGCGAAACTCTCTCGATGTTTTTATTTTCCTATTATCTAAAATAAGCCAACGTTATCTTCAAATACTTGTTATGTAAGAGCACTTCGACAGCTCGGCATTGACAGTTGGAACGTACGCCAATAGACTTCTAAAAGTGTTCGTCCGTAATCAGGCATTAACAAATAATAACAATCACTTTAGACAGCACCGAGTGAATCACCGGTGAAAGCGAGTGCTCCCACGATATGCTCATTAAGTTACTTCAGCGTTCTCGCTTGACGGCGGTATTTCTCACCACACTCTGGGATGCTTTTTGCACGCACCTGCCTTCGACCAATGCATGATGCACTGTGATGACAAAACTGAGAACGTCATCGGTGCCTTGACCAACTCTCATAATCTTCGTTGTATTGATGAGGTGAGTATATGTAATCATTCACAGCATCAACGCATGAAAATACTTAAGACTTGATCCAATATCTTTTTGATACCATTTGTTTTCTCAACGGCACGGACTCCTATCACGGTCGCATGGCTCACATAATGTTTCCCCGTAAATGTAACGTAGTGATGTGTTCATCGACCACTAATGGTCTATTATATAGTAGCTAACACTACTTAGCCTTGATTACGTCACTAGAACAATTGCAGGGGAACTGTTTTTGCAAGCGGTACGTAACACGGTAAATAAAATTTTAAAAATCACGCCAAGGTATTGGAGTTACAATATGTAATTCAAAATTCTGCTGCGTTATTTCTCCTCGCAAAGCTTTTACTTTATAATTATGGCTGTTTTTATAACTCGGGGGTAAGAGTGGAACTCTTACAAGCGTTAAACGTTGACGCTCAGTGAGTGAAACCAACAATACAAGAGCAGCACTGCAAAAAAATAGAGAACCCGCACACAAATGAAGCAGACAGATGTGGTCCTGTTCGCATCGCCAAAAAAGTGTGTCCTCAACAACATGGCTTGTAAGCAGAACGTCCAGTCATCTCCGCCTGTCCTCAGAACGGTAGCTGTCGAGTTATGGTCACTATAGGCGCGACACTCATCTGGGTGCAGGAATGAACATTAATATTGCGCCCCTAGTGGGCTCGTGAATAGAACAGTTGTGAATCAAGCCACCAAGATGGAGGCAAATTGCAGTGACATCGTCAAACATTGCAAAACAGAAGGTTATATAATATATGCCAATCCCATAGGCTACACGCGGTTTTAGTTTTCACCATTTTTTTAGTCTACGGTTCATCTTTTTTTACTACTCAGTTCCTTTATAGCTTACGCACTAGACCTACCTATGTAATCACCTTTACTAAAAGTCTGGCTTTAGAGGATAAAGGAGATGATGTGGTCTTATTATTACTCAACCCACAGGCTTTCAGCAAGCTTTGTTTCCAGATTACAGGTACAGTAGTTCCCCTTGAGAAATTCGCTTCTGTCATCAATATGATTCGAATTGGTTTAATTGCGAATCTCAAGCGTCGTTCATTGTTTTGCGTATTCATTCACTAAGCTATTCCTCTGGATTGCTTGAGCTCCTTCTGCATTGATTTTCATCATAATTAATAATGGCAGGTATAGTAACTATTGTAACTCCGATCAAGACTGCTCTTGTACACATGATTGGTAATACGATTCAACTTTGTATTAGCCTGCTACTGTAAACTTACGTGTGGATATTTCACTAACGCCGCTATCAGCGCTTTGCTCTCCTTGAGACGCCTGCTTCGTAGGCGGCTATGTTTGCTGCATCACAATCTAAATTCCACGGCTCAAAATGTGCCTCGCATTTTTCCGGTCAGCAAATAAAATATAATGTGAAGAGCGACATATTGAAAGGTCTTTCTATTTTTTTTTTTTTGGGGGGGGGGGGCATTTGTCATAGTTACGGCCTGTTCAAGGAGTTCTTTCTACGTGAGACAGCATGCCCAAACAGCCCTTCGATCATAGAGGTGGGAGAGATTCGAAATGGGAGATTCCTGAAGAACAATCTCACAGTACAAAACTCGAATGATGAGTCATTTTATTGCTTTGCATAAAGCCTTCTGTGTGTTTGAAAATTTCGATAGCAGCAGCACATATTGTACACCCAATAAACTTCAAGTTATTTCACTAATCACTCTCTAATAGCAAAGTAGACAGCGGGTTCTTCAAGTTGTGCTAGTGTAAGCAAAACCCTTTTTCGCTTACAGATAAGAAGAAGGCAGTCAGAGTTGAGAGCTACTGTTTAAAAATTTGCATTTAGGAGAAGATTCATTCAAGATATTTGCATGGATGCAAGAAGAAGAGTGGTGAAAAAGTGTGGGCTACTCGCTCAAGCGTTCATTCCAGGCCAATGCTATTTCGTTACGTTTTGTTAGGGCACAAAACATAGAGCCATTCAGCACCTGCGTTTAAAACTGCCTAACCTTCTATTCATTTGGTCGCTAGCTCTTAAATAAAGTTCAGTAAACTGTGTATGTGGACTGAACTGTAATTTTTCAGAGGCACTTAGAGACGCACTTGTAACATTTCGCCTAATCTAAAGAATATGCTGACTTTACATCACCCTAGCATGGCTTTCCGAAAGAAAGAGACACTTACATTGCTAGGGTCGCCCATTTATAGTGACAAAATGAAACAAAAACGAGAAGTTTTTGTGCTAGGTGATTTGTTATTTTCCTATATATTGCCCATTATACATCTCACCACATTTCTGTCATTGTTAGGAGTAATGCCTCTGTTGTTTTTCTCACTGTCTTTGTATTTGTGCCTTCATGCTACAGTTCGATGTTTGGCAAGTACTCGTTAGCCCCCCCCCCCCTCCAAGAAAAAAAACTCGTAAACTTATTCACAGTACCGCAAAAACCAATCTTTCCGTGATAACGCCCGCCCTTGGTAAGCGAGAAAACTGTCGAGTATACTATACTGGTGATAACGCCGCGTTGCGTTGTGGCACCAAGTTATTGTGACGTTAGAGATTTTAGTCGCCTAACTTATAACCTGCATAATATGTTGCCAGTAAAAGCTAATCACGTAGTTCTTAGAGTTAGCCACACATTTAGCACCGTACACTTAGCACTGTACATTTTAGCGAATAGTACCAAGTCAGCAAAGATGAGTTTCAAATCTCTGATGTCTTTCTCATGTTCAGGTGTAAAAATTTAGGCACGATGGTCCAGTACAATGTGTTCACGTCTGTTTTGTATATAAAAATTTAGCGAATGATTTGATTGTATTTCAGTATAGTTTTTCTTTAACTTGTTTTAATAAATTATAATATTCCGCACACTGCAATCATTGCCTTTCAACTGTTTCCTAAAAATTATTGTTTTAACTTAGCCTGCTGCTTTTTATAGGGCATAATAGTTTTTGCGTGCCATTACGATCGAGTAAATTTGTGGTCAAGGTTTTTTCGTAACTATTTTAGCTTTTAACGGCGTCAGTTTTAACGGCGTCGTTCTTGAAACGTTCCTGTGAAAGCATTACGAGATAGCAGTACCACCTACAAATAACAGGAACATATGCGGAAAATAAATGAACTAGGAAGAAACAACTGCTCATGAGAACACACACAGAGCTGACAGCAAACAATTTTTATTGGCAGGGCAGCAAAGACGGCCTCATACCCTGAGCACATGGAGAGAAAGCATCAGTCGATGCAGGTACGCCAAAGCAAGGTGCTTATTAACAATAAGCTATGGAGGTGGCCGGTGGTTCAAGACACTGCTACTCTTTTTACGGTTGCGCGTTACAGTGTGCCAAATAAGTATTCCGCTAAACCTAGCTCCCACCCACGCGTAAATCCCGATTAGCGAGGTTGGTGATCTCGGTTGTGTTCGAGTGACTAAACAAAAAAATATGAGTTCAGAAGTAGGGCAATGTCGCAATTTCGAACAAGACGCCTTATTTAGGTTAGCTCATGTTGGCGGGGGGTATTTCCTGGTATCTAATATATAGGCATAATTGTAAAGTTAGAGGCAAAATTATAGTTTACAAAAAGCGTAATCGGAGGCGTATGACGTATCCACCAGTGTCATGGCTGCTAGAATTTCGCCATTTCTTTTTGTTGATTATTTCCACCATAACCAGCATGGTTTCGAAAAAGGACTTTCTCGTGAAACGCAGTTAGCTTCATTTATTAATGGTATTAGCTCCACCATATATGTTAACGTACCAGTATATGCTTTATTTCTGAATTTTGAGA